>NC_135674.1:17415596-17715596 GCF_964188315.1 Podarcis muralis
TTGGAGAATGCTCACGGTAAACGTATTTCCTGTCTGTTTACCGATCGGGGCGGGTAATTCACTTCTCAGCAGTTTGAAGCTTTCCTGACTGAGAAGGGAATCCAGCATGACATGTCAACCCCCAGATCGCCATGGATGAATGGGCTTGCGGAGAGAGCAAATCAGACATTGCTGCAAGGAATGAAAACCTTGTTGCATGATGCCAATCTCCCTGATAAGTTTTGGGGGGAAGCTTTGGGGAATCTGGTTTACTCCTATAATCGCAGATTGTCATCACCCATTGGTTGTACCCCCTATGAGAAGATGTTTGGCAAGAAACCCAACACCAAACACATGAGAATTTTTGGTTCTGACATGTGGGTACGCACCCCACAAACCAACAAGCTTGGGAAGCGTGGGGCACATGGTTTGTTCATGGGGTACGAAAAAGGTGCATACAGGGTATGGATGACTGACTCTAAATCCATTAAGTTCACAAGGAGTGTTGAGTACAATCCTAAGTGGGGGGAAAATGTGGGAATTTTCCAGAGTTACCCAGAGGAGGATGAAGGTGATGTCAAGCGAGCAGCTAAAGCTGAGGAAGCTGCTGAGGATGATGATGATGATCAGAGTTCGGATTCCAGTTCATTGGGCGGCGCTGCTGCTGATGTCAGTGAGAGTGATGACACAGCAGACTACAAGAGTGCAAAGGCCTCAGTCAGACCATCTGATGCGTCTGACAATGAACTGGAAGAACCACTGTTCACCATTGGTCATTTTTCTCCTAAGAAAGAGGAGATGAGTCCAGAAGACTTGCGTCTAGTACGTAGGTCTGAAAGGGCGACCAAAGGCAGACCTAAGAGATTTGCTGATGAGTTTGCTAAGACTGCAACTGCTGTTCTTAGTAGCTCAGAGAAGGTGTGGGAACCTTCAAGCTTCAAGGAGGTTCAGGAGTTAACCTCTAAAGATGCTGAGCCTTGGCTTAATGCCATGAAGGCTGAAGTTGATTCCTTGAACAGGAACCAAACTTGGGAACTGGTACCGGTAGTCCCAGGTATGAGACTGGTTGGCAGCAAATGGGTCTTCAAGGCCAAGACAGACCAGAATGGCAAGGTTGTCAGACACAAAGCCAGATTGGTTGCCAGAGGTTTTTCACAGGTACCAGGACAGGATTACCACGAGACCTACTCACCCACCGTCAAATATGAGAGCATTCGGCTGATGCTCAAGATTGCTGCGGAGGAGAAACTGCATGTTTCCCACCACGACATTAATACAGCTTTTTTGTACGGGATTTTGAACGAAGAGCTGTTTATGCTTCCACCTGACGGGATGCAGATACAGAAGGGAATGGTCTGTAAACTGCGGAAATCCTTATATGGTCTCAAGCAGAGTGCTAGGTATTGGAACACAAAACTCACTGAAACGTTGCTTTCTCTAGGTTTTCACCAGGGCAAAGCTGATCCATGTGTGTTTGTCAAGGAGGAGGGGCAAAACAAACTGTATTGTTTATGTTTTGTTGATGATCTTCTGATGTTTTGGAAGAATCAGGCTTTTTACCAAAGCACCCTAGCTCAGCTGAAGGAGCACTTTGACATGAAGGATCTTGGTGAGGTATCCAACTATCTTTCTCTGCAGGTGGAGAAGGACCAAGCAGGTAATTTTCTGGTACACCAAACACAGAAAATTGCTGATGTATTAACCAGGTTGAATTTGGTTGATGCAAACCCAGCAGACACACCGATGGTGACAGGTTACCAGGTAGACAGTACTGCTGACGCGTTTTCTGACACAACGCTGTACAGATGCGTTCTAGGCAAGCTGAATTTCATTGCCAGATGTTCAAGACCTGACATAGCTGTAAGCTGTAATCTGCTTAGCAGACATGCCAACAATCCTACGGTTCAGGATTGGAAAGCTCTGAAGCGCATAGCCCGCTATTTGAAAGGGACTATGCACTACAGGCTGAGGTTCACCAGTCAGAAGACTGGAGGTCTTGAAATCTTTGCAGATGCAAGTTTTGGAAGTGACACCACAGATGGTACAAGCACTTCTGGAGTGTGCTACATGTACAACCACTGCCTGTTTGACTGGTTGTGCAAGAAGCAAACAACAGTGAGCCTAAGTTCCTGTGAAGCAGAACTCAATGCTCTGTCATTTTCACTCATGGATTGTGAATGGTTGATGCAACTGTTTAAGGACATCGGGGTTTCTGTGAAATGTCCTATACAAGTGTATCAAGACAATAGATCGTGTTTGGCTTTGCTGAACTCGGAGAGTTGCAAGCAAAGAACCAAGTACTTGCAGATTAAGCTACATCGTGCAAGAGAGTGTATTCAGAAAGGACTGATTCGGGTGTCCTACATGGCAGGAAATGAAATTCCTGCTGATCTGTTGTCTAAGGTTGTTAACAAAGAACAACTTAAGGTTTACACACAGAGGTTGCAATTGGGTGAACCACAGGTACTACAGGTTACACGGAAAGGGGGAGGATGTTAGGATATTTCCGTTCCACCTTAAGAGAGAGCAGGCTTGTGAGTCACAGAGTCTGCGTATTTCCTGTTGAGGATGTTTTATGTTTGCTGTTTCCTTTCGATTTCAGTCGGTCGGAGTCACTGACTCAGAACGGTCATGTTTTTCCTTTGTTCTGTTCAACGCTAAATAAACTGTAAATATACTCTCCTGCTGTGCATCTTTTGCTGTGTGGAGTCTGCTGAAAGAGTGTGCACCAGCCTAGGAATGTGGATCCAAAGGCTTCGTGTCGCTAAATGATACTGCGTGTCTGCGTGACTACGGGAGGCAGATGGATGTCCGGCAGCCGGCTTGGGGCTCAGATGGACGTTATCTCCCTGGCAGTATCCCAACAGTCTCAACAGAAATGGACAGATTAAGGAAATCGAAGAAGAAAGAAGGGAAGTTACCTAAGACATTTTTCATGATGACTAAGAACTGTAATTTAATTGACATATGGAGATTGAGGCACCCTCTGGAGAAACAATTTACATACCACTCAGAACCGAATCAATCAATGTCAAGAATAGACCAAATATGGGTATCGAACGAATTGACACCAAGAATCCAAAAAATCGAAATACAGGCCAAAGTCATTTCAGACCACAACCCAATAGAAATGGAGCTAAAAGGTTTCGAAGAGCGAACTTTTAGATGGAGGTTGAATGATAATCTATGGGATGATCAAAAATTCGTTGAAAAAATACGGAAAAAACTGTCTGAATATTTCCTGGACAACTTAGATAAAGGGATAAAAATAAGCGTGGTGTGGGACGCAAGTAAGGTAGTAATGAGGGGCCTACTTATACAGCAAAATGTGTGGGGGAAAAACAATAAAGAAAAAAAAGACAAAAGAGATCTTGAGACAGATTATGAACAATGAACAAAAACTGATTAAAAAACCCAATAATGAGAAGATAAAGCAGGAAATAAAGACTCTCCAAACTCAATTTGCAATGTTAATAAATAAAGAGGTTGAATGGAATATAAAAAGGCTAAGACAGAAGAATTTTGAGTTCGCTAATAAATCAGGAAAATGGCTTGCCTGGCAGGTAAAAAGGAGGAAAGAACAAAATACAATTAGTAAAATTCAAATAAATGGAGAAGAAATAACAGACCCGAAAGAAATTAGGAGAGGATTCGTGGACTTCTATAAGCAATTATACAGGAATAAAGAAAGGAACAACAAGAAAAAAATAGAAAGATACTTAAAAGAAAAAATGGTGAGGAAGATCCCGACAGACCAAAAAGAACAGTTAAACGCCCCAATACACAGAGAAGAGGTAGAAGAAGTGATAAAAGAACTGAAAAGAGGGAAAGCACCGGGCCCAGACGGGTTTACATCAAGCTATTACAAAGAAATGAAAGATACGCTGATGGCCCCACTGATAGAAGTAATGAATAACATCTTAAAAGAAAGGGACATTCCAGGGACATGGAAAGAAGCATTCATAACAATAATTCCAAAACAAGATTCGGACCTAACACAAGTTAAGAACTATAGACCTATCTCTTTATTAAATACTGATTATAAGATTTTTGCTGGAATCCTAGCTAAAAGATTAAAAAAGATACTAACAAAAATTATACACAAAGACCAAGCGGGTTTCCTACCGGGCAGACAAATAAGAAATAATACAAGAAATATAGTTAATATTATCGAATATCTGTCCGATAGGTGCGATAAACCAGCAAGTTTAATCTTTGTGGACGCGGAGAAAGCTTTCGATAACGTAGTCTGGGATTTCATGTTGAAAAATTTGGAGGTTATGGAGGTGGGCCAAGAATTCCTTAACGGCATAAAGGCAATTTATACAGAACAGAAAGCAAGACTGATAGTTAATAACGTTATCACTGAAGATATAGAAATATCTAAAGGAACAAGACAGGGGTGCCCGCTTTCGCCACTGCTATTTATAGTGGTCCTGGAAGTCCTACTAAACGCAATAAGACAAAATAAGCAAATTAAAGGGGTAACTTTAGGTCTAAATGAGTACAAAGTCAAAGCCTACGCAGATGATGTGGTTCTGACGGTGGAAGAACCTATAGAAAGTATAAAGGGGATTTTGGAGGAGATGGAAAAATTTGGAAATATAGCAGGATTTAAATTGAATAAGAGAAAGACCAAAATGATCGTTAAGAATTTGGACCAAGATAAGATTGAGCTATTACAGCAACGAATGGAGATCGAGGTGGTAAAAAAGGTCAAATATTTGGGAATCTGGCTCTCTAATAAGAATATTGATTTATACCAAAATAATTATACCCCAGTTTGGAACGGAATAAAAAAGGATTTGGAGGTTTGGGCTAGAATGAAACTATCATTCTGGGGAAGAATATCTATGGTCAAAATGATGGTGCTTCCTAAGTTGTTATTCTTATTTCAAACGATACCCATAATAAAAGGTAGAAAAGATTTTAAAGAATGGCAAAAGGTGATCTCAAGATATGTCTGGGAAGGGAAGAAGCCCAGAATTAAATATAAGTTATTAACACACTTCCGGGTTGGCGCCATCGCCGAATGGCGGACTCCCTCCAGCTCCGGAGGGAGCCTGCTCGGCAGGGGCTGGGTCCTACCGCGCCGGCGACGCGGGGACCCTTAAAAACCACGGACACGGAGGCCGTGGACATGGAGACTCGGCTGGCACCGTCAGCGCCCTCCCGACTCGTGAAGGAGCCTTTTTAAAGGCTACGGATCGGGTGCCAGGGAGAAGCGTGGTGCTTTGAGTCCTCTGCTATCCCTGCCGAGCGAAGCCGCATGCCATCCGGCGGAGAGCCCTGACTTCTTCCATTGAGAATTCGGACTTTTAACAACAACCCGTGAGTAATTTGGAAATCGGGTTCAAAAGGAGAAAAAAAATTTTTTTTTTGGGATTTGAGACGAGCGGGGGGGGGGGGATCCAAAAAGGAAGTCAGTCCCCCTCCCTATTGTAGACATTCTAAAACAAGGATTGGGAAGCCAAGGCCCAAAAAGAACGGTATTTTTGATAAAAACCAAGAATTCCATGATGGGAAACTACAAGAACTGTGCTGGAGGAAGAATTGAAGGAGAAGGAAAACGTACCCCCCCCCCCTGGGAACCGGGGCGATTGAGGAGTGAGCCTGGTGAAAAGAGCCGGAGATTTTGACAGCTGTCAAAGTAGCTGTCAAAGTCGGAATTTTAAAGAGGATTTTATTACAAGGACTTTGCTGGCTAAATTTGTTACAATTTGTTATAATTTGTTAAGACTTGAATACAAAATGGCGAAAACACGGACAACAACCGGACTTTTGGAAACAAAGTTACAACAATCCCCCTAGAGGAGTTTCGGGACATTACAAAGATGGGCGTAAGCAGAAAAAAAACTTCGGAATTTTACAGAACTGGTTATCTCCTGGGAAAGCTGCAAAACTGAAACAGTATTTTGTCTACAGGGTGTTCAGACTAAAAGGAGACAATAGAATTTTCTATTGAAGAAAGGAAGGGACTGAACGCAAGTTTTTGTTCCTGAATAACAACAACCCATGTAGAGTTACTAAACTTCTGAATAAGAACGTCTTAGCAGCGGAACAAGAGGAATCTGGACTACAACCTTGAAAGAACAATGGGGGGAGCTTTATAACTTGACAGTTTTAAAGATTAAAGATTTAAGGAATTAATTTTAAAAATAATTCTAAAAAAGGGAAAAACCTGCAAGGAGTTGGGGGGAAAAATGGGATTGATGGATTTAAGATTTCCAGGCAGAAAACATAGATTGGTGGACAGGGGGAAATTAAACCGGGGAAGGGGGGGGGAGAATTAGAATCCAAAGGCTTGCAACTATCTTCTGAATTGGTTTTCTTTTTTCTACTATACTTTTTATTCTTTACATTTCTATTCTGTGTGTTTTTATTATAAAAAACAAAAAAGGGGAAATTGTGGAATGAAAATGGGGTGGGCCTTGGGGAGAGATCTTTTGTCTTTCTATCAAGGGTATTGATAAGGATTGCATAAATTTAAATTTGAATAATGGGGTAAACAAATTAAGTTTTAAATTAGAAGTGAGAGCTTGTGGAGACAACAATATGAAAGGGGAATATGGTAGGGGTGGGGGAAGGGGGGAGTCCCAGAAAGTGGATGTTTGAAAATAAGGCTTTGAATGTACTTTCATCTTTACTTTCTGTATTCTTAAAACTTTAATAAATATTATTTTAAAAAAAAATTAAATATAAGTTATTAACAGACGCAAAGGAAAGAGGTGGCTTCGCCCTACCAGACATGAGACTGTATTATGAGGCAGCATGTTTGTGCTGGTTAAAAGAATGGGTAAAGTTAGAAAACAAAGAATTATTAGATTTGGAAGGGTTCAATAACAAATTCGGGTGGCACGCGTACCTATGGTGCGATAAAAAGAGGGTGCACAAGGGATTTGGTAATCACATCTTCAGAGGTTCATTAATAGAGGTTTGGGAAAGATATAAAAACATACTGGAACCAAAAACTCCACATTGGCTATCCCCGTTGGAGATAATGGGTATAAAGAAAACTAATATGAGAGAAAAGTGGGGAAAGTATGGAGAGATGGTTACCAATGAAGGAGGGAAGTGGAAAGTTAAACCATATGACCAGGTTAAAATGTTTACATATGATTGGCTGCACTACTTCCAGATAAACGAAATGTTTAAAAAAGAGGTGAAGGAAAGGGGTTATGAAGAAAAAGAATCAGTTTTCCAAAAAGATATAATAAATAATGAATGCAAAAATCTGTCAAAAATGTATAAAATACTGTTGGAGTGGAATACAAAGGACGAGGAAGTGAAATCGGTGATGGTACAGTGGGCAAGGGATTTCGGATATAATATTCAGCTTGAGGATTGGGAAAGGTTGAGGAGAGTGAACATAACATTTACGGCATGTACGTTATTGAAAGAAAATATGATGAAAATGCTTTACAGGTGGTACATGTCACCCGTAAAATTGGCAAAGATGTATAAGGTAGACAACAAATGCTGGAAATGTAAATATAAAGAAGGGATATTGTACCATCAGTGGTGGGAGTGCAAGAAAGTAAAAGGCTTTTGGGAAGAGGTTTACAATGAAATGAAAAAGATGTTAAGATACACCTTTGTGAAAAGACCAGAAGCCTTTTTATTAGGCATTGTAGGAAAGGATATCAGAAAAAAGGACTGTAAACTTTTCCAGTACGCGGTAACGGCAGCCAGAATAGTGTTAGCCCAGAAGTGGAAGCAGGAAGAAGTCCCAACGGTAGAAGAGTGGAGAGCAAAGTTGATAGAATATGTGGAACTGGATAAATTAACCGGGAAAATCAGATATACTAAGGATCAAAAGTTTATTGAGGACTGGAAGAAATTTGTGGGTTATCTGGAAAATAACTGTGCTGTAACTACAACACTAGTGGGGTTTAAAGAGGCACTGTAAAGAATCAATAAGTATTGTTTATTTGAAATAATATTGGAATGGAAAAACAAATGGCAATATGAGAGAATGGAATGTGTACTAAAGATATGACTACGAACGATTGTCAGTGACGTCCAAAACGGATAAGATTTGTTGTAATATGGACAAAATGTATAACTAGTTGGAAATCAATAAAATCTTAAAATGCAAAAAAAAAAAAAAAAAAAGATTTGTTACAGTTTGGTTATAAATTGTTGAAAATAAAGAAGAACAAGTTAATTTGGCTTTTGGGTTGGAATCGGAAAGAATACTAAGTAACCAGAATCCCTCTAGAAGGGGGTTCTGGGACATTACAAAAATGGCTGCAAGTGGAAAAATACTCATTGAGTTGAATAGGACTTTTTTTCTCCTGGGAAAGCTACAAGAACAAAGTGATGTTTTGGCTACAAGGGTTACCACACTGAATGAAACAGTAAATAAACTTACTGAATCTGGAAGGGACTTGACTCAAGTCTTTGCAGCTGAACAAAAGGTCCTTGTAGCTGAATCAAAAGTTTTTGCAGCTGAACAGGAAAAGAAATCTGAGAAATCTGAGAAAGTGGAACAAGAAATACATGATGATCTGGAGGGAAAGGAAGGAGGAGCTACAAGGCCGCAGAAGATTAAGGAAAGCCAGAGGCCTGTCAGGAAGGATACAAAGGAAAATAAGAACTGGATGATGAAAATTTGGTTTGAATTGGAGAATGAAGAATGGAGAGATCTCCTTATGTGGGGATCTGAAGACCTATGGATTACAAATTTGATCAAGATGGAAGTTGGAGCTTTTGGGACATTTAGACTTAAAAGGATTAAGAAACAAGATTCGAGCTCCACTTTTAAATATGGAGGTCTGGCTGGAAGAAAAATGGACATTATCGAGACAGAGCTTCTCCGAGATTTGGTGTTTGATCTAAAGGACTATCAAAAAAACCGGCAGAGAGGAACTGAGAGAGAATTAAGAGCCTCGGACGTGAGGTCTCCAGGCTGATAGCTGATAGACTGATGGACATTGGGGATCGAAACCGGGAAAGGGGGGATGGAGTTTGGGAATCCAAAGGGTGTATAATTATATTCTGGTTTTTTTTATTTTGTTTTGTTATGAGTATAAAATGGGGAATTCGTGGAAGGGAAGTGGGGTCGACCTTAGGAAAAGATTCCAAGAATGGGAACTGATGTATAAAGGCTGATGTTTATAAGTTAAAATTGGTTATATAAAATGAATCAAATATAACAATGAATTAAATACAATAAGGTTAAAAATTGGGGACAAGAACTTGTTGAACCAAATAAATGGAATTGGAATACAAGAAGGGGAGGTGTGGGGAAGTCTTGGAAATATGTTATTGAAAACAGGGTTTAAACGGTGAATGTTTTTAATTTTTTTCTCTGTTTTTTCTTTTTCTTTTCTGGATTTTTTGAAAATTTTAATAAATATATTTTAAAAAAAAACCCAAAAGGCAAGGAGTCTAGCAGGCAGGCTTCCAAACCCTACCAGCTAGTGCACGCAGACCTGGTTGGTCCTCTTGCGCCCTCTTTGGGAGGAGCAAGGTACTTCATGGTTCTAATTGATTCTTTTTCCAGGTACATTCATGTGTTTATGCTCGAGCAGAAATCGCAAGCGTTTCCTAGGTTCAAAGCATTCTGTGCTTGGTTGGAGAATGCTCACGGTAAACGTATCGGCTGTCTGTTTACTGATCGAGGCGGGGAGTTCACTTCTCAGCAGTTTGAAGCTTTCCTGACTGAGAAGGGAATCCAGCATGACTTGTCAACGCCTAGATCGCCATGGATGAATGGGCTTGTGGAGCGAGCAAATCAAACGTTGCTGCAAGGACTGAAAACAATGTTGCATGATGCAAACCTCCCTGAGAAGTTTTGGGGGGAAGCTCTGTCGACGTTTGTTTATTCTTTTAACAGGAGACTGTCATCACCTATTGGTTTTACTCCCTACGAGAAGATGTTTGGTAAGAAACCATGCGTCAAGCACATGAGAATCTTTGGTTCTGACATGTGGGTACACACCCCACAAAGCAACAAGCTTGGGAAGCGTGGGGCACATGGTTTGTTCATGGGGTACGAAAAAGGTGCATACAGAGTATGGATGACTGACTCTAAATCCATAAAGTTCACAAGGAGTGTTGAGTACAATCCTAAGTGGGGGGGAAATGTGGGAATTTTCCAGAGTTACCCAGAGGAAGATGTAGGTGATGTGAAAAAAGCAGATCATGCTGAGGAAGCTGAGGAAGCTGAGGATGATGATGATGATGATCAGAGTTCGGATTCCAGTTCAGTGGGCGGCGCTGCTGCTGGTGTCAGTGACAGTGATGACACAGCAGACTACAAGAGCGCAAAGGCCTCAGTCAGACCATCTGATGCGTCTGACAATGAACTGGAAGAACCACTGTTCACCATTGGTCACTTTTCTCCAAAGAAAGAGGAGATGAGTCCAGAAGACTTGCGTCTTGTACGCAGGTCTGATAGAGCCACGAAGGGCAGGCCTCCAAAGAGATTTGCTGATGAGTTTGCTAAGACGGCAACTGCTGTTCTTAGTAGCTCAGAGAAGGTGTGGGAACCTTCAAGCTTCAAAGAGGTTCAGGAGTTAACCTCTAAAGATGCTGAGCCTTGGCTAAATGCCATGAAGGCTGAAGTTGATTCCTTGAACAGGAACCAAACTTGGGAACTGGTACCGGTAGTCCCAGGAATGAGACTGGTTGGCAGCAAATGGGTCTTCAAGGCCAAGACAGACCAGAATGGCAAGGTTGTCAGACACAAAGCCAGATTGGTTGCCAGAGGTTTTTCACAGGTACCAGGACAGGATTACCACGAGACCTACTCACCCACCTGTTGGAGGGGGATTTCCAGCCGGTGGCAGAGGACAGAGTGACTCCAGGAGACATAGGTGTAAAAACCCAAAGTAAAACGAAGACTTTATTACTAAGCAAATAAACACAAACTCTGGTGGGTGTTATTCCTGCAGGCAGGCAACAAAACTCAGCCTTTTTCCTTTATAGCAACGGTCACCTGCAGCCAATTAATCCCAGAAACTTCTTAAAGGTATACACACATGTTTCTGTGCCGAATGTCCTCTAACACCCCCTCTCATTCAAACAGAAACAATAGTATTTTAAACAGAACAGAACCTATTTACATATCACACACAGCAACTCCCAACTTTGCTACCAGTCGTGCATGTTTTTCAAAAGTTAACGCTTTTGTAAATACATCCGCCACATTTTGTGTACTTTCACAATACTTCAGCATTATCTGGTTCTTTTTTACATTTTCAGCTACATTTTGATATTTAATTTCTAAATGCTTTGATTTGTTTCTAAACTGGTCAGACCCAGACAAAGTTATTACGGCTTGATTATCTTCCATAACTTGAACGGGATAATCACACTGTACGTTTATATCCTTGAGGATCTGAACATAAAATTTTACTTCATTGCATAACTCCGACAATGCACAGTATTCGGCCTCTGTTGATGATGTGGCCACGATACTTTGTTTTTTGGATTTCCAACCTATCAAAGAATCCCCAAATTGAAATACCATTCCAGAAATTGATTTTTTATCAGGCAGGTTGGCCCAATCACTGTCAACGTAACACTGCAATTTTGTGGACCCAGAAGATGGTAATCTTAAACAATAATCAAGTGTTTGCTTTAGATACCGGAAAATACGTTTTAAACCTTTCCAGGCATTTTCTGTAGGACAGCTTACTAGTCTGCTTAGTATTCCAACTGCATAACTCAAATCTGGTCTGCTCCACAATGAAATGTATAATAAACTTCCAATTATTGAATGGTACATTTCAGGATTTACAGGTTCTGTGCATTCTCCTTCATTTTTGAAAAAACCTATTTCCATTGGGGTTTTTACTCCCTTGCAGTTTTGCATATTGTTTCTTTCAAGTAACTCCATTATTTTGTCTTTTTGACTCAACAAAAAACTTCCATCGTTTGTTCTTTGAATTTCTAAACCGAGATAATTTTTTACTGGACCCAAATCTCTTACTTTAAATACCTTTCTTAGTTGTTCTGCAAATTTTTCCACTTGCTTGTCACTTTTTGTAGAGTAAAGCAAATCATCAACATAACACAAACACAATTCTTGTTTATCACCCTTTCCTTTAGTGTACAAGCAGTTATCAGCTAAGCTTCTTTTAAAACCAAGATTTTTTAAAGCATTATCAAGACATTCGTTCCAATTTCTAGCTGACTGTTTGAGCCCATAAATTGCTTTGTTCAGCCTATATACAGAATTCTGTTCTCCTGCCTCAAAACCTGGCGCTTGATTCATAAAAATTTCTTCTTGCAGATTTGCGTTAAGATAAGCTGTTTCAATATCAAAATGGTTTACCTTAAACCCACGTTGTGCTGCAAGAGCTAGCAATAAGCGTACACTTTCACTCCTTGCAGTAGGAGAAAAGGTTTCATCAAAACTTTCACCTTTTCTTTGAGTAAAGCCTCGTGCTACCAGCCTGGCTTTGTACTTAACATCACCATCTGCCAAGTGTTTTATTTTATACACCCATCTACAGCCCACTGCCTTTTTTCCTTCTGGCAATGGCTCAATGGTAAAGACATTGTGTTCTGCTAAAGATTTCATTTCTGCTTTCATTGCATTTTTCCACCTTACTATTTCCTGGTGTGGTAACTTTAAAACTTCCTCATAATCACGAGGTTCCTTTTTCACATCAACAGTTTTAGCTTCTTGTATAGTAAACCTTTCTGGAGGTACCCCCTTATTGCTTCTTTGTGACCTTCTAACTTGAACACTCTCCCCCTCTGAACTATCTTCCCCTTCTGATTCATCCTGCTCAGGAGAAATTGGTTCAGCTTTAGGAGATTGTGTACTGGGATCCTCATCCCCTGAATCCTCATCACTGTCACTTTCAGAACTTTCTTTAATTTGTGGCTTTTCTTCCTCAGATTTCACAAATTTATCTGTATCATCAGAAGATAACATAACTTCTGAATTTCCATGTAAACGAACCCAACCATCTTGCTCACAAAACTCTGCATGTCTTGATATTACAACTCTGCCACGCCCTAGTGCAAAACGATACCCCTTTGACCAAGTTTGATAGCCAACAAACCTAAGTTTCTTTGCCTTGGGCTCTCCTTTCCTTCTCTGTCCTTTTGGGATGTGAACCCAAGCCCAGCAACCAAAAGTTTTAACATGGTCCAAAAAGGGTTTTTTTCCATAAAGCAAAAAATGAGGGGTGTTGTTTATGGTAGAATGAAACAATCTGTTCTGTATGTAGTTAGCACACAGAATTCCTTCCCCCCAATACTTTCTGGATAGGCCAGAATCACATAGCATTGAATCTAGCATTGTTTGTAAAGATCTTATCTTGCGTTCTGCAACTGAATTTTCTTCAGGCGAAAAAGGACACGATTTACGGTGACTAATACCACGCTTTTTCAACCAAACTTGGAGGGCTTCAGACATGAACTCGCCTCCACGGTCACTTTGCAACTGGGTAACTTTGTAGGGAAACTGCCTTTCTATATAGTTGACCCAATTCTTAATCAGTTGACCAGTTTCACTTTTGTGTTTTAACAAATATACCCAAGTATACCGGCTATAATCATCCACAAGAACCAAAAAAAACTTTGCTCCTCCTTCAGACTCTGCAAATGGCCCACAAAGGTCTGAATGTACTAAAGCAAATGGCCTCTTGCTAATTCTAGTACTTTCAGGATAAGACCCTCGCTGACTTTTAGACTCCTTGCAGGTATTGCAGTCTAGAAAAACTGAACATTTTTTCATTTTAATTCCCTTGCTTAATTCTGCCATTTTTGCAATACTGCGGAAATTGGCATGCCCCAAACGACGATGCCACAGATGCTGGCACTCATCATGCAAGGCGCTATTACAGGCTTTAACACATGCCCCAGACTCACTTACTAGCTGGTCTTTCAAAACAAACAAACCATTTTGTAGCGACGCTGTAACTACTTTTCCAGCTTTCTCTATTCTACAGCCTGAACCAGAAAAGGTTACTTTAAATCCCTGCTTAACAAGACTTGTTACTGAAAGCAAATTATTTTCTAAACTTGGTACACATAAAACATTGGTAAACTTGGTACTTAAACAGTTGATATTCACACTACCCTTTCCAGCTGACTCATGCACTGTTCCATCAGCTAGTACTACATTTACAGATTTACAAGGCTGCTTTTCTACAAGGGTTTGTGCAGACTTAACAAAAATGTTTGTCGCTGCCGAGTCTAAAATCCAGTCTTGTCCAACGTCGTGACTGGTGCCTCGAACTGCTGCAGAAACATACTGGACTCGACTCTTCCTGTCTCCTCGCTTCCCAGCAAACGCAGGCCGCCCTTGTCTTGTATTTTCTCCCACAGACACAGTGCACTGTCGTACTAAATGCTTGGTTGACCCACAACGATAGCATTTTCTAACTGTGAACGCTGCTTCCTCTCTGTGGTCTACAACCTCTTTAGATTGCCGCTCCTCATCAGTTGCATATCTTTTACTGGACTGCCTCCCATTTCTGGAGTTACGGTGAGGGGTTGTGGCCTTCCTCTCATGGCGTCTTTCCTCCTCATCAAGCAAACGCCCAGTTAAGAAATGCATTGTTAATTGGCTTTCTGGGATTGCTTCCAGAGTCATCACTAAATTGTCCCATGACTCAGGAAGTGAAGACAGCACAATATAAACCTTTCTCTGTTCAGAAAAATGTTCCCCAAGTTCATTTAACTGTGAAAATAAATCACGCATTCTTTGAAGGTGTGTTGAAACACATTCACCCTCACTTAGTCTGGCTCGGTACAGAGCTCTCATTAGAGTAATTTTGCTGCCAGCAGTGTCTCTAATATGTATTGCTCTCAGTGCTTGCCAAATCTCACTTGCTGTTTCAAGGTCTCGCACATGAGATAACTGAGACTTCTCTAAACTCAGAATTAAATTGGCATAGGCTTTGTCCTCCAGCCTTTGGTCTGCTTCATCTACTTCTTCATCCTCCTCTTTTACAGGAGGGTTAACAATAGCAGTCCAACATTGTTCTTTCTTTAAAAACGCCTGCATCTGTAAACTCCATGACATATAATTGGACTCTCCCAGTTTCTCTACTGGAAAATAGGAAGCTCCCCCTTGAGCTCCAGCTCCAAGTCCAGCCATGGCGCCACCCAGCTTTCAGCTTTCCACTCAGTTCTTACTCACACGTGGCTTGAAGAAATGTTCAGCTCCTGGTCCCAAACAGACACTCCCTGCCGATGCCTTCACACAGCCAGCTGCTTGAGAAACGCTGAGTTGCTTCCAGTCTCTGGGTTCTTTTCACGCTCTGTCTATGCCCACTCAGGACTGGGGACTGGGCCCATAACCTGTTGGAGGGGGATTTCCAGCCGGTGGCAGAGGACAGAGTGACTCCAGGAGACATAGGTGTAAAAACCCAAAGTAAAACGAAGACTTTATTACTAAGCAAATAAACACAAACTCTGGTGGGTGTTATTCCTGCAGGCAGGCAACAAAACTCAGCCTTTTTCCTTTATAGCAACGGTCACCTGCAGCCAATTAATCCCAGAAACTTCTTAAAGGTATACACACATGTTTCTGTGCCGAATGTCCTCTAACACCACCGTCAAATATGAGAGCATTCGGCTGATGCTCAAGATCGCTGCGGAGGAGAAACTGCATGTTTCCCATCATGACATTAATACAGCTTTTTTGTACGGGATTTTGAACGAAGAGCTGTACATGCTTCCACCTGATGGAATGCAGATACAGAAGGGAATGGGCTGTAAACTGCGGAAATCCTTATATGGTCTCAAGCAGAGTGCCAGGTGTTGGAACACAAAACTCACTGAGACATTGCTTTCTCTAGGTTTTCACCAGGGCAAAGCTGATCCATGTGTGTTTGTCAAGGAGGAGGGGCAAAACAAACTGTATTGTTTATGTTTTGTTGATGATCTTCTGATGTTTTGGAAGAATCAGGCATTCTATCAAAGCACCCTAGCTCAACTGAAGGAGCACTTTGACATGAAGGATCTTGGTGAGGTATCCAACTATCTTTCTCTGCAGGTGGAGAGGGACCGGGCAGGTAATTTTCTGGTACACCAGACACAGAAAATTGCTGATGTATTAACCAGGTTGAATTTGGTTGATGCAAACCCAGCAGACACACCGATGGTGACAGGTTACCAGGTAGATAGTACTGCTGAAGCATTTTCTGACACTACGCTGTACAGATGTATTCTAGGCAAGTTGAATTTCATTGCTAGATGCTCAAGACCTGACATTGCTGTAAGCACTAACCTGCTTAGCAGACATGCTAACAATCCTACTGTTCAGGATTGGAAAGCTCTGAAGCGCATAGCCCGCTATTTGAAAGGGACTTTGCACTACAGGCTGAGGTTCACCAGTCAGAAGACTGGAGGTCTTGAAATCTTTGCAGATGCAAGTTTTGGAAGTGACACCACGGATGGTACAAGCACTTCTGGAGTATGCTACATGTACAACCACTGCCTGTTTGACTGGTTGTGCAAGAAGCAGACGACAGTGAGCCTAAGTTCCTGTGAAGCAGAACTCAATGCTCTGTCATTTTCACTCATGGATTGTGAATGGTTGATGCAACTGTTTAAGGACATCGGGGTTTCTGTGAAATGTCCTATACAAGTGTATCAAGACAATAGATCTTGTCTGGCTTTGCTGAACTCGGAGAGTTGCAAGCAAAGAACCAAGTACTTGCAGATTAAGCTACATCGTGCAAGAGAGTGTATTCAGAAAGGACTCATTCAGGTGTCCTACATGCCAGGAAATGAAATTCCTGCTGATCTGTTGTCTAAGGTTGTTAACAGAGAACAACTTAAGGTTTACGTACAAAGGTTGCAATTGGGTTGAACCACAGGTACTACAGGTTACACGGAAAGGGGGAGGATGTTAGGATATTTCCGTTCCACCTTAAAAGGGAGCAGGCTGTGAGTCACAGAGTCTGCGTATTTCCTGTTGCACAGGATGTTTATGTTTTCAGTTGCTTTCGTTTCTCTCTTCGTGCCTGAACGCTGAAACAGGCGGTCATGTCTTTTCTTTGTTCTGACCAACGTTGAATAAACTGTAAATATGCTCCCTTGCTGTGCATCTTTTGCTGTGTGAAGTCTGCTGAAAGAGTGTGCACCAGCCTAAGAATGTGGCAAGCTATTTCTGAGGCTTCGTGTCGCTAATTGCTGATACTGTGTGACTGCGAGTCTACGGGAGGTCGATGGATCGTCCGGCAGCCGGCTTGGGGGCTCAGATGGACGTTATCTCCCTGGCAGTATCCCAACACTATCCCCCTTAATTTTCATATTAACATTGGAAGTTTTATGTAAACAAATTAGGGAAGAAAAAGAAATAAAAGGGATTATGCTGGGAAATAGAAGTTACAAAACGAGGGCATTTGCTGACGATTTAATTATAACTACGGAGCAACCAAAACAGAGTTTAAGAAAGGCGTTGGAAATAATATATGGCTACAGTAAAGTTGCGGGGTTCAAAATGAATTTAAACAAGACAAAACTAATATTTAAAAATATGTCGCCAGATGAAAAAGCAGAATTAGAACAAATAATACACATTGAAATCTACCCCAAAATCAAGTATTTAGGATTATGGATAACACCAAAGAATATTAACTTATATGAAGATAATTATACCAATTGTTGGAAAGATATCCAAAGACAGTTGGAGACATGGACAAGGTTAAATTTATCATTCCTGGGCCGTATTTCGGTAATTAAAATGATAGTTTTACTGAAGCTACTCTTTCTATTCCAAACGATTCCAATTACAGGAAAGACCAGCAGTATCAACAAGTGGCAAAAAGAAAGTTCTAAATTTTTGTGGAAGGGTAAAAGACCAAGAGTAAAGCATAAGATATTAATAGATACTGTAGAAAGAGGTGGCTACGGGTTACCGGATTTGAAGCTATATTACGAAGCCTCATGTCTTCTCTGGTTGAAAGATTGGTATTTATTAAAAAAAATTGGGATATTTTAGATCTAGAAGGTCATGACACCCGTTTTGGGTGGCATGGCTATCTTAATTATGGGAAAATAAAGACGCATAGGAGTTTTTCAAATCATATAATAAGAAATGCTGTATATAAGGTATGGGGAAAATACAAAAGATATTTGGAACAGAAAACCCCAAGATGGAACTCTCCACTAGAAGCAATCGCTGTTAAAAAAAGCAACAACATCAAAGAGAACTGGATAACGTATAACACAATATTAAGGGGGGGAGGAGGGTCAACTAATATTGATAAGTTATGAGAAAATAAAAGATCACTTTTCTAGTTGGCTAGATTACTTCCAGGTGAATGAAGTGTTCAGACAGGATAAGCAGATAGGTTTTGAAAAGGAGCCTTCAAGATTTGAAAGAGAACTACTGAATAGTAAAACCAAAATAATCGCAAAAATGTATAGACTTCTTTTAGACTACAAAGTAATGGATGAGGAGGTTAAGGCTTCAATGATAAAGTGGGCCCAAGATGTGGGCCGTCCAATTATGCTAAAAGATGGGGAAAACTGATGGAATGTAAATTTGAAATTTACAGCCAGCTATAATATAAGAGAGAACATGATGAAAATGGCTCATAAGTGGTACCTCACTCCTTCCAGATGATCAAGAATGTATAAAAATTTGGCGAATGCTTGTTGGAGATGTGGAGGAAATAACGGTGACATGAGCCACATGTGGTGGGCGTGTGAAAAGATTACGATATTTTTTTGGGGGGGGGAATATACGATGAATTAAAAAAGATGATGGGGATAACTTTTACGAAAAAAACGGAGGCATTTCTATGAAGTATTTTAGCTAAAGAGATCCCAAAAAATCTAAGAGAGGTATTAATGTATGCAACCGCAGCAGCTCGTATACTTGTGGCCAAGGGATGGAAAGATCAGGAGGCTCCAAAAATAACAGATTGGCAAATCAAATTACAGGAATTGGTGGAGACGGCTCAATTGACTAGCAAACTCAGAGGAATCTCAAAGCAAAAATTTGCAGAAAAATGGGATGGTTATACAAGATGTGTTCAAAAATACAATAATAGTTTTGACTCCGTGCTAGCATTCGAGTGATAAAGGAACTAAAAGGAGGTGGACAACAATTAAGGATTTATTATGTTTTCAGAATGCATTGGAAAATTTATATAGAAAGGATTATTTTTTTGTGTACATTCCATTGTAAGAATGGAAACAGAGCCAGAGCCAGAGCCACAGCCTAAGTCTGAAACAGTCCTTGATAGAGTGCCAGAGCCAGAGCGAGACCCTGAATCAGTGCCAGAACCAAGCCCTCATTCAGAACCAGAGCCTGAGAAAGAGCCAGAGCCAGAACCAGAGCAACAGCCACAGCCACAGCCTGAGTCTGAAACAGCCCTTGATAGAGAGCCAGAATCAGACAATCAGAATCAGAGTCAGAACCAGATCTTCGGTAAAGACGTGGTCTGGTCTTAGCGCAACTGCTCCTCCCACCCGCGATAACAGAGATTGGGTGTTCCAATACATCCCCCCGTAGGGAACCTGCCCCAGCCATTCTGTTGGCTGAGGCCCCCTCCCAGGCAGCCCTGACCCTTTCCCCTTAAAAAGCAAAATACAAACTATACAATAACCTAAAAAAATAGTAAAAGAAAAACAAAGCAAGAAACAATTATGCTAAACTTAAAATAATCCCCACCCCAACTAAACATTTGTCCCACCCCAGAAAGAAAATAACAACAACGACAACAACAAACCACCGCTTGAGGTGCAACAGAGACACAGCCAGAGACAGAGCGAGACCCTGAATCAGTGCCATAACCAAGCCCTCATTCAGAACCAGAGCCTGAAAAAGAGCCACAGCCAGAACCAGAGCAACAGCCACAGCCACAGCCTAGAGCCACAGCCTGAGTCTGCAACAGTACTTGATACAGTGCCGGAGCCTGAAACAGAGACATAGCCTCAAACAGAGCCTGAGCCTGAAACAGAGGAAGAGCCACAGCCACAGCCTGAGTCTGAAACAGTCCTTGATAGAGTGCCAGAGCCAGAGCCAGAGCCAGAAATAGGGCTTGATACAGGGCCGGAGCGCAAAACATAGCTGCAGCCACAGCCTAGAGCCACAGCCTGAGTCTGCAACAGTACTTGATACAGTGCCAAAGCTGGAGCTGGAGCCAGAGCCAGAGACACAGCCAGAGCCAGAACAAAACCCTAATTCATTTTTTTTATTTTTATAATGATTTTTTATTGCGTTTCTTTCCATATATTCACAAAGTCCACAACGTACAAAAGCCACAGACAAGAAACAAATTTAAGAAATAAGAAGATAATGACAGAAGAAAAAAGATAAAAGAAAAAATAAAGAAAAAATATATGCTTATCAAGTCATTTTTCCATAATTTATCATGTCAGCTGGACCTCCTCACATCCTCCAGGCCCTACATTCCCTGTAATACAGTATGTGTCAGCAATTTGTTACCTTATTTCGCAACCCAATGTATCTTTCAGTTATTATGTTTCCAAATTCCAAAAGTTGTAGTTCAATTCTGATTCCTTTCAAAATAAACATAATATATTTGTTTCAAATTGTCTCCTCTTTTTTGTTATAACCTAGTTTACCCTTTATCTGATCAAATTGCAGAAGCATACCATTTCCTAATCGTGCACAATCTTAACATTCAAACAACTTATAATGTTTTTGCAAATATTCTTTGAATTTTTTCCAGTCCTCCTCTATTGTTTCCTCGCTCAGATCTCTGATTCTGCCAGTCATTTCCGCTAGCTCCATATAGTCCATCAGCTGCGTCTGCCATTCCTCCAGTGTGGGTAAATCTTGTGTCTTCCAATGCTTTGCGATGAGAATTCTTGCTGCTGCAGTTGCATACATAAACAAAGTTCTATCCTTCTTTAGCACCTTCCGGTCCACCATGCCCAAAAGGAAGGCCTCCGGTTTCTTAGGAATGGTATATCTAAATACCTTTTTCAGTTCATTATGGATCATTTCCCAGAAGGTCTTCACTCTTGGGCAGGTCCACCAGAGGTGAAAGAATGTCCCTTCTGCCTCTTTACATTTCCAACATTTATTATCAGACAGGTGATATATCTTTGCTAACTTGACTGGGGTCATGTACCACCGGTATACCATTTTCATGATATTCTCTTTCAAGGCACTACATGCCGTAAACTTCATACCGGTGCTCCATAACCTTTCCCAGTCCTCAGCCATAATGTTGTGCCCTACATCCTGTGCCCATTTTATCATAGCAGATTTAACTGTCTCGTCCTGTGTATTCCATTTAAGCAGCAAATTATACATTCTCGAAAGTACCTTAGTCTTTGGCTCTAGCAGTTCCGTTTCTAGTTTCGATTTCTCCACCTGGAAACCAACTTTTTTATCCATTTTAAATACCTCTTGAATTTGAGCATAATGTAACCAGTCTCGCACCTTACTTTTTAATTTGTCCTGGCTCTGCAACTTCCAATTATCTCCAGTTCTTTCAATTAGTTCCCAATATTTTGGCCAGTAGGCCTCCATATTGGGTCTTTTTCGGGCCTTGGCCTCCATCGGTGATAGCCACCTCGGGGTCTTACCTTCTAATAGGTCTTTGTATTTCATCCAGACGGCAAAAATTGCTTTTCTGACAATATGATTTTTAAACAATTTGTGAACTTTCACCTTGTCGTACCACAAGTATGCATGCCAACCAAAAGCATTGTCGAACCCTTCCAGATCTAGGACATCAGTGTTCTCCAACAGAAACCAATCCTTCAGCCAGCAGAAGGCTGCAGCTTCATAATACAACCTCAAGTCCGGCAGGGCAAACCCCCCTCTATCTTTCGAGTCAGTTAGTATTTTAAATTTTATTCGGGGCTTTTTGCCCTGCCAGACAAACCTAGATAAATCCTTCTGCCATTTTCCAAAACATTCCACTCTGTCCACGATCTGTAGGGTTTGAAACAGAAATAACATTTTTGGCAAAACATTCATTTTTATAGCTGCGATTCGACCCGACAAGGTGAGTTTCAATCTTGACCAAATTTCCAAATCTTTTTTAATTTCCAACCAACATTTTTCATAATTATCTTTAAATAAATTCAAGTTCCTGGAAGACAAATACACCCCTAGGTATTTCACTTTTTTAACCACGCTTAATTCTGTTTCTTTCTGATACCCCTCTGTTTCTGTAGATGTCAAATTCTTAGCCAGAACCTTGGTTTTTTGCTTGTTCAACTTAAATCCCGCCACCCGACCAAACTCAGAAATAAGTTCTAAAACTCTTTTTGTACTAGATTCTGGCTCCTGTAATGTTAAAACTAAGTCATCTGCAAAGGCTTTCAGTTTATATTGTTTCACTCCGACCTCTATTCCTTGTATCAGCCGGTCCTCCCTAATCATGTTCAGCAACACCTCCAGGACTGAAATAAATAAGAGAGGGGATAGAGGGCACCCCTGTCGTGTCCCTTTTTCAATTTTAAATTCCTCCGTCACCACATTGTTCACTATCAGATTTGCTTTTTGCTCTGAATAAATTGCTTCTATTCCATTTTCAAACCCCCGCCCCACTCCCATCCCTTCCAAGTTTTTCTTCATAAACATCCAAGAAATGTTGTCAAAGGCTTTCTCCGCATCAATAAAGATTAACACCGCCCTTGTGTTCCTCTTAGTCTGCAAGAGCTCCAAAATGTCAATAATGTTCCTGGTGTTATCAAACATATGTCTGCCAGGGAGAAAGCCTGCTTGGTCCTTATGAATTACTTCATTTAGTACCTTTTTAAGTCTGCTTGCCAAAATGTCTGCAAATATTTTGTAATCCACATTCAGGAGTGAGATGGGGCGGTAGTTCTTAAGCTGGGTCTTTTCAGATTCTGACTTGGGTATCAATGTGATGAATGCTTCTTTCCACGTTTCCGGTGCCCTCTTCCCCTCCATAATCTGATTACATACCTCCATCAAAGGTTGTATCAAATAGTCCTTCAAAGTCTTATAGTATTTGGAGGTAAGCCCATCCGGGCCTGGAGATTTGCCAAATTGCATATTCTGAATGGCACCTTCAATTTCCTGCTGGGTTATTTTACAGTTCAAGATTGATCTTTTATCTTGACTTATTTTTAATAGTCCATTTGTCTTTAAAAAGTTGTCTATCTCAGACTCTTTCTGCGGCCCCTGTGCATAAAGATCTTTAAAATATCTGTGGAAGCACTTCCTAATTTCTTCTGGTTTCTGAACCATTCTTCCTTCAACCTCTAGATTTGTAACCGTATTTAACTTTTGTCTTTTTTTCAGCTGCCATGCTAGCAGCTTTCCACATTTGTTTGCTGATTCAAACGATCTCTGCTTCATTTGTTTGATTTTCCATTCAATCTCTTGATTAATCAATTTCGAATATTGTGCTTGATGGAATTTGATTTCTCTCAGCACCTCCTTTGACTTTGGTTTAGTTCTCAATTTTTTCTCTCCTTCACTTATTTTCTCCAAGATTTTCTCCTTTTTTCCATTCCAGAGTTTTTTCTTGATTGAATTCTGTTGTATCAGAAACCCTCTCATAACTGCTTTACTGGCGTCCCAGATTGTTCTTTTCTCTACCGTGGTATTCAAATTTATTTCAAAATAATCCTTTAATGTTTTTTGGGCCTTCTTCACAATCTCTTGATCTCTTAGCAAGGTGTCATTCATTCTCCATCTGAAGGATCCGGTTGGAGTAAGTCTCAGTTCCATTTTCAAAGCGTTATGGTCGGAGCAGGTTTTTGGGCAGATTTCCACTTTTCTTGTTTTGGGTGCCAGCCCTCTAGATGTCCATATTTGGTCGATTCGCGTCCATGACAGGTGGGCCTCAGAGAAGAAAGTTCCTTCTTTACCTAAGGGGTTCTTTGTCCTCCATATGTCAATCAAATCCATATTGTCAGTCATTTCAAAAAAAGTTTTAGGGAGTCTGCCGTCTGTTGTTAAATTTTGATTTTGTGATTTGTCCATATTTGTTGATACCACTCCATTCATATCTCCCATCATAATGATGTTAGCATAGTCCATATAGTCCAGCATGATCTCATGCAGCTTCTTGTAAAATTCTGATTTTCCATCGTTTGGTGCGTAGATTCCTAATATCAAAATTTTCTCTCCTTGTGTTTGAATTTCAATTGCCAAAATTCTTCCTTGGTCATCCTTAAATAGAAATTTTGGTGACAGGTTCTCCTTTGCATAGATTACCACTCCTCTTTTCTTAACCTTGTCCGATGAAATAAATTCTTGGCCTAGTCTTTTGTTAATTAGCACTTTCCTGTGGAGCCTAGTCACGTGTGTTTCTTGTAGACAAGTTACGTCTAGTTGTTCTTTCTTTAAAATGTGAAATATCCTCTTTCTTTTTTCCGGAGAGTTTCCACCATTTATGTTCCAACTAAGTAGCTGCAGGGACATCCTGTTCTGTTTTGTTGTTCTTAAGATGTGGTGTCTTCCTATTCTTCAGATCCCGAGGGTATAGGTGTTGGCTCGCCTCCCGGCGGTGCAGGTGTAGGTGACGGTAGTGGCCAGGCTGCTCCTTTTTGGAGATCTTCCCCGTAGTCGTGCAGGAACTTTTGCTGGTCTTCAGTTGTTCTAATTTTAACCTTCTTTCCTTTATATGTGAAAGATAGTCCTTGTGGGAACTCCCACCTATAAGGGATTGCGTTGTATCTCAACAATTTTGCTAACTCCGTGTAGGTGGCTCTAAGGTCCAATAGTTGTCTCGGGATGTCTCGGTAAATTTCCACCCTTTTATCTTGTATTTCAATTCCTTTCTTAAAGTGAAGGCCTAAAATTTTGTCTCTCTCTTCCCTTGATCTCAAAATTATCAAGCAGTCTCTGGATCTGTCTTTCCTTACTAATCTTCCCAGTCTAAACGCCGACACAATTTTAAAGTCTGTATCTTCCTTTATACCCCAGAACTTGGAAAATTCTTGTGTCAAATATCCAATCAAATCTCCTTGCTCCAGTTCTGGTATGGCTCTTAATCTGAGGTTATTCTGCCGTTCCTTCAGTTCCACCATCGACAGGTAGGCTTGTTGTTCGCCTACCTGTTTGTGCAAAGGCTTGACTTCTCCTTTGATCTCCTCAACCTCCTTCTGTAATAATCCTACTTTTTCAATGGCTTCTCCAGCTAATTCCCGGTTTTGAGCCGTTGCTCCTTGCAAATTTTCTATTGCTTGTGTATGCTGTGAAACCTGTTCAGTCAGTTTTTGAATCGAGGATGTTGCTTGGTCAATTTTCAATGACTGGTTGTCCACCTTTTGATTTAACGTTGATAGTTGCTCCAATATTTGTTTCAAGACTGCCTCAGAACTACCTAATGCCATGTCTTCTTCCCTCTCCTGTGCAACCAGCACAGCTGGGACTGATGAACGGCATCCTTGGGTCAAAGTTGTTTGTACAAGTTGTGCAGGTTGTGCAGGTTTTTTCTCCTTTTCTTTCTCCTTAGCCTCCTTGGCTTCTTTCGCTTTCGCTCCTCTTGTTTTCCCTGCACCGCTCATTACACATCTGTCAAAACTCAAGGTCAAATTGTCTGTTATTCCATGGGAAAGACAGCTCCAGTTGTAAACAATCAGCAGAGAGAAAGTCAAAACTAAAATCAGTTCCCAGACCTTTGTAATCCCACAGCCCTCTAGGGGGAGTTCTGCCAAACTTCAGGAACAAAGAAGGAAGTTTCCGCCATTAAAATCCCAGTTTATCTCAGTTCAAAGAGTGCAATAGTCCCAGCACAGTCAAAAAGTTCTCCAGAGCACTTTTTAAAGTCAAACAAAGTTTCATAGAAGGTGTCTGCAACAATATCAAATCCAGTCTATTTCTGCTCAAAAGTATCAGTTAAGTTCCGTTTGATTTCGGTAACTGTATCCGCAGCTTAACAGCTCTCTCCTGCCTGGCAGCCCGACGATCTGGCTCTTTAAAATTGCAGCCCAAAAGAACAGGAGGATAGTTCTAACTTAGTGCTTAAAGTCCCTTTAATTCAGTACCAATTCTTTCCCTTCCCTTTAAAGAAAACAGCTTCATATGCGCACGAAAGTTTTTGCTTTCAGCGACCTTTTTAGCTTGCTTCCCGCTTCTCAAATATTTGCTTTGATCTTGTCAGCAATGCCGGAAGACGGACTTCCTTTTTCTCGTCTCCCGCTTTCAGCCAGATTTAAATTGTTATCTCCCAATTTTAATGTCCATTACTCACGGGAATGTTGCTTGCAATTCGTTGCTTTTAGGAAGAAAGGTCGGCGCTCATCTGTAACAGCTGCGCAGCTTCGCTTCCGCGGAAAGAGCGATGAACTCACAGCACCGCTCCCCCTCCTTCACTCCGGAGCCCCTTACGGGGTCCCTTCTGTGATTTCAGGGTAGCTTCTGGTGCCCGCCGAGTCCCACGGCCACGGGCTCACTCTACCCGTGGTTTTTCTTAGTGGGTCGCCGCTATGCCGCAGCGTGCGACCCTTTCCCGCGGAGCCCCTCTTCAAAGAGTGAAGAGGACCGCCATTACAGTTTCGCGCCGCCTCCGGAAGTCACAAAGAAACAAAACCCTAATTCAGAACCAGAGCCTGAAAGAGAGCCAGAGCCTGAAACATAGCTGGGCCAGAGGCAGAGGAAGAGCCATCATGAGACCCTGAATCAGAGTCAGAACCAGATCTTCATTCAGAACCAGACCCTGAAAGAGAGCCAGAGCCACAGACAGAGCCACAGACGGAGCCTAGAGCCACAGCCGA
The DNA here is from genome assembly GCF_964188315.1 of Podarcis muralis. Taxonomy (NCBI): domain Eukaryota; kingdom Metazoa; phylum Chordata; class Lepidosauria; order Squamata; family Lacertidae; genus Podarcis; species Podarcis muralis. Next base: position 17,442,186 of record NC_135674.1, read on the forward strand.
GATCCACAGCCACAGCCGAGATCCACAGCCTGAGTCTGAAATAGTGCTTGATAGAGTGCTGGATCCTGAAACAGAGACACTGTCTGAAACTGAGCCTGACGCTTAAACGTAGCCAGGGGCAGAGGGAGAGGCAGAGCCTGATACAGTGCTTGATACAGCGTAGGAGCCTGAAGCAGAGACACAGCTGGATCCAGAGACACAGCCAGAGCCAGAACAAAACCCTAATTCAGAACCAGAGCCTAAAAGAGAGCCAGAGCCAGAAACAGTGCTTGATAGAGTGCCAGAGCCTGAAACAGAGGCAGAGGCAGAAACAGGGCTTGAAACAGCGTGAAACAGAGACAAAGGCTGAGACACAGGCCGAGCCTGAAATAGAGCTAGAATAAGTGCTAGAGCCAAAGACTGAGACAAAGCCTAATAAAGAGCAGAAGTCTGAGCCTGAGCCTAAGCCTGAAAAAGTGCTTGATACAGCGCCAGAGCCTGAAACAGAGACACAGCCTGAAACAGAACCTGAGCCTGGTTATTAGCATGGCAATTAAAGAAGAGAGAGGCAGAAAGGCTTATAAATAGAGTTAAGTGCGAAGGCAAAATAATAAACAACCCTAAAGAAATAGAGAAACGATTTCTCGAATTCTTTAGAGAAATCTATAAGGAAGGAAATGAAACAACAGAAGAAGTTAAAGAACATTTAGAACAGAACTGTCTTCCAAAACTTACTAAAGAACAAAAAGAACTGTTGAATGCCCCTATTACATCGTACGAAATTCAAAGAGCAATTAAGGAAGCAAAGATAGGAAAGCCACCAGGGCCAGACGGCCTACAGGCAATATATTATAAAAAAATTGAGGACTTACTGTCTGACCCATTAAGAAGTATCATGAACAACATCTTAAAAGACGGAACCATGCCGGATTCTTGGAAAGACAGCCTTATTGCATTAATTCCAAAACAGGGAACGGACAATCTACTTATTAACAACTATAGGCCTATCGCACTTCTAAATAACGATTATATAGGAGGACTTCCGGTTGAGCGCGAACTCACCACAAGCGGGGATTTTTCCAAGCGGAGAATCCCGTGTTTTTTGGAGGAAAATTGGGGTGCCACAGGGCGCAGTGGCCCCCAGAAGTAGTATCTGGAGGGTGTCCAGATACTCTGGTTCCCGCTGAAGCCGAAACGCAGACCACCCGGCCGCCAGGCAACTCCCGGTGGAGCGAAGAGTGCGGCGGGGGGAGAAGCGGGCTGAAGGGAAGCCACAGCTACCTCTGGAAAACGAAGCCCCGAGCTTGCAGGGCAAGCGCTTAATTCTCAATCGCAAGAAATTCAGACCCAAAATTGATTTTAAAAGACTGATTTTAACATTTGGAAGGATTCGGATACAAAAGGAATAAATACGGAGGTCATCTGTCATCTGTAATCAGCTTAGACGCATTAACAAAAGCAAAACGGGAGAAAGCGAAAATGAGTTGCCGCTAGCGGCTATTGTTTCTTTCCCCCTTCTAACTTGCAAAGGAATAACTTTTTAAGAAGATACAGTAACACAAAGTGTAACAAAGTTAAAAGGGGGGACAGAGGGATAAATATTGGAATTTGAAGGTCCTCTTTGCAACTGTGAGAGAAAGGAGAAAGGGAAAACGTTCCCAGTTTCACTTTTTTAAAAAACTGCGCAACGGAAGACAGTTCCGACTCCATTGTTTCTTTTTACAGATAGACGGAGGCAATTGTGGTAAAGAAGGCATATCCCTTTTCTTTATTTTGAACACTTCTGCTCAATTTTTGGAGGGTTAATAGGTGGAAATTTTTATTTTTATTTTTTGCTGCGCATTCTTACTATTTCTTATATGGATATAAGTTTGATTCAATTTTGAAAAGGACTATTTTACTCTATGCTGGGAGATAAAGATTAGGAGATTATTTTTTAACTCCTAATTTTTTACTTCGAATAACTATAAAACTAAATTGGATTATAAAATAAAACAAATTGGATTATAAAGGTTCGGAAAGGATTAGCCTAATTGGTGGCAGAAGATTTTAATTACTGGAGTATAATTGGAATAAAACTGGATTGCAATTGGATTACAACAGGTTTCCATAAGGAGTAGCCTAATTGGTGGCAAGAAGAATATTTACATTTGGGCCTCTGTTCTAAACTTCTGTTTTAAGTTTAAGGATCGGATTGGGCTGAAGACAACCGAACTAAAAGTGGAGATTGGAAATTGGAACATACAAAGGATTGAACTAAAAATCCAACACTATATAAATTATACATTTATATTGTGTAAATTATTAAGTTTGAATTTAATGGTATAAGATTAACAGACATTAACGGATATTTAATTGGATAAGATTTAACAGATATTTGTGTTCTGGGAAATGGTGGTGGGAATTTATTTTCTCAGATTTAATTTGGATTTGTTTGTAAGAAGTATATAAGCATATTTGGGGAAATGTCTCACCAACCGAAGAAAGTAGGTGAGGGGGGAACACCAGCTGATAGAAGGGGGTCGAAGCAAGAATCAGACTTTAAAGGAGAAATGTTAAAAATGTTTGCAGAAATCAGACAAAGTGAAAAGAACCTAGAAACAAAATTAGAACAAGTGGATACGAGAATTGGGAAAATGGACAGAAAAATTGATGAGACCGTAAGTGAGTTGAAAGGGCAAATTAAAGAGGTATCTAAGAGAACATTATCCCTGGAGGAGGGGATGAAAAAGACAAGAATTGAAATGAAGGAAGTGAAACGTGAGGAAGAGAAAATCAAAGTGGGGCTATCGGAAATTAATAAATAACAAGAGGAGATATGGGATGCAATTGCCATGAATGAATTAAGGCAGAGGGAAGTGAACCTTAGGTTGAGAGCCGTGCCTGAAGTTCAAGGAGAGAATATTGGAGAGAAACTAATAACAGAGATAGCACAATGGTTGAAGCTACAAACCGAAGAGGTGGCAAGAACAGTACAGAATGCATTCAGGATGAATGAATGAATGAATGAATGAATTTATTAATACGGTCACAGACCAGCGTCAACACACACAATATCACAAATCATAAAAGATATCAGAAATACAAGGGACAATATGACCATAACTAGGATTTAAATATAAAAATTAAAATTGTTAGCGTGCCCCCTGTAATTAACATTTAGGGGATTGGACATTATGGGATACCACTTGCTTCCTGCGATTGATTGCAGACGCACAGAATTTAGCTACATTTAATGTAGTCTTGGGCTTCTTGTCCTCTAGCAGTAGTTTTAAACTATGGTATTCCAATACTTTCCTGGACTTTTGCAAAACAGGTGTAATAAAAGTCAAACGTATATCCTCATAAAGACGACAACGTAATAGAACATGTGAAGCAGTTTCAACTTCCAACGAGCCACAAGGACAGACCCGTGCTGTGTATGGTTTACCCTCAAATCTGCCCTGAAGTAAGGCAGAAGGGAGAACGTTAAATCTGGCGAGGGTAAAAGACCGTCTGTATTTGGGTACCTGAAGACCTGACAGATAGTTAGCTGGAGAGAAGCCTCTCCCGTGGTCCCTTATTGCTGGATGTTTGATCATTTCGCTCATGTGGCATTGTAATTCTACGTCCCAGATACGCTGGCGGATTGTAGTCCTAGCTTTCTCGAAGCCTGTCGCTATCAGGGTCTGCTGTGGGATCCCCAAGCCTTTAAGCTTTTCCAGCAGTGTAGCTTTCCATCTGGATTGATAGGTATCTAATAAGGTTAAAGGTGCCAGCCCAACCGGGAAGAAAATAAGCTTTAGCCAATAATGGATCTTCAATATCCATATCCAAGTACTGATAGGAATTTGCCCAACCTCCAAACGGACCGCTATGTTGGATACGCAAGAGGGGATCCCCAGCAGGCAACGGAAAAACTTAGTTTGAAATGCCTCTAAGAGAGTAAGGTTTTTAAAGCTGCAGATCTGGGATCCATATAACAATTGTGATAGTATTTTGGCAGCAAAGACCTGGGAGGCTGCCGGTATGTGTTGGCCCCCTTTCCCATAAAAGAATCTTATTAACGCTTTGGTAGATCTTTCTGCATTTGCAATAGTATTATTAATCTGAAAGCGCCAGGAGCCCCTTTCCTGGAAGGTTACACCCAGGTATTTAAAGGTTGCTACCTGTTCTATTGAGCGATTGTCTATTCTCCATTTGTGCCGCCTCCTTTTTTTAGAGAACACCATGACTTTGGATTTGTTGTAGTTAATTGTTAGTTGTTCAATGCTGCAGTATTTGGAAAAAGATCTCAGAAGTTTTCTTAATCCAACACAAGAAAAAGAAATTAAAACTGTGTCATCCGCATATAAAAGGGCCGGGAGGGGCGTACCAGCCAATTTGGGGGGATGGGCATTTTCTTTCTCCATATTTCCTACTAACGAGTTGATATAGAAGTTAAATAAAGTAGGCGCAAGGACACACCCTTGCCTAACCCCCTGATGGATTTGGATTTCCTTGGATAGGTGGCCCTGTTGGTCACACCTTACCCGGATCCGTGTATTTTCATATAGACTATGGATGAGGTACAGTAGGCGTTTGTTTATATTTGCGGCGCTTAGCTTTCCCCAAAGCCTGTCCCTCGGTATTAAATCAAAAGCAGATTTGAAATCTATAAAGGCCACGTATAGGGAACCTCCTTTTCTTGATGTATATTTCTCCGCAAGATGTTGGAGAACAAGGCCCTGGTCTAAGGTTGACCGATTTGCCCTAAAACCCGCCTGTGCTTCTGAAAGAATGTGGTTTTGTTCCAACCAGTCCACTAATTTATCGCATAGGTGGGCTGCGTACAATTTGCTAATGATACTTAGGAGGCTAATTGGCCTGTAATTAGCCGGATCTGATCGGCTCCCTTTCTTGAATAAAGGGATGATGATTGCTAATCCCCAGTCCTCAGGGATAGTGGCCGATTGATCTATGCTGGTAAATAGGGCAGCTAGCACAGGGGCCCACCATTCAACATTAGCCTTAAGGAGTTCCGGTGTAATATTGTCTACGCCGGGTGCTTTTCCAGGTTTAAGGGATTGGATGAGCCTATAGATCTCTTCAGTTGCTACTGGGGGCCATTCGGCGCCAATATCACTCGAAGCTGGGGGCATGGCCTGCAGATGTTGATTTGATGTATATAAAGATGAGAAGTAAGCCTCCCAAGTCCCAACTGGTATAGTATAATCAATTTCAATTGGGGAGTCTTGCCAACTTTTCGCAACTATTTTCCAAAAAGTGGCTGAGTCTTTCCTTCGAGAGGCCTCTAATAAACGTTGCCACTCCCCCCTTTGGGCCTGAAGCTTTTTCTTTTTAATCAGATCTTTATATTTATGTTTGGCTTCGAACCATTCTGCAGGAAGCAGGGGTAAGTTCGCTGATTTGTAGTTCCTGTACTTATCCAACAAAGAACGCTTCGTAGCAATACATTCCTGATCAAACCAAGGTTTGGATTTGTTGAGGAATAAAGATTGGCGCGATGTCTTTTTTTGGGTCAGGTGGGGTTGCAAAAGTGAAATCAGATCCTGGAACAAGATTATTCTAGATTCAGAACATGGTGAGTTTAAGAGATTATCTCTTCTCATGAGGAATATGTCAGCGTATAGCCTTTTAGATGTTTCAGCATTCAGCTTTTCGGACCATCTAATACGTGAGTATCTCAACTCCATGTTGGAGGACCTGGGAGCTTCAAGTTTAACGTTGCAAAATAAGTCTTTTCTTGCATCCAGGAGGAGGCAAAGCGGTAAGTGATCACTATCAACCCTCTCCTCCACTTTGCACTCAAGGGCTCTATTTAGGAGATTAAATGATACCATAACATAGTCGATAGTGGAAGCTCCTGCATTTGATATAAAAGTAAATTCCCCACAAGTCTCCCCATTCTTGCGCCCATTTAGTATGACCAGGTCCAGCTTGTTAGAAAGACGCAATAGGCACAGACCTGCATAATTACATCCCTTGTCTTTTGAGAGTCTGGTGGGTATAAGATGGTTTTCTTCCACGATGGGTGGCGAGTCGTGGAAGTGTGCATATAGTGCTTCGTCAGACTGGCCAATTCTGGCATTAAGATCACCAGCCACTAGCACTGAAGCTGCAGGGAATTGAGTCAAACCATCAATGTATGTTTCCAGTCCATGCCAGGTGTTTTCAATCAGCTGCTTGCCTCTTTGAGGGGGAAGATATACATTAATCAGTAGCAGGGTGAAGAATCTACTTTTCACTAGTAAGGCCATAGCCAGGTGTTTCAGTGACTCTAACTTTACTAAGGACGCCCTCAACCTTGTAGATATTAAAATGCCTAGGCCACCCTTGACTCTCCCCCCTTTAGTGCTTGGGGATCCTGTGAGGGACATTGAGGAAAAGCCGTTAACTTCTAGGTCCCCTGTGAGCCATGTCTCCTGTAAAAATACTATGTCGTAGCCTTGGATAAATTTAGCAAAGGATGGATCAGCTGCCTTTTTTTGCCATCCAGCGATATTCCATGATAAAAAGCTAAGGTTGGCTTTACCAAGATCCACTCCTTGTCAATTATCTTCCAAGGTACTGTTGGAGTTTACCATTCTACGTGGCAGCCGACTATCATCCTTACAAGGAGAGCTGCCCAGGTGTTCTATGGTGTCAGATGGTAAATGTAGAGTGCTCACATTGGTAGACACTGGGCCTTTGCTATGCAAGGCCTCCTCCTGGGGGTACTCTACCTGGTTGTAGCCTAATTCCGCTTCATCTAAATATCTCATTTTGGACCAGAAGCCTGGTGAGGTTTCCTTAGGCATGTTTTTCCTTATAGGGAGCGATGCATTATTCTCCTTTGTGAGTTGTACTTTCTTGATTGCAGGTAGATTAATCTCTGCTTTTATCTGAAGGTTACGTTGTCGACGAGCCGCTGAATCGAGTTCTTGTGAGATGATCGTTTCGGGAGGGCTCTTGCTCTTTCTTTGGACATCTACCTTGGTTTCCTTATATAAATCTTTCCCGGCCAGCTTATTTCTTAGCGTTTCTAATCTTTCCAGGATTTCAGCTTGTATTAAAGGTGGGAATGTCCAGAATTGACTAATTAAGGTATTTTCTTCAAAGGAGAAGTTGTGTGTAGGGGTATCCAGTTCGTGAGGCGACTGGTGGTTATTCTGATAATCAGCTTTATTGTTTTCCACCACCTTTGAATAGATGTCTTTCTTATTTAATTTGATAAGGTGCGAGGGGGGGCCGGGCACTTCGAATAGGCGAGTCACTGTCAGGCCCACCCTTTGCAGCTTCTCCTTATTAATTAATATTTGTTTTGCGGACGAGTCATCTTTAAATGTCAGCATCACTCGATTATACTTATTGTCATTTGGGAGAAAAACTGCCTTGATAACGTCACCTTGTAGTAGGAGGCCTCTGAGTACTAAGTCGATTTTTTTTAAATATATACGTTCTTTGTTGGTCCAGTGAATGTAATTCTGTACGGTTGTACGTAGGGCAAATAACCAATCTGCTTCTGTTGAGGAGATCAGCGTTTGATTGTTCTGAATTATCTTATTGCGAATGGGGGTGATAGTCTCCACAGTAGCAAAGGAGGTTTGCCGGTCTTTATCTAATTGTTCGTTCCGATCTTTCGTTGATTGAGGGTTAGGGGGTTGTGAAACGCTTATCACTTTAGGTTGCTGGGTAATGCTCTGTATTGGAGTCACGGGTTTAGTATTCTTTATATTTGTTTCCTTTATTGTGGGATTCTCCAGGAGCTTGATTAACTTAGAAAAATTCAATTTCTTAGTTCGTGTATGACTCTTAGTCCGCCTTCCCACTTTTATGTTTTTAGACTTCTTCTTGTGAAGTAGGTGTATTCTTTGGTGGCGATGCTTCTTTTTAGGTGAGGGGTGTGTGACTCGACTGTTGGTAGTCATAGGAGTGGCCCTCTTTGGGACCTTCTCTGAGCTACTGGGCTCTGTTGGAATTTCAGCCGCTGGAGTAGGGGTGTGTGAGATTGCTCCCTTCCTGATGAGCTCTGTCAGGCTTACTAGCAAACCCACGCATTCCGTAAGAAAGTTCCTGATTGGTCTTAATTCTTTACTTATGTGCATTTGGCATTCTTTCATCATTTCATTGAAAAGCCCAATCAGGATACAGATGTTACTATCTGTGTCCCAGCAGGCTCCTTTTAGCTGACTTGGATTTTCCTCTGTTCTCGTCGCACTTGAGGGTTCCATCCTAGCCTTTTCGCTGGGGCTGGCTGCATTGAGTGATCCATCTAGTGTGACTTCCAAGCGTTTCAAATTTAGTTCTTGGTCATGTTCTACGAAGGTGTCGGTAACACTAGATTGGGAGACTATCTGAGCCATCTCCATTGCCAGACTGATCCCCTCTCTCTCCTCACCAATATCAGGTTCCTTCCCATACCATGTTCGGTCAATAGACCAATCGTGGAGGAGTGGGGACTCGGAGCATATGGGCGTTTTTATTTTAGGCTTAAAATAATGCAAAATTTTCGTCTGCGAGGTTGCTGGTGGTGATTCAGCCCTCTGCGTTGGGGAGACCCCCAGAGCTTTACATTTCTGTCTGGTGAGCACCATCTCCGTAGAGTATATGGAGTTATGTGGGATATGTGGATGTGAAGATAGCACCGCTTCGTCCCAATTAGACAAGCTGGAATTAACACTCCTCTCGTTAAATAATGCTCTCCCCAGAAGCTCCACGTCTAGTTAATTAATTAGAAGTGGCTGTGGTCCACTGCGAGCCAGACTTTCCAACAGTTCACGATCTAGCGGTCAGAGATAGAGGGGGATAGATGGAATAGATTTTTACAGCGGCATTACTTACAACAACCGTGGCAGATGCAACGTTGAGGGGAGGAGGGCGATGAAATCCTATCTGGCTTGAACCGCCATCTTACTTGCCGAAGAAACTATGTAATGATACTTCCCGACGGCGTTGTAAAGGTAGAGCTCAGTACTCTCTCTTCCTCTCTTCCTCTCTCTTCCACTCTCCTCTAATATAGTTGCACTTGGAAAGATATTTCGTTGTGGTAGGCAAACCTCCAGCAGCCAAATGCCAATAAGATAAGGAGGTAATAAATCACTCAGGCTGGAGTCGAAGTCGGTGAAAGCTAAAGCTAAAGTCTAACAGGCAATAAAACTACTAGCTCTAAAACTACTAGCTCTAAAACATCAGAGGGCAGCGAGGGGCTGCTGCTCCCTCGACAGATTGAGCAGTAAAACAATAAAACAATAAACTAAAAGCAAAGAGAAGCGAGGAGGTGATAAAACAGCTGGTAAGACGTTAAAACTGAGAGTTTAAAACCAAGGAGTGGCTAAAAACTACTTAAAACTTAAAAACTTAACTAAAAGCAGAAGAGTCTGACTAGGCTGCTGTCTCCGTCGCCATCTTGGTTCCACTCTCATTCAGGATGAGAGTAAGAACAACTAAATCAAGAAAAGTTCCAGGAGACTGTTTAATCACTTTTAAAGACAGAGAAATGAGAAATTTGATACTCCAGAAAAATAGAGAAAAAAGATTAAATATTGGCGGGAATTATATAATTATTTTTAAAGACATCCCAATTAGATTATGGAAACGAAGAGACCCATACAAACCACTGGTACAAATCCTTAAGAAGAACAAGATTGAATTCAGATGGGAATTCCCTGAGGGGATTTCTTTTTTTTTTTTTTTTTACAAAAGCAAGAAACATAGACTTACCAGCCCAGAGGAAACAGGTAAATTTCAGAGAAGATACAAGGAATTAACAGCAGAGGAGGAAGAAGAAAAAGGAGCAGTAGGAGGTGCAAGCGCAACAGGGGGGACACATTTGGAAGAGAAGGAGGAAGAAAATGAGGAAAGGAAAGGACGGAGGAGGAACAAGAAGTTGACAGATTATAAAAAATAACTTAAATTAATTTTAATTTGGAAATCATTATGGCGTTGAAATTATGGAATTGGAATATTAATGGGATGAACGATAGAAAAAAAACGGAACAAAATTGAACAATATTTAAAAAGGAAAAATTTGGCCATTATTTGTTTACAGGAGACACATGTGGCAAGAAGACATAGAAAAAATATGATTAATAAAAGATTAGGAAATGAATTTATATCTTCCGATAAAGGGGGAAAAAGAGGAGTTGTTTTGTACATAAGAAATAAAATTGAAGCCCAGCAAATTTTTAAGGATGAAGAAGGAAGAATCATCGCTGTCCGGATCAATTGGCAAGGCGAAAAACTAATAATAGTCGGGATCTATGCACCTAATGGAAATAAGACTGATTTCTACAAAAATTTAGAAGAAAGACTGTTTGAATACATGGATCAAAAGATTATAGTGATGGGAGACTTGAACGGGGTAGTTTCAATGGAGATGGACAGATTTAGAGCTAAAGAAGTTAGTAAAGAAGGAAAACTACCTAAGACCTTTTTTACGATGACAAAGAATTGTAATTTAATTGATATCTGGAGACTTAGACATCCACTAGAGAAACAGTTCACATTCTACTCAGAACCAAATCAGTCAATGTCAAGAATAGATCTAATTTGGGTCTCTAACGAACTAACTCCAAGAATCCTACAAATTGAAATTCAACCAAGAGTAATTTCGGATCATAGCCCAATAAAATTGGAGATTAAAGGTTATGAAGAAAGAACATTTAGATGGAGAATTAATGACTACCTCTTAGATGATCAAAAAATTATACAAGAAGCACAAAAGAACTTGACAGAATATTTTGTGGATAATTGTAATAAAGGTACAAAAATGAGTACAGTCTGGGATGCAAGTAAGGCGGTAATGAGAGGTTTCTTCATTCAACAGAACACAATTAAAAATAAGTACAGAGAGAAAGGAAAGAAAGAAATGTTAAAACAGATAATGGACAATGAACAAAAATTAATTAAGAAACCAAACAATTCAAAAATAAAACAAAGTATTAAAGCTTTGCAAACACAATTTGCAATGATAATAAATAAAGAGGTGGAATGGAACATCAAAAAGTTAAGACAAAGAAATTTTGAGTTTGCCAACAAGTCAGGAAAATGGCTTGCGTGGCAAATTAAGAAAAGGAAGGAACAAAATACAATTAACAAAATTATCGTGGCTGGAGAAGAGATAGAAAACCCAAAAGGTATCAGAAAAGGATTCTTGGACTTTTATAGACATTTGTACAGAAACAAAGAAAAGAACAACATGAGGAAAATAGAAAGATATTTAAAAGGTGCAAAAGATCCCGACAGAAAAGAAAGACAGACTGAATGCCCCAATTGAGAATGAGGAAATAATAGAGGTTATAAAAGAATTTAAAAAAGGAAAGGCTCCAGGACCAGATGGATTTACGTCAAGTTATTATAAAGAATTGAGGCACACCCTGACGGTACCGTTGAAAGAAGTAATGAATAATATTTTGAAGGAAAAAGACATACCTGAGACCTGGAAAGAGGCATTTATTACACTCATCCCGAAACAAGATTCTGATTTAACACAAGTCAAGAACTACAGGCCGATTTCATTGTTGAATACAGATTACAAATTTTTTTCAGGCATATTAGCAAAAAGAATGAAAAAGGTTTTGCAAGAATTTATTCATGAAGATCAAGCTGGGTTTCTTCCAGGCAGACAGATGAAGGATAATGTTAGAAATGAGAAACAAGCTATTTTAATGTTTGTAGACGCTGAAAAGGCCTTTGATAATATATCATGGGAATTTATGTTGAAAAATTTAGAGTATATGGAGGTGGGGAGTGATTTCTATAATGGAATAAGGGCAATTTATATGGAGCAGAAAGCAAAATTGATTGTGAACAATGTAATTACGGAAGAAGTGAAGATTTCGAAAGGTACAAGACAGGGATGTCCCCTTTCGCCATTGTTATTTATATCGGTCCTGGAAGTCTTTTTAAGTTCAATTAGACAAAATGAATTAATAAAAGGGGTAACAGTAGGTCAGAATGAATATAAAGTTAAAGCCTTTGCAGACGATCTGGTAATAACGATAGAAGATCCTCTAAAAAGTGTAAACGAGGTGTTGGAAGAGATTGAACAATTTGGTAATGTGGCAGGGTTTATATTCAATAAGGAAAAAACCAAAGTGATTGCAAAAAATATGGATCACAGAGTGATAGATGAAATGCAACAACAAATAGGGATTGAAGTGGCAAAGAAAGTAAAATATCTGGGAATATGGTTAACCCCTAAAAATATTGATTTATTTCAAAATAATTATATACCGGTGTGGAATGGAATTAAAAAAGATCTGGAGGTGTGGGGAAGGATGAAATTTTCCTTCTGGGGTAGAATTTCAACGATTAAAATGAGTGTGCTTCCAAAGATGTTATTTTTATTTCAAGCGATTCCAATAATTAAAGGGACAACGATTTTTAAAGAGTGGCAAAGAGTAATTTCAAGGTTTAGGGCAAAAAGCCGAGAATAAAATTCAAGTTACTAACAGATGTGAAGGAAAGAGGAGGCTTTGCCCTGCCAGACTTGAAATTATATTACGAAGCGTCGTGTCTCTGTTGGCTAAAAGAATGGATAAAATTAAAAAATACAAAATTGCTTGATTTAGAAGGATTTGATAACAGATTTGGATGGCATGCGTATTTATGGTTAGAAAAGAAGAAAAGTCATAAAGGTTTTGAGAACCATATCCTCAGGAGATCTTTAATAGAAATATGGGATAGGTATAAAAACCTATTAGAACCAAAAGTTCCACACTGGCTGTCTCCATTAGAGGTTATGAGTATAAAGAAAATTAATATGAGAGCGAGTTGGGTCACATATGGAGAATTGATAATCAAAGAAGGAGGAAAATGGAAAATGAAGCCATATGAACAAGTAAAAGAATATGTGTTTGATTGGTTGCATTATTTTCAAGTAAATGAAATGTTCAAAAAAGATCTTAAAGAGAGTGGATATTTAGAAAAACAATCGAAATGTCAAACTGAAATAATAAATAATGAATATAAGATACTGTCAAAAATGTACAAAATACTGTTGGAATGGCATACGATGGATGAGGAAGTTAAGTCGGTTATGATACATTGGGCCAGAGATTTTGGATATAATATGCAATTGGAAGATTGGGAAAAAGTATGGAAAGAAAATATAAAATTTACAGCATGTATTACGTTAAAGGAAAATGTTATGAAAATGTTATATAGATGGTATATTACACCGGTTAAATTAGCAAAAATGTTTAAAACATGTAATAAGTGTTGGAAATGTAAAGAAAAAGAAAGGTCTTTTTATCATATGTGGTGGGAGTGTAAGAAAGTGAAGGGTTTCTGACCTTCAAACCTGGAAAGTTACAACCCGTGAGTAATTTGGATTTTACAATTTTAAGGACTTTTAAAACCTGGAATTTGGCTGAAAGCGGAGTGACGATAAACAGGAAGTCCGTCTTCCGCTAACACTGAACTTGAAAGCAAAGAGCAGGAGGAGTGGAGATTAAGAGTGATGCTTTAACCAATCGATCTGGCACCTACTTAAATTACTTTTCTGTGTGGATAAAAGACTTTAAGTTGCTGTTTTTTTGGATTTATATGGAGACAAGGATATCTATCTTCTGCTGAACCAGTGGATTACAATTTTTTTTTTTTAATTTTAAAAATTTTATTTTATTCCAACATCTAAAAGCACAAATACAATATCATTAAAACAAAACAAAAAAAAAGCAAGGTCCATAAAAAAGAAAAAGAAAAAGAAAAAAGAGCAAATAAGTATAAGTACAGAAGTCTTCATACAATTCGTTACATTATTGACTTCCCACCACCGCAACGTGACCTATATCTCAACAGTATATACAGCAGTGTCTCTAACCAATCATCATTTTTTACCTCGCGGTTTTTATATTATACCTACTGTGATTTTGGTGTTTCCTAGTATCGTCTCCATGTATGAAAAAAATTTATTCCATTCATTAATAAATTTGGTGTTCTTCTGAAGCCTGATTTTCTGCGTCATTATTGCTAGGTCTATGTATTCAATTAACTTGGTCTGCCAGTCCCTGATTGTTGGGATATTAGGTTTTTTCCAGTTCTGCGCTAGTAGAATCCTGGCAGCTGCTGTGGCATACTGAAATAGGGTTTGGTCGTCCTTGTTAATCTCATTCCCCACCATTCCCAGGAGGAAGGCCTCCGGTTTTTTAGGGAAGGTATATTTTAGAATCTTTTTTATTTCATCATAGACAGAGCCCCAGAACTTCTTCACTTCATCACAGGACCACCACATATGGAAGAAGTCTCCCTCTTTCTTTTTGCATTTCCAACAGGTCTTATCCCCGGTCTTATACATTTTAGCTAACTTTTTTGGGGTGATGTACCAACGGTACATCATCTTTTCCATGTTTTCTCGTAACCCAACACACGCTGAAAATTTCATGTCCTTATTCCACAGTTTTTCCCATTTTTCGTACTCTAGAGGGTGTCCTAGGTCTATAGCCCATTTGATCATAACCTCTTTGACTTCCTCATCCATTGTGTCCCATTCTAGTAGTTGGTTATACATTTTGGCTAAGAGTTTAGACTTCCCTTCTATTATTTCTAACTGGAACTTGGACTTGTTCTTACTCATACCGACCTTTTTATGCTCATTCCACAAGGAGTTAATTTGGTGGAATTGCAGCCACCCCGTTAATTTATCTTTTAATTCTTCGTAGGGTCTAACCTCCCATCCTTTCTCGGATCTTTCCATAAGGTCCGCATAGGTCCACCTTTTACCTTCCATGTTTGGTTTCTTAATTACTAGGATATCAATGGGTGACAGCCACCATGGGGTATCTTTTTCTATCAAATTCTTACATCTGTGGATTACAATTTAAATAAAAACCCCAGGTGCTGGAGCTGCCTGAGCAATTGAGCACCAGTCTGCAAACTTGGATACTTTGAATCTAGACTTTGTGATATTCTGAGCTTGAACTTGCTGCTTTGAAACAACTGCTGTCTAAGCACTGTCAGAAACATTGTTTTGCTGTAAGTATTAACTCTGCTAAAATTTATCTTTGTGGAGGTCTTTGGACGCTGAATTAGATTTATAAATTTGAATTGGATTTGACTTTCTCCCTAAAGATATTTTAAGCTCCCCCTAGAGGATTTTGGACCTACAGCAGTGACTTTGTTTTATTTTCCTTTCCCGGCCTCCTGTCTGACTGTTGCATCTGGGCTGTTGCTTTCTCATGGGAACAACTCAGTTTGACCTTGGCTTTTAGATAACTTTGGAATGAGTGGAACAAGAAAAAGGGGAAGAACCAGACAAACAACCTTAACTTTATCTGCAGCCTCACAGCGTAGATCATCTGTGCCTGTTTTGCCTTCCACTTTACCTCCTGAGATAGAAGCGGCTTCCCTGTCACAGGCAGGGGAGGGAGATACGGAGGAATTACAACTGGAAGATATGGCCTTAGGAGCAAGTGGTTCTGTTTTAGAGAAAATTTTTGAAAAATTGGAGGCTTTGGATAGAAAGGCTGATTTGCAAACAGCTAAAATTGACCAAAACACTGAAAGTTTGAATAAATTAACTGGACAAGTTGCACAGAATGTTCAATCTATTGGAGAACTGAAGGAGGCTGTAGGTGAAAATCGGAAATTGGCTGAGGATACTAGCCAAAGGCTGGGAGAGCTTGAAAAAGAAGTAAGACCACTCAGTAAACAAGTTGGAGAACATCAGATTTACTTTTCTATGACAGAACTGCGGAACAGGGAGGCCAACTTGAGGATACGGTCAATACCAGAAGTGGAAGAAGACAACTTAACTGAGTTTTTGACTAAAGAATTTTCCAAGTTCTGGAATTTAGAGGAAAAAGACTTTAAAATAGTATCCGCTTTCAGGCTTGGAAGGCTTAGAAGGAAAGAGAAGCCCAGAGACTGTCTGATAATACTGAGATCTAAGGAGGAAAGGGATAAGATTTTGGGCCTACACTACAGAAAGTCACTGGACATTTTGGATAAAAGAATTGAAATTTTCAAGGACATCCCTAAACAATTGCTGGACCTTAGATCTGACTATTCGGAACTAGCAAGACTGCTGAGGAGTAATTCAATTATCTTCAGGTGGGAGTTTCCTCAAGGACTATCCTTTACTTTCAGAGGGAGTAAGACTAAAATTAGAACACCGGAGGACAGAGACAAGTTTTTGGCGGCACACGGAGAAGATCTTCACAAAGGACTTGGAGCACTCCCAGGGCCCGAACCTCCGGGGGAGCCGGCACCCTCGGATCCTCAAGAACCGGAGAACAAGGTACCACCCCAGCAAGAATAGCCAGACCCATTCAGGATGTCTCTGCAACTTTTGAGTTGGAACATAAATGGCTGTAACAGTCCAGAAAAAAGGAGAAAAATTTTTCATATATTAAAAAAGGAACAATTGGACATTATCTGTTTACAAGAAACACATGTGATTAGGCTCCACAGAAAAGTGTTAATAAATAAAAGACTCGGTCAGGAATTCATATCTTCGGACACAGTAAAAAAGAGAGGTGTGGTGATTTACGCAAAAGAGAGCCTTTCACCTAAATTTCTGTTTAAAGACGAACATGGAAGAATCTTGGCAATAGAAATACAACATCAAGGAGAGAAAATTTTGATATTAGGAATTTATGCTCCAAATGAAGGGAAATCGGAATTTTACAAGAAGTTGCACGAGACTATGCTGGATTATCTGGACTACAACAACATCATCATGATGGGAGATATGAATGGGGTCGTATCAACCAACATGGATAAGTCACAGAATCAAAATGTTACTAAAGACGGAAGACTACCAAAGACTTTCTTTGAAATGACAGACAATATGGATTGGATTGATATTTGGAGAGTGAGAAACCCCTTGGGAAGGGAAGGAACATTCTTCTCTGAAGCCCAACTGACCTGGACAAGAATCGACCAAATATGGATAACTAGAGGTCTGGCACCCAAGATTAGAAAGGTGGAAATCTGCCCAAAGACATGCTCCGACCATAACGCACTGAGAATGGACATGACATTGATCCCAACCGGTTCCTTCAGATGGAAGATGAATGATGGCCTGTTTAGAGATCAAGAGATTGCCAAGAAGGCCCAAAAAACTCTAAAGGACTATTTTGAGATCAACATGAACACTACGGTGGAAAAAAGAACTATCTGGGACGCAAGTAAGGCTGTGATGAGGGGGTTCTTGATACAACAGAATACCATAAAGAAAAGGAAACAAAATGAAAGGAAGGACAAAATTCTGGAAAGAATTAAAGAGTTAGAGAAGAAGCTGAGATCTAATCCGAAGTCTCAGCCGATTCTGCGAGAAATTAAACTTCATCAAGCGCAATATTCCAAACTGATAAACCAGGAAATAGAATGGAAGATTAAAACAATGAAACAAAAAACTTTTGAATCGGCTAATAAATGTGGGAAACTGCTAGCCTGGCAGTTGAAGAGGAGACAAAAATTAAATACAATAACAAATTTAGAGATTGAAGGAAGAAGTATTCAGAACCCCGGAGAGATTAGAAAGTGTTTCCAGAGATATTTCAAAAAATTATATACTCAAGGGCCACAAGATGAAACTGAGATGAAACGATTTTTGGAGAAAAACGGACTAACAAAGCTGTCAGAGGAAAACAGAACAATCCTGAATGGCAAAATAACACGACAAGAGATTGAGCAGGCCATCCAGAACATGAAACAGGGCAAATCGCCAGGGCCAGATGGGTTGACCTCCAAGTATTATAAGATACTGAAAGACTACCTGATACAACCACTGATGGAGGTCAGCAATGAAATAATGGAGGGGAAGAAGGCACCGGAATCGTGGAAGGAAGCTTTTATCACATTGATACCAAAGTTGGAAACTGAAAAGACACAACTGAAGAACTACCGTCCCATCTCCCTTTTAAATGTGGATTACAAAATATTTGCAGAGGTTTTGGCAAGTAGATTCAAGAAAGTTTTAAATGAAGTAATTCACAAAGACCAGGCAGGCTTTCTCCCAGGTAGACATATGTCTGCTAATACAAGGAACATTATAGACATATTGGAACTTTTGCAAACAGACATAAACACTAAAGCAGTTTTAATCTTTATAGATGCGGAGAAGGCCTTTGACAACATATCCTGGAAGTTTATGAAGGGGAATTTAAAGGAAATGGGAGTGGGTCTGGGGTTCGAGAATGGGATTGATGCAATATATTCAGAACAAAAGGCCAAACTGATAGTTAATAATGTGGTTACAGAAGAGTTTAAAATTGAAAAAGGTACACGACAAGGCTGCCCGATTTCCCCGCTATTATTTATTTCGGTTCTGGAAGTGCTCCTGAATATGATTAGAGGGGACGGGCTGGTGGAAGGGATCCAGGTCGGAGCGAAACAATATAAACTTAAAGCGTTTGCAGATGACCTAGTTTTGACACTACAGGAGCCAGAATCTAGTACGAAAAGAGTATTACAACTGATCCAGGATTTTGGTCGAGTGGCGGGATTTAAATTAAACAAACAAAAAACTAAGGTCTTGGGAAAAAACCTGACAGATACTGAGTCGGAACGGTTTCAGAGAGAGACAGAATTAACTGTGGTTAAGAAAGTGAAATACCTAGGGGTAAACATAACAGCAAAAAACTTGAGTTTGTTCAAAGATAATTATGAAAAATGTTGGTTGGAAATTAAGAGAGACTTGGACAGTTGGTCAAAATTAAAACTTTCATTGCTAGGCCGAATAGCTGTCATTAAGATGAATGTATTGCCAAAAATGTTATTTTTGTTTCAGACATTGCAGATCGTAGACAAAACGGAGTGCTTCCAGAAGTGGCAGAAAGACATTTCTAAGTTTGTCTGGCAGGGCAAAAAGCCCAGAATTAAGTTTAAGATACTAACGGATGCGAAAGAAAGAGGGGGCTTTGCCCTGCCAGACTTAAAGCTGTACTATGAAGCCGCAGCTTTCTGCTGGCTAAAAGACTGGCTACTTCTTGAGGACACGGATGTACTAGATCTGGAAGGTTTTAATAATGCATTTGGATGGCATGCATACCTATGGTATGATAAGGTTAAGATTAACAAGGCCTTTAAGAACCATATTGTCAGGAAAGCAGTATTTAATGTCTGGACAAAATACAAAGACTTACTGGAGAATAAAACTCCGAGGTGGCTGTCACCCCTGGAGGCTAAGGCCCGAAAAAGAGCCAATATGGAGGCCAACTGGCCAAAGTATTGGGAGATATTAGAAAGAGATGGAGACAATTGGAAATTGCAGAGTTTAGAGAAAATGAAAGATAAAGTGCGAGACTGGCTACACTATGCTCAGATCAAAGAGGTATTTAAGAATGATAAAAAGTTAGGATTCCAGGTGGAGAAATCGAAGTTGGAAACAGAACTGTTAGAACCTAAGACTAAAGTACTTTCGAAAATGTATAATTTGCTGCTAAAATGGAACACACAAGACGAAATGGTTAAATCGGCAATGATAAAGTGGGCACAGGATATTGGGCATAATATTATGTTTGAAGATTGGGAAAGGTTGTGGACCACTGGGCTGAACTTCACTGCATGTAATGCTCTGAAGGAAAATGTAATGAAAATGATATACAGATGGTACATGACCCCAGTTAAATTGGCTAAGATATACCATTCGTCTGATAATAAATGTTGGAAATGTAAGGAAAATGAAGGAACATTCTTTCACCTTTGGTGGACTTGCCCTAGAGTGAAGGCCTTCTGGGAGATGATATATAATGAGTTAAAAAAGGTGTTTAAGTATACCTTTACCAAAAAACCAGAGGCCTTCCTCTTGGGCATTGTTGGCCAGAATGTGTTAAAGAAGGATAGAACATTTTTTATGTATGCAACAACGGCAGCAAGGATACTGATCGCCAAGAATTGGAAGACTCAAGATCTACCCACTCTGGAAGAATGGCAGATGCAGCTGATGGACTATATGCAACTAGCAGAGATGACCGGCAGAATTCGAGACCTGGGAGAAGAGAGAGTTGAAGAAGATTGGAAGAAATTTAAGACTTATTTGCAAAAATATTGTAATTTGGCTGAATGTTGATAGGGATGCCAGAATAGAAATAATTGTCTATCACTAAACTAGATTTAAGCTTAACTAGATTTTAATGACTGAATCTAAAGACTATGAACAAAATGATAATCTGCTTGGAAATAATTAGACTGAATCTAAAGACTATGAACAAAATGATAATTTGCTTGGAAATAATTTTATAAAGATGCAAGTGTGTGGGGGAGGTGTGAGGGAGTCCAAAGTAATGATGAAAAGATGCTAAATAATCAACGTTGTTTTATTAAATATGCCTTTGTATTGAAAAACCTTAATAAATATATATTTTTTTTAAAAAAAAGAAAGTGAAGGGTTTCTGGGAGATGATTTATAATGAATTGAAGAAGATGTTGAGATATACATTTGTAAAGAAACCAGAAGCCTTTCTTTTAGGAATAACAGGAAGAGAGATAAACAGAAGGGACTGTAAACTTTTTCAATATGCAGTAACAGCGGCAAGAATATTAATGGCCCAAAAATGGAAGCAGGAGGACTTACCAACTCTGGAAGAATGGAGAATGAAACGTATGGACTGCGCAGAACTGGACAAATTAACTGGGAAGATCAGATACCAACGAGATCACAAGTTCACTGAGGACTGGGGGGAATTTACAGAATATCTGGAAAGTATACGTGATGAACAAACAATGCTAGTGGGATTTAAAGAAGCTCTGTGAAAGTTAGAGTAGTATTGTAAAAAAGGAAAACAGGAGAAGGGTATATTTAAAGGAAATATTAAATTTAGGGAATGCGTAACAAAAATTTAAATATGGATGATTGACAGAGAAGCTGATGGAAGTCAAAAAGTTCAAATTTGTGAAAATGATTTGTTATAGTAAATTTGTATAATAGAAAATTGAATAAAAATTATGATAAAAAAATAACGATTATAAATTATATGCAAATATTTTAGCCGAAAGATCAAAAAATATATAATAGAAAATTGAATAAAAATTATGATTAAAAAAAATAATAACAATTATAAATTATATGCAAATATTTTAGCAAAAAAAAAAAAAAAAAAGTCTTCCAGATGATGATACACAATTACCAAGCTGGCTTTGTGCCCGGGAGGCACACTTATAGCAACACTAGAAACATTATAAACTTATTAGCGTATTTAGACTTAAGAATAGAAAAGAAGGCAGTCTTAATGGCTATAGATGCAGAAAAAGCTTTCGACAGGGTATCCTGGAAATTTATGAAAGGTCTATTACACCATATGGATTTTGGTATACAGTATATAAAAGGGATTGAAGCAATATAATCAAAACAAAAAGCTAAAATCATAATCAATGGAAATTTATCACAGGAGTGTGAAATCAGTAAAGGGGTCAGACAAGGTTGCCCACTATCCCCCTTAATTTTCATATTAACATTGGAAGTTTTATGTAAACAAATTAGGGAAGAAAAAGAAATAAAAGGGATTATGCTGGGAAACAGAAGTTACAAAACGAGGGCATTTGCTGACGATTTAATTATAACTACGGAGCAACCAAAACAGAGTTTAAGAAAGGCGTTGGAAAATAATATATGGCTACGGTAAAGTTGCGGGGTTCAAAATGAATTTAAACAAAACTATTAGTTAAAAATATGTCGCCAGATGAAAAAGCAGAATTAGAACAAATAATACACATTGAAATCTACCCCAAAATCAAGTATTTAGGATTATGGATAACACCAAAGAATATTAACTTATATGAAGATAATTATACCAATTGTTGGAAAGATATCCAAAGACAGTTGGAGACATGGACAAGGTTAAATTTATCATTCCTGGGCTGTATTTCGGTAATTAAAATGATAGTTTTACCGAAGCTACTCTTTCTATTCCAAACGATTCCAATTACAGGAAAGACCAGCAGTATCAACAAGTGGCAAAAAGAAATTTCTAAATTTTTGTGGAAGGGTAAAAGACCAAGAGTAAAGCATAAGATATTAATAGATACTTGTCAGGGGTTCAGGAGCAGAGGCGCAGGGGAGAGAGGAAATGGAGAGCGAAGGGGAAGAATCTGAGGGCAGCGGAGGGCAGAATGACAGTGACCCGAGAGATTCCATAAACCTCTCCAGTGAATCAGAAGATTCCCAGAAGGGGGCGCCGATGGCCAGGGCAAGGGGGGTCCCGGGGGGACACACCAGAAGCAGGGGGCCAGCGGAGACTCCCAAAGCAGTAGCTGGAAATCAGGACCAGCTTCCCCACCAGAGCGTAGTGGGGGGGAAGAGCCCCATAGGTCAGAGTCAGCGTCTCCTCCGGCAAGCAGGGAGGAGGAGTCAGACCCAGCTAGCATCCCCGAAGAGGGAAGCAGTGACAGGAGCAGTATAACGGTCAGAAGGAAGGTGGCAGGCTGGGCGCGCGCGCCAAGTTCAAATGTACAGGCGCGCGGGACAGCAGAAAACCCGGATTGGGAACCAGGTCCTAAAGCTCACCGGAGGGAGGGGGAAGACTCAGGGGACTCAGCGTCAGAAGAGTCTAGGAAGGGCAGGACCTCGGCGGACAAGCGGACCCAGAGGAGGAGGGAGCAGAGGAAGAGGTGGAGCAAGGCTAGGGTCTTAAACTGGTGTCTGGGGGGAGGAGACTCAGACGGAGCTTCGGCGGTCTAGGGTTTAAGACGTAGAGCTGCGCGCCGTGGCTGTAAAAGAGAAACTGAACTTCAATAAAGACTATTTTATATAACAACGGACTGGCGTTGGTCCTCTGTGAGCCGGGACCTGAGGCAGCTCTGACAGTAAGCTCCGTCTCAGTAATTTAACCCTCGCAGTGCGAGTTGGCGCAGCGAGGGGCAAAACTTGGTGTTTTGCGAGCTCACGAAGAGAGGCAAAGATGACTACAGAGGAGAAGGTGAAAGAGCTGGAACAAGCAGTCATGACACTTTACGCAGAAGTGCAAGTTTCCAGAAAAAGAGAGGAAGAAGCAGTAGCGTTCTGCGAGGATCTGCGGACCAGGTGGGAAAAATTGGGCAAGGAGGGGCTGCCAGGACCCAAACCGGAGGGAGTTGGCCTCGGGAAGAGGGGGGGCAGCATTGTAGCCCATTTTGACGGGAACCTGCAGCAGTATCCTAACTTCAGAGCAGACATAGTTTTCGTGCTCAAATTGCTTCGGAAAGACTTTAGAGATGAGGAGGAGAAAGTGGGCTTCATAATAACTCATCTGCATGGGGAAGCTAAATCGTGGGTGCACACTTTATGGCGCGAAAATGACCCCGCCCTCAATGATTCAGACGCATTTCTCGAAGCTATGGACGCTTGTTTTAAATCGACGGTAGATGTGGATGTAGCCAGGAGGGAAATGCATGGGCTGAAGCAGGGCAAAGGCACTGTAAGACAATATCACTCCCGCTTTTTTGCGCTGGTAAATGTGCTCGGTTGGGAGAAGAACTCCGCTGCCGTAAGAGATCTGTTCTGGGAAGGACTAAATGGGGCTGTGAAAGATGAGCTGGCAAGGGGAGAGAGACCTACCAGCACCACGGAAGTCATACAAAAAGCCCTGGCGGTAGGCGTGCGCCTGGAAGAACGCCCTTGGAACAGGAATGAGGGAGGTTTAGGGCGCACACAAGCCAGGACAACTCCCTTCCTACCCAGAGAGACGGGACGAGCGGAATCCACGCCTCCATTGGGGAGGGGAGAAGAACCAATGGAGATAGGTGGTGCTAGGGCTCAGACAGCAACCAGAGCCCAAACACCAGGAGCAGTCAAGGCGAAGGCTCCTAGAGGGAACAGGAAGTGCTACATCTGCGACAGTGCGCAGCACATGGCCAAAGAGTGTCCCCAGAGGATCCAGAAGCACACTGCAGCCTCAGCAACAGTAAGGGGAGCAAATCAACAGGAGGAACAGCTACAGGGAAACGACGAAGCCTGGTTGGAGGGAGAGGCGCTGGGGCCCAGCCAGGCAAGTCAGTGAAGCAGTCCCCAGAGATTTTACAGCCCACAGATCCCCTCCCACCCAAACCAGTGGTGCAACTCACCGCATCGCTCCAACTGCCAAATGGACTCACCCTGGAAGTTCCTATTACCATTGACTCTGGCAGTAACGCAGACTTTGTAGGAGTGGACTTTATCCGGCAACATCGCATAGCGCTCTTACCAGCCACGATGCCCCTAAACGTAGTCACGGTCGATGGCAGGGAGCTACTGGGAGGACAGGTGGCACAACAAACACCCCCTATGGTGATGCAACTTGGAAATCACCGCGAAGTCATAAGCTTCAACGTCACCCACCTGTCGGACACACCCATAGTGTTGGGCATGAGTTGGCTGGATAGACACAGCCCGGCATTGGCATGGTACCAGCGTCAATTGACCTTCGGCTCCTCCTACTGCGCGGAACACTGCATCCGGCCCAGCCAGGAAGGGGAGGGGCAGGAGGATGAACCACAGCTACACCTAGGCATGGTGCAAGCAGTACCGAACAAGTACAAGGCGTTTTTGGAGGTCTTCTGCGAGAAGGAAGCGGACAAGTTGCCGCCCCACAGGCCCTACGACTGCAAGATTGACCTCCTGCCGGGGGCGACGCTGCCCACTGGAAAACTGTATTCCATGTCTGAAGACGAACTGCAAGAACTCAGGGAGTTCATAGATCACAACCTGAAGCGGGGATTCATCCAAGAATCCAAAGCAGTGGGGGGCAGTCCAGTGTTTTTCGTTAAGAAAAAGGACACGCCCCAAAAAAGGCTGATAGTGGACTATAGGATCATAAATTCCAAGACAAAGCCCACAGCTTTCCCCATGCCCAAGATCGACGACCTGCTCGCGACGGTGAGGAAGGGACGGATCTTCACCAAGTTGGATTTACGAGGAGCGTACAACCTTATACGCATGAGGGAGGGCGATGAGTGGAAGACAGCCATGTTCACACATTTAGGCACCTATGAATATCGAGTTATGCCATTTGGTCTCCAAAATGGCTCTCACTGCTTCCAAGCTTTTATGCACCACGTGTTAGCGGGACTCCTCTACAAGAAGTGCGTCTGCTTCCTGGACGACATCCTGATCTTCTCGGAATCGCAGGAGGCTCACGAGGGAGACGTCAAGGAGGTCCTGCAGAGACTACGGGAGCACAGACTTTACGCCAAGCTGGAGAAGTGCCAGTTCGATATGACGGAGGTGGATTTCCTGGGCTACAAGCTGTCCGACAAGGGGCTCGCCATGGACAGCGCCAAGGTCCGCTCGGTGTTGGACTGGAAGAGCCCGCGCAATAGGAAGGAGGTCCAGAAGTTCGTCGGCTTCGCCAACTTCTATCGCAAGTTCATCAAAGGGTTCGCGATGGAAACGGCGGCCATCACGGACACCCTCAGCTCCAAGAAGAAGAAGTTCACCTGGACGGACCAGGCGGAGCAGTCCTTTCGGAGACTCAAGCATCTCTTCGCGTCCGAAGAACAGCTGCTGCATGTAAACCCCAGCAAACCAATGCGGGTTGAAACGGACGCCTTGGACAGAGCAGTGGGGGCGGTCCTGTTGCAGCAAGACCCGCAAGGGGATTGGAGGCCGTGCGCATTCTACTCCAGGAAACTTAGCAAGTCAGAACAGAACTACACCATCTGGGACAGGGAGTTGCTGGCCATTCATGCAGCCTTCAAAGCGTGGCGGCACTTCCTCATCGGAGCCAGGCACACAGTGCAGGTCCGCACGGACCATAAGAACCTGGAGTACTGGCGCACGGCACGGTTCCTGAACCAGAGACACATCCGCTGGGCGGAGTTCTTTGCGGATTTCGACTTCCGAATAGAATACATCCCGGGGGACAGCAACGTCATGGCGGATGCACTATCCAGGAAACCGCAGTATCTCGAGGACGCGGCACCGGTGGCGGCCAAGCACATTTTCGCACCGAAAGCGTGGGCGTGCGCTTCAGCCACAGTGGACCTGGACGCGGTACGTCGCGCGCTGCAGACGGACTCGTTCGCACGATCCAAGATGGAGGAGGTGCAAAGAGGCACAGCGAAGGACGGAGAGTTCCAGATACGCGACGGACTACTCCTCCGCAAAGGGGCTCTCTACGTGCCGGGGGACGACCTCCGCGCGAAAGTCCTGCAGCAGTTACACGACGCGCCCAGCGCGGGGCACTTCGGCAAGGACAAGACAGCGGAATTAGTAACCAGAGACTTTTGGTGGCCCAAGATGAGGGGTGAAGTCGAGGATTACGTCGCTCGGTGTGACACGTGCCAAAGGGCCAAACCAGTACACAGGGCGCCGGCGGGACTGCTGGAACCGTTACAGACGCCGCTTGAACCGTGGGAGAGAGTAGCCCTGGACTTTGTCACAGATCTGCCCAGCTCGAGAGGCAAAACAGCGGTACTCGTGGTCGTAGACCTGTTCACCAAGATGGCGCACTTCATTCCTTGCGCGAAGGTGGCCACGGCGGAACAAACCACCAAGCTGTTCATAGACCACGTGTTCAGAGTTCACGGCTTGCCGAGGTCCATCCTATCCGACCGCGGGCGCCAATTCGTCTCGAGTTTCTGGCAGAAGCTGCTGGGCATCCTGAACGTCAAGATCAACTTAGCGTCGGCACGACACCCGCAGACCAACGGACAAGTGGAGAGGGTCAACGCCATCATGCAGCAGTACCTGCGATGCTACGCGAACCAACAACCCTCGACCTGGGTGGACTACCTACCGCTGGCCGAGTTTGCTTACAACAACACGAAGCACACGTCGACAGGGGTGACGCCGTTCTTCGCCAATAATGGGCGGCATCCCAGAACCTTCCCGGGTTTAGAGACAAAGGGGGAGGGGGAGCCACAGGGGGCAGAGCACTTGGCAGCAGAGTTGCAGGAGGTCCACGAGCAACTCCGAAGGAACTTAGAACTAGCAAAACACACCTACAAGATGCAGGCAGACAGGCACAGGAGAGTCGGGGAAGACATCCAGGTGGGGGACTGGGTATGGTTAGCAGCCCAGGCAGTGCCGGCCAGAACGTTAGCTAAGAAGAAGCTTAGACACAAGCAACTAGGGCCTTACCAAGTCGAGGCGCAGATCAATCCAGTGGCCTTCCGGTTGACGCTCCCGGAGGGCTCCAGAATGCACCCGGTCTTTCATAGGTCGGTGCTCACACCCTACAAGGAACCCCACAGGTTTCAGACCCCAAGGGCCGCACCAGACCCACTCAGCAGATCACCAACAGGGGAGGGGTCACCGAGGGCGGCACCGCTCAACGAGGTCACGGAGATTTTGGACTCGAGATGGGGGGAAGAGGGAGTTGAATATCTCCTCGCTGAGGAAGGTACCCCGGCCAGCGCCAACAGGTGGGTACCGGACTATGCCTTGGAGGAGCGCTACCTCAAAGACGAGTTCCATGCACTCTTCCCTCACAGACCTATGCCGGCAGATTTTTTCGACGACTGGCTTTTCACACCCACACTTTCCGCCAGCACGTTCCAGGGGTTCTCATCAGCGGAGGAACCGGTGCCAGACACAAGCTCCCCAGAGGGATCGCTCTCGGGGTTTGGCACGGACCGCTCTTATTGGTGGGACAATCAACCGGAAGTTGGGTGGAGCAGGGGACTCTTACACGCAACCTCGCCCGAGGTGACAGGGGGAGAGAAGGACATGGACGGGTTGGGGGAGGATCCTGCATTCGAGCACAGCTGCAGAGAGATGGAAGCAGAGGAGATCGACGTCGACGAGCCTATTACGAGCTGGCCGGCTGCACACCAGGGGGAGAGAATGGTATCCCACACTCACCCCCGCAGCACTGGAGCACCCGGAACCCGCACCCGAAGAGAGGGAGGGGGAAGGGGGGCTTCGAGGGGGGGATGGATGTCAGGGGCTCAGGAGCAGAGGCACAGGGGAGAGAGGAAATGGAGAGCGAGGGGGAGGAATCTGAGGGCAGCGGAGGGCAGAATGACAGTGACCCGAGAGATTCCATGAGCCTCTCCAGTGAATTAGAAGATTCCCAGAAGGGGGCGCCGATGGCCAGGGCAAGGGGGGTCCCAGGGGGGACACACCAGAAGCAGGGGGCCAGCGGAGACTCCCAAAGCAGCAGCTGGAAATCAGGGCCAGCTTCCCCACCAGAGCGTAGTGGGGGGAAGGGCCCCATAGGTCAGAGTCAGCGTCTCCTCCGGCAAGCAGGGAGGAGGGGTCAGGCCCAGCTAGCATCCCCGAAGAGGGAAGCAGCGACAGGAGCAGTATAACGGTCAGAAGGAAGGTGGCAGGCTGGGCGCGTGCGCCAAGTTCAAATGTACAGGCGCGCGGGACAGCAGAAAGCCCGGATTGGGAGCCAGGTCCTAAAGCACGCCGGAGGCAGGGGGAAGACTCAGGGGACTCAGCGTCAGAAGAGTCTAGGAAGGGCAAGACCCCAGCGGACAGGCGGACCCAGAGGAGGAAAGAGCAGAGGAAGAGGTGGAGCAAGGCTAGGGTCTTAAACTGGTGTCTGGGGGGAGGAGACTCAGACGGAGCTTCGGTGGTCTAGGGTTTAAGACGTAGAGCTGCGCGCCGTGGCTGTAAATGAGAAATTGAACTTCAATAAAGACTATTTTATATAACAACGGACTGGCGTTGGTCCTCTGTGAGCTGGGACCTGAGGCAGCTCTGACATTTACATTCATCACTCCACCCACTTTCACCTGTGGCCCCTCCCACCACAGGCACACGGCCCCTGGAAGGCTTTCCAGAGGAGAATATGGCCCTTAAGACTGAAAAAGAGTCGCCAACTCCAAACTAGTGACGAACTGCCATTGATGGCTCCAGCTGGATGTTGAAATCTCCCTCTAAGCTCCTTCTCAGATCCATGTTCCCTTTCAACAACTGGCTTTCTCCTGCAGGTCAGACAGTCCCCTCAGTTCAAGGACCCATTGTTTCTCCATGTGCATTTTCAGCAGCCTCCCATGTGACTGCCAGTGATATCATTTTTCCCATCCTCAGATTTTGCCCCACCCCCGGCAGCCTAAAATTCTCATCAGCTTATATCTTCAAAGGAAATAAGACATCTCCAGCTGAGCAAGACCTGGTATTTTCCCCTCTTCAGATAGCTCTGGATCTTCAGCTGCGGAGGGGAAATGCCCATGGTCCTTTCAAAATTTCCCATGTATTCGTAGGAACATCACCTGTCTTGGAAAAAAGGAAGGAACAAATGTCTCAGATGCAAACCCTTTAATCTGGAATTGCTATTCTTAACTCCATGTGGCTGGGGTGTTCTGGGGCTTCTGTACCTTGAACTAATAATTTCTTGTTTGCATGTTCTACCCCAGCTGCTGCTCCCTGTTGAGTTCAGCTGGGGGATTAATTATGCCTTGTCATTTGATTCGTCAGGGTCTGTTCCATACATGCCAGGTGGATAAAACGACTAATTCATGCCATGTCTAACTGGTTTGAGCGAAAGGCTTCTCAGAAGCTAGGGCATGTCATAAAATACGGCAATGTACAAAAGCGGGTGGAGGGTGGACATTAAAATCAGTCCAAAGAATTCAAATGTCTGGGTGCTCAAGAAATGTTTAAATGGTAGCACAGACCTGTTGGCATAAAAAAGGTCTTCAAGAGATGCCTGAAAGTCAGCATTTCATTCCAGATCAGCCTTCTCACAGATTCAGTCACTTTTGCAGACAGCTCAACTTCTGCAACCAACGACCTCCTGCAGAGTGTAGCCACAAAAGAGAGTTTTGGGAGGACTGGAGGACAGGCTTGCAGTTCATTCAGGGCAGAAGCAATGGGAGAAGGGCCATAGCTTAGTGGTAAAGCAGCTGCTTACATGCAGAAGCTCTCGGGTTCAATCTGTTGTATCTCCAGCTAGAATGTCCTCTGTCTGAAACCCTGGAGAGTTTTTGCCATCCATTGTGGACAAGACTGAGCTACAGAGAGCCATAGTGGGACTCAGTATAAGGCAGCCTCCTATTGTCCCAGCAACAAGCCTTTGCCATGCACAGAGGACTCCTTAAAGACATGAATAAAGCTGCCCTGGAAAGGAATGCTGAAAATGAGTCAAAATTAGACAGCCCTGGGACAACAAAACACTCGGACACAGTGCCTTTAAAGCACGGACCTGGGCCTAGGAAGCATGGAGCACCAGGTACCTGTGGCTGAGCCTTGAGAGACTGCTGTCCAAGGTGCTGAAGGGATTGAATACAAAGATGCAACTGTTAGAATGTCAAGGGGCATGATGGTGCTTTGAATGCATAAAGCAGATGAGGCCTAACTTGCACAGTTGCGGAATGAACTGAATTGAGCTGGAAGAAGCAGGACTACATGGGATGTAGAACGCTATACAGGAAATGGCTCTGGGTGGCCCACTGGGAGAGGCACATGATGCAAAAAGCGGCAGTTTCAACCCATTCATGGGAAACTGAGCTCTGAAATCCTGGAGAGCAGCTGCTGGCTGTGGCAGACCATACAGAACTAGATGGCCCAGTGGTCTCACTGGGTGTTCAAGCCAGAACACAGCTTCAGCGCCCCCAGGACAAACCAATTTTTAAATCCCCAAACTCTTACTAATCAGAGTTTCGTTTTTAAAGCGACAGTAACGCATTGATTAGGGTCTTTTCAATGTTCAAAGGCACTTTGGATGCCTTGACTTGCAATCCTTACAACAACCCTGCAGAGCAGTTCAGTGTTATCTCGAGTTGCAGAATAGCGAGGCGCGATGCCGAGGCGGACGCAGGGTGGCCCACCTAAGGAGTTCATGGTAGGGTGACCTAATGAGGCCAAACTCCGTCTTCTGCAGCCCAGTCCTGCGTATTGTAATAAACAAAAACCTGCCCTTATTCCCTTATGGGGAACACAAGAGCCCTTCTAGAGTCCTTTGTAGGTTCTCCATCGGTCGGAGAAAATAACAGAGGCCAAGCAGAGAAGATTGAGAAGCAAAGCAGCTAGTAAGCCTGATCTTTTTTGAACTGTTGCAACAGGGTGCTCCTCCCACAGGCAGGAGAAGGAGGAGGACCCACAACAAAGATGTGCCTGCCCTTATAGAGACATTTTAAATTGCCCGCCCTGGAGTCCAAGGCCACCCCTAGACACATCATACCTACATCACAGAAGGGGTGTAGCTCAAGACCACCCCCCAGATACATTGTACCTACATCACAGAAAGGGCGGTCTACAACAGACATCTGAGTGCGTTGTTTATCTCCTGTCTGGTAGGTTACCTGTTAGTGGAAGACAGGAGTGCCTGGCGTGCTCTGGTCCAGGGGGTCACGAAGAGTCGGACATGACTAAACAACAACAACAAAGCTCTCCATTCCTTTTCTGCACCAAACTTGATTATCGGAGGACAGGAAAATACTAGCAAAAGAAAAGGGGGGAAAAGCTGACCTTGTCTTGTGTTTCTTTCCTGGAATAAGAAAAAAATGAAGAGACACAAGAATTCTAAGGTGCCAGAACAAGCTTTGATGGCTACTGGTAGTAAACAAACCAGAAGAGACAGAAGATGATCGACTTTCCATTGAAGAAGCCTTGACCCGTTTGAATAAAGGTAAGAACAAAGATAGGGCTCAGTGCTTATGCCCCAATCCAGCAAAGAAGAACAATGCATGTAAATCAGCTCCAGTACGTTTGTCTCTTGCTGGATCACGAACTGGGAATAAAGCTGGTGCATATCTGAGTGTTAGTACTGAACTGCATTGTTTCCAATATGATGTGCTTCTGAATGGGTACTCCTATTCATCTTTTAGCTCATCAAGCCATACTTTAAAATGGTGTTTACATGTGACTAGGGTTGGGTAAGGTCCTTACTGTAAGGATGTTAATACTTGGATGCTCAGTTGAGGTTTATCCCCTTCTCTTCAGCGGTTTAAGGACTGCCCCTCTTTCTGATTTACTGCCGCTGAACTTTGTGCCATCTGCAGATTTCAACATGCTTCTACTTCACCTGACCCAAACCATTGGTTGGCTTTCATTGAGTTCTGTGGACACAGTAAAACAAAGCTGCCATCTGGTTTCTCTCTGGATGTTTGGATTGTGGAACACAGATTTGCTCTCCACCGTAACCATGTCTCTCAGCATACCACTTTATTTCCCCCCAGATAGGTGGCTACTATTCACTTGTAGGAAGATGTGCTTATTTAGATTACAACATTGCAGTGGGAGCAAAAGCCACCTTTCTTCTCTCAAGAGGGTTAGTTGAGTTTCTGTTGTTACGGAAAAATCCAGGTGGGAGGCTGCTCAGAGCCCGTGGGTCCCTGCGGAACAAAGGAGGAGTCCAGCCACCAACCGGAGCAAATAGCGGAGACCAAAGTTGATTGTGCAACAGGTTCAAAGAGGAATTGAACCCCGAGAATGGGGTGACAAGGACTTTTAAAAGTTCCTATCTTATCCCAGCAGACAGTTCGCCAAACATCACCACTCCATCAGAAAAGGGGAGGGTTATACATGACTAACATAGGAGGAATGTGTTGGGGTAACATGCAAATACAGGATATGTCTTGGGAAATCCGCTCCACTTCCCAGTGGGGAGGAGTTGCGGTGGACCACGTGGCCACCCACTCCCCACCAGGGGCGGGGGACTCTGTCCCCCGTTGCCTATGGCATCCCGGCCACGTCAGAGTCCGGCCAGCCAACCCCCAGAGAACTTCCTCTTTGGCTCGTTTCCTCAATCACCCGCCCTCCCTCCCTATTTTGCAGGTTAGGCGATGGCCTTGCTATGGACTACGGTTGGTCGCCTTGGTTGTCCGAGGGGCCTGGTAGGAATTTTTCCACTTGGCAAATTGGCACTGGACACTTGGTTTTCGCCTACCTCGTAGCAATCGTCACAACTTTGTTAGGGTTGCAGTTAGGCATTGTTTGACCTTGTGTGGGGGAGGGGAAGTGTGGCCATCACCTGCCCCTCCATGCTTAAGGGTATTCCGTTAAAGGAATCCGGGGGTGTTGATCTAGTCTGAAGCCCAGCTGGGGGGCTAAGGCCTTGACATGACCCCGACGGGAACACCAGGGGGAGCTTGAGTTGGTTCGCATCGACAGGGCTCCCCCTACCGGTGGCTTACCCTTACTGGGACTTCCTGCACAATGGGCAGGAGTCAGATATAGTCAGGTCCAATCAATGCCTAAGCCAATACCGCTCACATTCTTTAATTTCAACAAAGTTGTGGCCAAAATTTGCCCAGTAACATAAACCTAATATCGGTGTCCTTGTGTGAGTTATTTCCAACGAGGGGGTGGCTGCGGGGTCTCGACACCCAAGTACATTCTAAGCACCTACTGGAAGAGGACAATAGAACTTTGGTTTGCATAGTCTGCCGCCTGGGTAAGTCCGGAGGAGAGCTTTTGCCCAGCGATTGTCACCTACGGGTAAAGTACCTTCCTGTGAGTAGGTGACCTCCCGCTTGGGGAATTTTGGCGGGGACCCTGAGTGCTCACTGGAAGGACAGATCCTGAAGCTGAGACTCCAATACTTTGGTCACCTCATGAGAAGAGAAGACTCCCTGGAAAAGACCCTGATGCTGGGAAAGAGAAGGGGACGACAGAGGACGAGATGGTGGGACCGGGTTCTCGAAGCTACCAGCATGAGTTTGACCAAACTGCGGGAGGCAGTGGAAGACAGGAGGGCCTGGCATGCTCTGGTCCAGGGGGTCACGCAGAGTCGGACACGACTAAACGACTAAACAACATCTAGTTTTGATTGGATTAACAGGGTAACGAGGTTTCGATTGACTCAGTCCGATGTTCTCGCAGCGGGAGCTGTCATCACCTTGTCAGCGCTCAGTGGAGCGTGCAAAACAGCTGGAGCTGAGCTGCCTCTGCAGAGCCATGGCATTGCTGCGATTGGCTGAAGGGCTACATTCAACGCCATCTGATTGGCTAGAGCGCATCCTCATGCAAATACATTGTTCATTCATAAAATACATCGATCGTGTATAGCATCGGGATACGGGGTCAGAAATGGCGCTTTCTTCTCGGGGTTTTGGACTTTTGTGCGGTGCTTGGTGCAACGTTGTGACGGGGCGAGGGGAGCCCTAGTGTGGCAGGGTTCCCTTGAGGTCATCGCCTCGGGCTCTACGTCTCTTACTCGGGAGTA
Source organism: Podarcis muralis (assembly GCF_964188315.1). Lineage (NCBI taxonomy): Eukaryota > Metazoa > Chordata > Lepidosauria > Squamata > Lacertidae > Podarcis > Podarcis muralis. The sequence goes on from NC_135674.1 coordinate 17,476,085, forward strand.
AGACTTCGTTCATATGCCCCCCCTCCATTCCGTAACACTCTTCATATGGACTTCATGGAGTGTGCACTCTTGCAGGGTCTGCTTCCAGAAACTACTATTGCAGATGTATATATTTTGGCAGAAATGGTTTATAAATATGCACGATGGCAAGCAGGCAGACAGGAACAGTTACAAAGCAACCTTGGTCCTGCCTAGCCTGGAAGCTTTTTTTCCCCCAAATGAGTTTTTATTGGTTTATCATTATATATACATATAAACAAATACAAAGTATAATACATAAATTACATGTGTCATATCCAATCCATGAATCATACATATGTTACATAGTTGTTTTAAGCTCCACCAAGCCTTAGACTTCCCTCCACTCCTTTGGTAAGTATCAGATAAATTATGGAATCACGTATTTTATCTCCTTTACTTATTAGTCCTTCGCTGTTAGAGTTATTCCAGTCCCGCCAGTGTCGTCAAAGTTCTACAATTAGTTCTTATATACGTCAAATATTTGTTTCAATTGTCATGAAATTTCTGTTCGTCCTGATCCCTTAATCTTCCTGTTATTTTAGCTAGCTCAGCATAGTTTATCATCTTGACTTGCCAGTCACTCATAGTGGTATTACCTCCATTTTCCAGTTTTGTGCTAACATGGTTCTTGCGGCCGTTGTGGCATATAAAAATAGATTTTTATCTTCTTTTTTAATTTCTTTTCCAGTTATTCCTAGCATGAAGGCTTCAGGCTTTTTTGGAAAAGTATATTTCAAATTTTTTTAAAGCTCATTGTAAATCAGTTCCCAAAAGCCTTTCACCTTACTGCATGTCCACCACATATGGTAGAAGTCACCTTCTACCTCTCCGCATTTCCAGCATTTTTTATTCTTCAATCTATAAATCTTAGCTAACTTCACTGGCGTGAGATACCACCTATAAATCATTTTCCAAAGGTTCTCCCTCAATGCCTTACACGCCGTGAACTTCATATTAACATTCCACAATTCATGCCACATTACAAAATCAATATTGTGACCAATATCCATGGCCCATTTGGTCATAGCCTCCTTCACCTCTTCGTCTTTTGTGTACCAATCCAATAAGAGATCATACATCCTAGACAAAGTTTTATTTTTACCTTCTATAACTTCCACATTAAATTTAGATTTTTTATCTTCAAATCCTAATTTCTTTTTGTCTTCTTTTAGCAAGTCGTTTACCTGGTGGTATTCCAACCACCCTGTAAATAAGTTCTTTACCTCTTCATAGGGTTCAAGTTTTATGCCCTGATTGGTTTTCCTGGTAAGTTCTTCATAAGTGGCTTTCCCCCCCTCCATATTAGTTTTTTTGACAGTCAGCACTTCTATTGGTGAAATCCACCAGGGTGTTTTCTTTTCCAGCAAATCTTTATTTCTTTCCCAAACTTGGAATATTGGTCCTCTAATTACATGATTTAGAAAGCCTCTATGAACTTTCACCTTCTCGTACCACAGTGCCACCCGTACCTGTTATCGAAGCCCTCTAAATCCAAAATATCAGTATTTTCCAGTTTTATCCAATCTTTCACCCACATTAAACACGCCACTTCATAGTATAAACTCAAATCTGGTAATGAGAAACCTCCTCTCTCTTTTTTATCTACCAATATTTTCATTTTTATTCGTGGTCTTCTACCCTGCCAAATATATCTCGCCAAAGCCCTTTGCCACTCTTTGCACTGTTGAATAGTTTGAAACAAAAATAGCATTCTGGGCAAGACATTCATTTTGATAACTGATATAATCCCCAAAAAAGAAAGTTTCAGTCTCTCCCAGATTTCTAGATCTTTCTCAATACTCTTCCAAGTAGCTTCATAGTTATCTTTATATAAGTTTATGTTTTAGCTGTAATCCACACTCCGAGATATTTCACCTTCTTTGCTGCCATAATTCCGGTTTTTTATTCTAATTCTACTATATCTTCTTTGCTTATATTTTTTGTCAACATTTTAGTCTTGTTCTTGTTGAGTTTAAGACCTGCCACTTTGCCGAACTCTTCTAATTTCTGTAATGCTTCTTGCAGACTATTCTTTGGGTCTTCCAATGTTAATACTATGTCATCCACGAAAGCTTTCATTTTATATTCTTTACTTCCTACCTTCACTCCTTTGACCTCCGTTGTTTCCCTTAACTTCTTATTAAATACTTCCAGCACTGTTATAAATAGCAGGGGAGACAGAGGACATCCTTGCCTCGTCCCTTTAGCAATATCAAAAGATTCTGATATATTATTGTTTATTATAAGTTTGGCTTTTTGCTCTTGATAAATAGCTTCAATACCTTTTCTAAAGCCTTCTCCAATCCCCATCATTTTCAAATTTTCCTTCATAAAGTGCCAAGAGAAATTATCGAATGCCTTTTCGGCATCTATAAATATCAGCGCTGCCTGCTTATCTATTCTACTTTCCAAGTATTCAATAATATCTATCACGGTTCTTACGTTGTCTTTTAGTTGTCTCCCCGGTAGGAAACCCGCTTGGTCTTTATGGATTCTTTTATTTAACACTTTTTTTAGTCTTTCCGCCAGCACATCGGCAAATAGTTTATAATCGTTATTTAATAATGAAATCGGCCTGTAGTTTTTCACCTCGAGGCCATCCGCATCTTTTTTAGGGATTAATGTAGGCTTCTTTCCAAGTATTTGGAATTTTCCCTTCTTTTCAGAGGTTATTCATAGATAATATTTATTACGGCCATAGGCCCATACAGGTAAAAACAGGTTATTCATAACTTCACATAGTATTGGTGATAGTTGGTCACTTAATATTTTGTAATACTTGGCCGATATGCCATCTGGCCCTGGTGCTTTTCCTATTTTCATTTTCTTTATTGCTTTCCTGTGTTGGCTATTTGCAGTTTAGTAGCGCAGAGAGCTTGATGGGGAGACCATGCATTAAAAAGGGACTCAAAAATAACTTGGTTTTAATTACAAAAACAAAAACTCCTTATACACTAAATACATTAACAACAAACCAGACCCAACCACCAACCCATCCCCCAGGGTAATGGGAGAGCTAGGTGCTGCTCCTTATATACTACACCCAATTGCTGACACAGCTTAATCAATACAACTCAGCAGCACCTGCTATGTTTCACAGCTGTAAAGCTGGGTCTCGTTATTTTGCTCTGGCCCTTGCTCTGGCCCCTTAAAGACATACACATCGAGTGGAACAATGATGAACCTTTACATTTAAAGAAACCATTCAACATCCTGATCTCTTCTTCTGTAATTATCTGATTTAATTGTTCTCTTTCTTCAGTCGTCATTTGTGGCAAATGATGTTTTTCCAAATAACCTTCTATTTCATTATCTATTTCATTTTCTCTTTTATATAATTCCTTATAGTATTTCTGAAATATCTTTTTTATCTCTATTGGATCTTCCGCTGTCCTTTCTCCATCCCTTATCTTACATATCATATTTTGTTTTTTCCTTTCTCTTAATTGCCACGCTAAGTATTTCCCTATCTTATTCGCTGATTCAAAGTTCTTTTGTTTCATCATTTTAATCCTACATTCAATCTCCTGGTTCACTATCATAGAAAATTGAGCTTGTAGCATCTTTATATTTTGTTTTATTATTTCATCTCCTGGTTTAATAGTTAGCTGTCTTTCATTCTCCATAAGATGTAATAAAATTTCTTCTTTCTTTTTCTCTTTTTCTTTTTTTAGGTGGATATTTTTCTGGATTAGGAAGCCTCTCATAATGGCCTTTCCTGCATCCCATACCGTTTCTATAGATGTTCCTTTGTTTAGATTCCAATTGAAATATTCTTTGATTGTCTCTTTCGCCTTGTTTATTATCTTTTGGTCATTAAATAAATTTTCATTCATTCTCCATCTGAATGTTCTAGAATCCTTTCCCTTTATCTCCATATATACTCGATTATGGTCTGATATGGTTTGTGGGAGAATTTCTGATTTAAGTAAACTTTGCGTCAGTTCCTTCGAGATCCAGATATAATCTGTTCTCCCCCAACTCTGGTTTGGGTTTGAGAAGAAGGTAAACTGTTTTATAGTAGGGTTTTTAAATCTCCAGGCATCAATTAATCCCATATTATCCACCAAATCAAAGAAGGTTCTAGGTAATTTACCTTCCTTCATTTCTTGCTTTTTTGTTGATCTAAGTTCGGTAGAACCACTCCATTGAAATCCCCCATCAATATCAATTTTTGTTCCATCCAGTCTATTAACTTATTACCCAATTCCAAAAAAAACCCCGGACTTTTTATCGTTAGGCGCATATATTCCGGCGACAATTATCTTTTCTCCTTGAAAAGTGATTTGTACTACTATCATTCTTCCCTCTTCGTCTTTATAAATTAATTTTGGGTCGAGTTTTTCTTTTATATATAGTACCACTCCTCTTTTCTTAACATTATCTGATGCCACAAAATCCAACCCTAATCTCTTATTGCTTAAGATTCTTTTATGCTTCTTTGTTACATGGGTCTCTTGTAGACAAATTAAATCTAAGTTCCTCTTTAATAATACGTGGGCAATCTGGTTCCTTTTATTTTTATTATTAAGCCCGTTCACATTCCACGACAGTATTTTTAAAGCCATGGTTGATATACAGTAAATAGGTTATCGAATCTAAGTTAGATCTACTGTTCCTTATCTTCTGTCTCTTCCTCTTCTTTTTCTTCTCCTGAATTTTCCTCCTCTTTTCCCTCTCCACTCCCTCCATCTCCACCCCTCTCTCCCCCCATCCGCTCCCCCCTTCCTCCCATCCCCCCATCCTCCCCAGTTCCTTTTCGTACCTTCTTGCAAAATTTTCCAGCTCCAGAGGACTGGATAGTTTAAATCTTTTTTCCTTAAAATAGAATGAAATCCCTTCCGAGAATTCCCATCTATATTGGATCCCATTTTTCTTCAACTGGTTGGTTAATTTTTTATAACCGTCTCTCCTTCGAAGAAATCTTGAAGGAATCTCTTTAAATATAATAATTGGTTTCCCCTGAATACACAACTTTTTGTTATAGTTCTGTTTCAGTACTTCATTCCTCATGTCCAAAGAGTTGAACATAACTAATACGTCTCCTGGCAGTTTCTTCCCTCTAGCTTTAGCGGATTTTACTTTTATCCGAAAGATGTTTGCTATTGAATATCCCATATCCTCTTCTTTCATATCTAACCAAGCTGCCAGTTCTTTAACCAGTTTAGATCTTATATTTTCAATTGGGGCCTCTGGGATCCCCCTGAATTTCAGATTTGATTGTTTCTGTCTCATCTGAGCCATTGCCATACTGTCCAACAGTTCTTCCTGTATTTTATTTATTTATTTATCTCGTTGACCTCTATTTTAAGCCTATCCATATCCTTCCTACTTTCTTTCATATCTTTTTGCACCCTCTTCATTGAGTCCTCAAGAGCTTTGGATCTTACCGTCAAATCTTTTACTTTTCCTGTCAGCTCTCCCACCACCCCCTCCAATCTCTTATCCAATGTATCCTGTACTTCTAATAACTTTTCTCGATATATTGTTCATTATGTTTAAATTCTTTCCTTATTTCCACCATTAAGCTGTCATAGTCCTTGATTTCTTTCCCTTCTTTCCCATTTTCTTGTCTGGATGGTCTCCTTTCTACTGGCATTCCCACCCCTTTTTTCATTTTGTATTTCAGCTTATATTAATTAACTAGTAAAATTTTTTCCACCCCTAGAGGTCGCTAAACTGAGATATTGAATTTCTCTATTCCTCCAATGTAATTCTTCTAGTGTAGTTCCCTTCTGCCCCACACGGTGGCGCCTTAGTTGCCTTATATTAATTATCTAAAACAAAAAACAGAAGTTGGCAGATAGCTGTGATGAGCCTGTTGACGACTCTTAACGACTGCAATAGGTCTTACAGGAAAAAGCAAGGGGTGAGAAGGTGAAAAATGGCTTTGTCATGTATAATGAGATAAGAATCCAATGTCATTATATGTCTTATCACAGCTATCTGCCAATCACCCATTCCCACCACCCTTCTGAGTAATACCCCTCCCCACCTTCTCACTATATAGAAGGATCTGGCAACTTCTGTTTCAGTGTATCTGAAGAAGTGTGCATGCACACGAAAGCTCATACCAAGAACTAACTTAGTTGGTCTTTAAGGTGCTACTGGAAGGAATTTTTTTTTGTTTTGACTATGGCAGACCAACACGGCTACCTATCTGTAACATTAATTATCTAGTAAGATTTTCCCCACCCCTAGAGGTCGCAAAGCTGAGATATTGACTTTCTCTATTCTTCCGATGTAGTTCTTCCCACGTAGTTCCCCTCTACCCCCACACGGTGGCGCCTTAATTGCTTTCCAAGACTTAACTCTTAAAATACAAAAATACAAAGAAGAAGAGGGAAGGAGAGGGGAGAACAACAACAAGAAACCGAGAAAAAAAGGGGGGAGGGGGAAGACACACAACCAAAAAGTTCTCAGGAACAGGAACAGGATACGAGGTGAGTCTCAATGCAAGAGCAGAAACGGGGAAGAGAGGCGGAGTCAAGTGGAAGGAGCTCCACGAGGAGAGGAGCTTCCCGGGGTAACGGAAGGTCTTGCCGAAAAGTCCTACTTAAGCCTTCCTTTCTTTTCCCCTTATCCGTTTGCCCCAGTCTCTTCCGACTAAAGCAGTAATTCAATCGCTTAAAGTGCAGCGTCCATCTTCTCCTAATTGGTTGTTGTTGTGTACCACTTTAAAGAAGGAGGAGGAAACAAGTGTGAAATGGCGGCAGAGAGTCCCACTGTATTCTCAAACTCTCCTCATACAGTTCATGTTCTCCTCCCAAACCTCCTTAAAGAGACGCTGCCTCTCAGCGTTTCAGTTCCTCTTATTTCCAGTTCAATTTTTAGTCCTTCAGACTCCTCAAGCATAAAACAATCACTGTTTAAACGTGGGAGGCAGAAATCACAGTTTAAGCACTATTTAAAACAGGCACTGTTTAAACAGGCAAGCAAGAGGGTTGATTGCAGGGTCTCACTTATGTGTCCCAAACTAGTCGCTGGCATAACGCACTCTGACCTGGACAAACAAAGAATTTCCATTCACTTCTCTCTAGTCCATTAAGATATTTTCAGTCATTTCGTTGCCTCAGATTTCTTATACTTTGTATATGAGGTCTCTCCGCTACACCCACTTAGCGGTTACTTTCTTACTTTCTCTCCTCTCCCAGCCTTCCGCTATACTCCATTTTACTCTTACCGCTGCAGTGGACTCCTTCTCCTTTCTCCCCACGTCTTCTTATTCCGCTGGTTTTCTTGGCCAAATTTCTGTTTGTTGTTGCTTTTGTTGCCTTATTTACATCCAGCTTCTTAACTGCTGTTGGAGGCTCACCACATTCACTCGGAGCCTGAGGCTTCACAGCACAGGGTTTGTTGCTTCCCCTCGTGTTGCAGCTCAAATCCTGTTAAAAACTAAAAAACAGGAGAGCACACGCAGCACCGCTGGGTACTCTGTCCCCCAGGATAATCCTCCTGAGGTTTCGAGGTTCACGGAGCCTTCGTGACGCCTCTGGACCCCCGTGTTGTTCGAGACCCCCCAGAGGGTAGCTTCGCACTCCTTTTTCGTGGCCGGAAGTCTCAGGCCTTTTCTCTCTCAGCGGCCATCTTCTAATAACTGTATTTTCTTGAGCTTTCTCTAGAGAAGGGGCTGTTTTGTATATTGGAGCAGAATAGTGTATTAACTCTCATGTTTTGTGTACAGCAAGCCCTTGTTAAGTACCATCAGCTGAACTGGGCTTGTGCCCAGATCTTAGCACACTAACCGATGAAACAGGTGAGGGTAACCTCTGGCCCTCCAGACGTTGCTGAACTACAATTCTTATCATCCTGCCCATTGTCAATGCTGGCTGGGGCTGAGGAATTTCAAGGAAGCTTTCGACTTGCCCCTACCTACACCTACCTACCCACTGAACGAAGGAGCAAGAAAGCAAAAGGCAAGTTCAGAATTCCAGAGTTTTCCAAATTGTGGGATGTAAACACAGGAGCAGTCAATGACAACATTCCTAGAGTGTACATGTTAGAACATGGGGAGGGATGTCTGTCCAGCAAGCAGGTAAACTTCATGGGGATGGACTTCCTCCGCATGTGACCAGAGGTGGGTGTGGCCTCACCTGTGCAGGTAAATGATAAAAGCACAGGGCAGGCAGCCATCTTTCTCTCTCTGCCATTTTTCTTTCGAAGAAGAAGCATCTAAAGATGCTCTCTTGGCTCTCAGCCAAGAGAGGAGGAAAGGACTATCTTGCTATAAGATAGATTCTGAATGTATGTAACCTTTTTAAGCCTGTCTGCCTTCTGGGATCATATTGTGAACAGAACGTGAGTAAACTCTTTTATGCTTTTATAAAGACTGTGTCGTGACTTGTATTTTAAGCGGGAACAAAAGGGGAAATTACCAGGGTAATTATTATAGAGGTTCTAGCGAACCTGTGCACACGTTACCATTGTGAACTTAAAAGGGAATGTTTATAAACTCTGCTGATATTTTGGAAACTTCTTAGCACAAGTTGGATTAGGATATAATCTCACAATGTATCCTCTCCTGCACCCCTGAACATTCCCACAAAGCGTTATTGGCCCCAGTATTGCATATTTTTGCGTATTTTTGAAGGATTGCATTGGATTGTGATTTTGAGTTGAGTAATATTTTTCTGAGTTAACTTCCTGGTAAGCACATGGTCCTTTGTTCCATTGTGCAGTGGGGATTAAGCAACCTCCCCCCTTCCCTCAGAGTTCACAGTGACCCAAGGCAGTGAAGAATTGTTTTGCATTTTGAGATTTTTGAAATTTTGATTTTGAAATTTTGAGAAATTTTGAAATTTTGAAGAATTTTCAAATTTTGGATTTTAAGATGGCTAGAGCAACTTTTGATAGTGATGCAAAGCTAGGAATGCCTGTGCTGAATGAACACAATTTCATACACTGGAAGCAGCGCTTGATAGCATGTTTAGATTATAAGCACATTTTGGAAGCTTTAGACCCTCAACCTACGGGATCGTCTGAGGGAGATTTAGCCAATATAAGTGCTTGGAAACGCATGAACAGCGGAGCTAGACACATAATTATGAGTGGACTTCGTGATGAGCAGCTATCATTAATAAATAGTACAGATGATGTGTCTCAAATCTTAAGAGATATTGAGCGCGTGTATGGAGAATCTAGCATAAACTGCTTCAGAACCTTGGTGTGTAAATTAACCAGATTGAGGATGAATTCAAAAGAGGAATTCACAGAGCACATCCACAAGTTTACTGAGATTATTCAAAGAATTGATCTGACTCCCAAAGCTTTTGATGAAGATACAAAGATAGCATTTTTGTTATCATCACTTGGACCACGCTTTAGCGCATTTGTAAGTTTGATGGACCATAGACAAGGTCTGACTTTTAAAGACTTGATTGGTTATTTAAAAGAAGAATGCAGAGATAGAGCTGAATCTCCAGTGAGAAATGCTAGAAGCATGGACAGTGGTTATGCATCTAGGCAATTTACACAGTCGAAAGAGATGCCTAAGAAAGTGATTTGTTTCAATTGTAACAAAGAAGGACACATTGCAAAGAATTGCAGGGCTCCTAAAGCAAAGAAACCCCACCCCTTTCACCTTAAAAGGGAAAAGAAGGGGAAATGTGAATGCACATGGTTACTGCAAGAAAGGAATTTAGCTGTCCAGAATCGTGAAAATAAACGTAATAAATGGATTTTAGATTCAGGTGCCAGTTCACACTTTTCATATAAAAAGGACTATTTTAATGAGATAAATGAGATAAATGATGAAGAAGGATCTGAAATTGAGGTTGCAGGTGACAACATTGTTAAAGCAAAAGGTGCAGGTTCCATGAGTCTGAAATGCAATATAAACAATGAATGCATTGAGAACACAATCTCTAGAGTTTTGTATGTTCCAGAGCTGAGCTGCAATTTAATCAGCGTGTCCACTTTGGACAAGAAAGGTTTCCAGATCACATTTGGAAATGGAGAATGCAAGGTGACTAAAAATGGCAAAGTGATTGCTCAAGCAAAGCTAATAAATGGTGTATATGAGCTTGATCTTTCAGAGAACCAGTCTGCAAAAGTGGCACATTCCAGCCAGAAGGATGAGGCAGATCTGGACCTATGGCACAGAAGGCTTGGACATAGAGATACCAACGTCATTCTGGATCTACAGAAAAGAGATCTTGTAAGAGGTTTGCAGGTAAAGCAGAGCAACAAAGCTCCAGCAAAGTGTGTAAGCTGTATTACAGAGAAGGCTGTAAAACCTTCATTTCCACGTTGTGCAGAGCAAAGAAGCAACAAAGTGCTTGATATAGTGCACACTGACATATGTGGACCCATGAATGTTCCCTCACTGGGAAAGAATAGATATATTTTAATATTTCTGGATGACTTTTCAAGATTTTGTGTTGTATATTTCCTCAAAGAGAAGAGTGAAACAGCGGAGAAGCTCCAGGAATACATTGCCATGGTCAAGAATAAAATCAAGAGAGCTCCAGCTGTGTTAATGAGCGACAATGGAGGTGAGTACTGCTCAAATGAAATGCAGGCTCTCCTGGCCAAGGAAGGGATTGCACACGTAACCACAGTTCCTTACACACCACAACAGAATGCCATAGCTGAGAGAAAGTTTAGGTCCATTATGGACATGACAAGGTGCATGCTAAAGGATACATGTTTGCCACAGAAGCTGTGGGCCGAAGGAGTGTACACGTTGGTCTATTTGCAGAATAGACTGCCAACCAAAGGGGCAGAGCGCACACCATTTGAACTTTGGCATGGGGAAGCTCCCAATCTGTCGCACATACGTGTGTTTGGAAGTCCGTGTTACTTCCACGTGCCCAAGGAATGCAGACACAAGCTTGACTCCAGGGCAAAAGCAGGTATCCTTGTGGGATACGCCTCTGGAGGCAAAGGATACAGAATTATGGACTTACAAACTGGTAAGACAGATGCGCGCCATGCGGTTTATGTTGATGAATATGGAAAAGTAGACACTAAGAACACTGTTGTGGACTCTTCCGATGAGTCAGAAAGGACTCAAGAGTTTGTATATTTCCCTTTTGAGACCCCACAAGGTAATAATCTGCCTTTGAGTGTTACAGCGCCCCCTACAGGCGATGCACCAGAAGACGCAGAGGACCAGAACCCTGGCGGCACCAGAGATGAACAGGAGGACTCAGATGGGGACATGCCTGCGTTGGCGGAGGAGGAGGAAGCTGATGCGGTCACAAAACCAGAGGTCACGCGCTCGTCCAGAACCAACAAAGGTATCCCACCATTATGGTTGTCCTACTTTGCAGGGTCGGCGTTTCCACAGGAACCTTCCACTTGGGAAGAGATACAGGAGATGCCAGCTGCAGAAGCCAGTCTCTGGAGGAAGGCCGCGCAGGAGGAGATGGATGCACTGCATCAGAACAAGACCTGGACACTCACTGAGCTGCCTCCCGGTAAGAAGGCCATTGGCAGTAAATGGGTTTTCAAGGTTAAGAAGGGGTCAGAAGAAATGCAGCGCTACAAAGCTAGACTTGTAGCACAGGGATTTTCACAGCGTTTTGGTGAAGACTATGATGAAGTTTTTGCACCAACGGTGAGGTACAGCAGCGTAAGAATGCTTTTGAGCATTGCAGCCTCCAAGAAAATGAGTGTGAAATACATAGACGTTGCTACCGCTTTTCTACATGGGCAGATTTCTGAGGAAATTTATATGAAACAGTCTAAAGGTTTTGTGAAACCACATGAGGCACATTTTGTGTGCAAACTCCAGAAAGGACTTTATGGACTTAAACAGGCTGCTAGAGCCTGGAACCAGAAGTTGCATAAAATACTGATGCAACTTGGGTACAAGCAAGGCAATGCTGGCAAGTGCTTGTACAGTAAGTCAAATAATGGACAATTCTCATATATCTTAGCTTTTGTCGATGACCTGATTATTGCCACAGCAAGTGAGAAAGACTATACACAGATAGTAAAGCACTTTAGCAAAGAGCTAGGAGGTCAAGGAGCTAGGAGATGTCCAGTACTACCTCGGGATCCAGGTGGAAAGAGAAGAAGACGGCTCATTTCTTCTCAGCCAAAGACAGAACATCCACGAGCTGATTGAGCACATGCAGATGCAAGACGCACATCCAGTTGCTACACTGATGGCCACTGACTTCCTGAAGAATCAGCAGGATTCGAAGCAGTTGCCAGACAACAATGACTACAGGTCGGCGATTGGTAAACTTTTGTATTTAGTTACCACATGTAGACCTGACTTAGCTAATGCTGTGGGGATTCTTAGCAGAAAAGTGAATTCTCCCACTGAGCATGATTGGGCAGGTGTAAAGAGGGTGGTGCGATATTTGAAGGGTACCATGAATTGTAAATTAAGGTTACCAGCCGTCAGAGACCCTACGTTGGTTGGGTATACTGATGCGGATTGGGCTGGGGATAACGCTGATTATAAATCAACAAGTGGTCATGTTTTTATGTTCGGGGATGGACCTGTCGCATGGGGCAGTTATAAACAGAGATGTGTAGCATTATCTTCCACAGAATCAGAATACGTTGCAGCAACAGAAGCCTGCAGAGAGATCACCGGGCTTGATCAACTCATAAAGGACTTTGGGTTGGTGAGAAAAGGGCCTGTCAGCTTGCTAGAGGACAATCAAAGTTGCCTGAAGCTGACGCAGAGTGAGAAGTTCCTAGCCAGAACAAAACACATTGGAGTTAGATACCACTACATACGCCAGATGATCCAGGATGGACTTGTGGAACTATCCTACTGCAGCACCCAAGAGATGACTGCTGACATCCTGACGAAACCCCTACCAAGAGAGAGTTTCCAGAATCTACGTGTCAAGCTGGGACGCTGGGTGGTTGAATAAAGTTGTTTATGTTTTGTGTATATTGTATTGCCTGAGAAGGGGTATGTGGGATGTAAACACAGGAGCAGTCAATGACAACATTCCTAGAGTGTACATGTTAGAACATGGGGAGGGATGTCTGTCCAGCAAGCAGGTAAACTTCCTGGGGACGGACTTTCTCCGCATGTGACCAGAGGTGGGTGTGGCCTCACCTGTGCAGGTAAATGATAAAAGCACAGGGCAGGCAGCCATCTCTCTCTGCCATTTTTCTTTCGAAGAAGAAGCATCTAAAGATGCTCTCTTGGCTCTCAGCCAAGAGAGGAGGAAAGGACTATCTTGCTATAAGATAGATTCTGAATGTATGTAACCTTTTTAAGCCTGTCTGCCTTCTGGGATCATATTGTGAACAGAACGTGAGTAAACTCTTTTATGCTTTTATAAAGACTGTGTCGTGACTTGTATTTTAAGAGGGAACAAAAGGGGAAATTACCAGAGTAATTATTATAGAGGTTCTAGCGAACCTGTGCACACGTTACCGTTGCGTACTTAAAGGGGGAATGTTTATAAACTCTGCTGATATTTTGGAAACTTGTTAGCACAAGTTGGATTAGGATATAATCTCACAATATATCCTCTCCTGCACCCCTGAACATTCCCACACAAATGCCATGGCATCTCAATGGGGCTCCCTTGCCAATTGATGGTAAAGCAAGCCATTGGACAGGCCATCATGCATGAGGACGGTTTTTCGAATGGATTTGAATCACACTTGGACTTTTTCCTAATTCAAGATAGTGCCTCACGGAAGCAGGGAGCTTTGCAGAGTCCTTTGAAGACTGTGGGAAAGATTGCGCAAGAGAGAGGCTTGGCACCAGAAGAAATTCAGAACTTGCTGAACATCGCACTCAGTGCCAAGCTTGGTAAAGAAAACATGTTTTGGCTTCTTCTCTTTCCCCTTGGCAGCAAAGTATGTCAACGGAGCTGCATTGCCCTGCCTTCTCCCTTAACAAGAACCGGGGCTGCTTCGAGCTTGTGAGAAATTATCAAGAGTGAAGATGTTCAGAATGTTAAGCAGTGTCTTTCTTTCTTTTTTTTTAAAATCATATTTATTAAATTTTCCAACAATAAAAGAAAAAAGTCCAAAAAAAGAAAAACAGTAAAAAAGAAAAATAGAAAACATTTACATTTCAAGCCTTGATTTCAATAACATCTTTCCCGGACTTCCCCACCCCTCCCCTTCTTGTATTCCACTTCTATTTGTTTAATTCAACAAGTTCCTATCCCACATTTTTGACCTTATCATATTTGACCCATTATTCAATTTAGCTCATTTTACATACCCTCTTTCATAATCCACCGTCTTTAAACATAAACCTCTTTTTTCTAAGATCGACCCCTGTTCCCTTCCACGAATTCCCCTTTTTTATATTCACTTCAAAACAACATATGAAAGAAAGAAAAATTCAAAATATAATTGTACACCCTTTGGATTCCCATTCTCCCTCCCCTCTTTCCCGGTTTCAATCCCCAAAATCCATCAGTCTATCTAGTGTCAGCCTGGCGATCTCACGTCCGAGGCTCTTAATTCTCTCTCTGCTCCTCTTTGCCGGTTTTTTTGATAGTCTTTTATGTCAGGCACCAGATCTCGTAGAAGTTCTGTCCCAAAAATGTCCAGTTTTCTTGCATCCAGGCCTCTATAGTAAAAAATAGAACTCCAATCTTGTTTCTTAATCCTTTTGAGCCTGAATGTCCCAAATAGTCCCACTTCCATCTTACTCAGGTTTGTACTCCATAAATCTTCTAGTCCCTCCATCAGGAGGTCTCTTCAGTTTTCAATGTCCAGTTCACGCCACATTTCCATAATCCAATTCCTGTTCTCCTTTATGTCCTTCCTGACAGGCCCTTGGCCTTCCTTAGTCTTCTGCGATGGTGAAACTCCTCCTTCATTCCCTTCCCACTCGTCATTGATCTCCTGTCCCCTTGCCTCACATTCTTCAGATTTCTTTTCCTGTTCAGTTGTAAGTGTTTCCAGTTTCGCTACAGAAGCTATTTGTTCAGGAACCAAAACTTGCGTCAAGGCCCTTCCATTTTCAATAGATGCCTCTATTGTTTCCTTCAGTTTAGCTACTTCTGTAGACAAAACAGTACTCTGGTCATGCAGTTCTCCCAGGAGATAAAAAGTCCTGTTCAACTCCATCAGTATTTTTCCACTTGCAGCCATACTTGTAATGTCCCAAAACCCCCTCTAGAGGGGTTATAGTTACTTAGTTTCCTTCCAAATCCAAGCCAAAAGTCAAATTAACTTGTTATTCCTTGTTTTCAATACATTATGTCCAAATTGTAACGAATCTTGCCAGCAAAGTCACCAGAACAAAGTTCTCTTTTTTATAATTCACTTTGACAGCTACTTTGACAGCTGTCAAAGTCTCAATCTCTCTTCCCCAGGCTCTCTCGCAGTTTACTCCCGGTTCCAAGGGGGGGTTGCACTTTAATCTCAGTCCACTCTTATCCTCCAGCACAATTACTTGTAATTTAAACTCGTGGAATTTCTAACTTTTACTCGATGAAGAGAAGGCTCTTTTTTCGACCTTAATTGTTAAATCCTTGCTTTAAATTGTCTACAATGGGGGGGAGGCGGACTTCCTCTTTGCACCTCCCCCGCTCGTGCCGAATTTCAAAAAAAGACGAAGAATTTCCCTTTTAAGTCCAATTTCCGTATTACTCACGGGTTGTTGTTTTGATCCAAATGTTCAGAAGAAGAAGTCAGCGCTCTCCACCGAATGGCATGCGGCTTCGCTCAGCAGGGGAAGCAGAGGACTCTCAGCACCGTGCCGCTCCCCGTCCCCCGTTCCGTAGCCTTTAAAAAGGCTCCTTCACGGGTCGGGAAGAGCGCTAACGGTGCCCGCTGAGTCACCAAGTCCACGGGCATCCGCGCCCGTGGTTTTTAAGGGTCCCTGCGTCGCCGGCGCGGTAGAACCCGATCCCTACTGAGCAGATTCCCTCCGGAGCTCGGAGGGAATCCGCCATTCGGCAATGGCGCCAACCCGGAAGTCTCTCGTTAAGCAGTGTCTTTCAAGGTCTTGCAGGCACAGTGATAAGCACTAGGCTACTGAAGACTCTGATTCCCATTTCCGTACTAACAGAGGATTCTCTTCTTTCAGCTGTGTCTTGGCTCTGTGCTCGCAAGTGTTCTAGTGACTTTCAGGTAACTTGGAAAGCATGGGAATGATGTCTTGGTTCTGAAGAATGATATTTCCCCCAGTCTGACTTAGTTATCCTGGTGATGATTCGGCTAGATGTTGTACACACTGACCATATTCCAGAAGGGGTTGGTTGTCTTGGCCTTGCTTTGGCTTACTGAGATCTGTCTTCTCCCTATAGGTGCTCATTCTAAAATGGATAATTGTAACGTTTGACTTCATTGATCAGAAGGAAAATATGAATGCTCTCGATGGTTTCTTCTTCCGCTTCTTACGTACAATATGAGAAATTGGTAAGATAAAAAGGAATGTGTTATTTTGAAGGAACTCGCTTTTATTCTGACATTAACCCAAATCAAACAATAAAGAGTACTTTCCGACCACACAACAGGACACCATGTGAAAAGTGGGGCCTTACAAAAACCTCTCCCATTTCCTTCCTTTTCCTGTCTTGTTCCTTCCCAATGGGCACCGGTCGCAGCGCCCCCCAGGGGCATGGCATGTTCAGGCAGGCAGGCAGGCAGGCAGGCAGCTATCCGATGTCGATCCCGCCCGTTCCTCCCTCCACCCCCCTCAAAGACAGCCGCGCAGGCAGCTATCCGATGGAGGGAGGGGGGAAAACCCTGTTCTGCATAGCTATCAATTCGGGTGTGATAGTCTTATGTTTGCATACTTATGGGAAAATAAAACTAATTTATTTTAGAGCTTGTATTTGTGTGTATTCATGGTATCATTTGTGGACCCAGTAGATGGCAGTGTGGTGTGGAGAGTGTTTTTGGCAGCTCGTGAAAGGATAGAGGGTGGAATGTTGACCGTTCAAAGGCACTATAAGCAATATATATATATCTCCACATTTTCCTAGCTACATTTTCCCATAAAAGTATACACTTGAATACATTTGAATCAAATACATTTGGAACAAGTGATTGTTACATTTAAGGAACATTCTCTAGGCGATGAGATTGGGGGGAATACAAAAACCCATTCGGATACATTTGGATACATTTAGAAGAGTACAGCATTTTGAGGAAAAATTCATTTGAGTCAAAAAATACATTCAGATCCATTCTTAAAGTCAATGAGAAAGATACAGCAAAAACGATACAATTCGATACAGCGAAAAAGGATCCATTCCCCAAGGCAAATACGATCTATTTGATATTGGTAGGGTCCTTCTCCTTCATTCCCCTCTCTGACCCTGACTCTCTTACGACACAGGGACCATCCCAGAGTGTGGGCACAACTTCTGCCGGTCCGGCCTGATCCAGTGCAGCGGGGCAAAAAGGAGGCTGGCTTCCTGTCCTCAAGGCCGAGTTGGAGACCAGAGAAGGAGCCTCGTCCGCAATCGGCAATTGGCTACCTTTGTCGAAGTAGCCAAGACTCTCAGTCTTCAAGAGGGAAAGGAGGAGTCTGTGAGAAGCACCAGGAGCCCCTGAAACTCTTTTGCAAGGAGGATGAAGCCCCCATCTGTGTGGTTTGGGGCAGATCCAAGAAGCACCAACATCACGAGGTGATTCCTCTGGAAGAGGCTGTCGAGGAGTACAAGGTATCTTGAGGGGTTCTGCCTGAGGACTTGTGAGCTGAGAGGGTGGAAGCAGATCAATTCAAATCCTAATTCTCTTGTTGATGTTTTGAAGGCTGACCATCTTCCTCACTCCGACCTCCTCAGAACCGGAGAGGCTGAAGACTGGAGAAGTTGAGACAACTGCGCCAGTTCCTGGAAGAAGAAGAAGAAAAGTGTCTGCTGAATCATGTGGAAGAGGTGGAGAAGGAGATTGCAGGGAGAAGGGATGAGCAGCTGGCCAGACTCTGCAGGAAACTCTCCTCTCTTGAGAGGATCATCCAGGTGATGGAGGAAAAGGGTCAGCAGCCAGCGAGTGAACTGCTGCAGGTAAGATGGCTCCAGGAAAAGGCTGCCTCCCATCCTTTCTGTGCCCCTTTCATGTACGCAAGGAGTGTAGGGGCTCAGTTGACGGAGCCTCGAGTCAGCTTTGTAATGGACAGGAACACCCCAGAGACCTGGGATGCTGAACTCACCTGAAGGCCGACTAGAGATTCTTCAGTCTTCTTGAGGGAAGGGGAGGGGATTTTCTGCTCCTTCCTGAGGATTTGCCTCCAAATGCCTTCCCGCTGGGCAATGCTGCCTTCCTGCCCTGCCCTGGGCTTCGCCAAGGATGCAGTCAGGCCTCCTTCTGACATGAGCCAGTCTCTTGACCAAGCTTCTCTTCCCGTTCCCTCCACAACTTCTGGGTGGATCCCCTTCCCCATAGATCCTGATCGGCCCAAAATGGTGCTCAGTCACAGTGACCAAAGAGCAAGACAGAGGGACTCATCCAGACTGCGCCACCTTCTCCACTCACAATCCCATATGGCCAGACGTACAAGTGCTTCTGAACGCCCTCTTTAAGGAGGCTGAGAAGGCTGACATACTGGCAAAGGCAGGAGAAGCCCTATTACGGAATGATTGCCAGATGTCCCCGTCTCCCGGGGACAGTCCCCGGATTTACAAATCTGTCCCCAGCAGATTGTAGATTTGTAGATTTATTAGTAGGGAAGGAATGTTGCGTGATTGGTTCAACGGCACAATACACATCATATGGGGACTTCCGGCGAGGCAAAATGGCGGGTGCCACGGCAATGAGCAGCTCCTGAAGCCAGCCAGAGCCAAGTGCACTACCAGGCTGGCTCCGGGCTGCTGAGACTGCCGCCTGCGCTGCCACTGCCGAGGGGGAACCAGGGATGCCCGGCGCGTCAACTGGGGGAACCGCTGACACCCCCCCCCAGGACCCAAATCGAGGCGGGAGCGAGAGCGCCCAGCCACGCGGCCGACTGCCCAGTGGCGCTCCAGGGGCAGTAAAAACCCAGAGCCAACCCAGGGAGAAGGAGTAGGAAGAGAGAGAAAGAGGAAGGAGTAAAAAGAGGGGAGCCCCGACCTTGCTGCTGCTGAGGAAGAGAGGTAGGAGAGCACCAGGAGGGCAAGGACACGGGGCCGAGCCCAGGCCCGACCCGAGCCTACTCCACGGCAGATAGCACTCCAAGAGATCAGGCTGGGGCCCAGAGGAAGGCCACGCGACAGAGGAGACCCAGAAGAGAAGGTATTACTTCTTATTTTTTAAAAAAAATGATTTTAAAAAATAACATTTTTTTCTCTTTTGAAAAAAAAAAAGTTTAAAAAGCAAGCTTTCCTTTGCATCTCACAGAACTTTATTTTTTTTAAAGAAATATTTATTGAAGTTTTACAAAAAACATAAGTTTACAGAATAAAGTTTACAGAAATCATAAGTTTACAGAATAAAGAAAATTAAAACAAAAATTAGCAAACTAAAAAACACACATAGAAAAGAGGTATAAAAAGATACAAAATACATAGAAAAAACTAATAACTAGAAAGAAAGAAAAAAAATTTAAAAGATAAATCCATTTTTCGATATCTTTAAGCTCATTTCCTTATTTCCTTGACCTCCTCACACCTCCCCTTTTTGTATTCCCGTTTAAAAAATCATTTCAGCAAATCCTTACCCTCTTTCATTTATCTTTACTCAATATCTTAACCTATTATAACTATGTATTTTCATCCATTATCAATCCGTATTTGCATATTCTTGTTAATCTTTTTACCAATACCGCTTATTTTCAATCCAACATCATTTTAACATTCATTGGTTTTACAGTATTTCTGCAAATAGTCTTTAAATTTCTTCCAATCTTCTTCCACCGACTCTTCTCCCTGGTCTCGGATTCTGCCAGTCATCTCCGCCAGTTCCATGTAGTCCATCACCTTCATCTGCCATTCTTCCAGGGTGGGTAGATCCTGTGTCTTCCAATACTTTGCGATCAGTATTCTTGCTGCTGTTGTTGCGTACATAAAGAAAGTTCTATCCTTCTTTGACACCAATTGGCCGACTATGCCCAGGAGAAAGGCCTCTGGTTTCTTCAGGAAGGTATATTTAAATACCTTTTTCATTTCATTATAGATCATCTCCCAGAAAGCCTTAATCTTTGGGCACGTCCACCAAAGGTGAAAGAATGTACCTTCAGTTTCTTTACATTTCCAACATTTATTATCGGGCAAATGGTAGATTTTTGCAAGCTTGACTGGTGTCATGTACCACCTGTAAATCATTTTCATAATATTCTCTCTTAAGGCATTACATGCCGTAAATTTCATACCTGTGGTCCACAACTATTCCCAGTCAGCAAACATAATGTTATGTCCAAGATCCTGTGCCCATTTAATTATAGCTGATTTAACCGTCTCGTCCTGAGTGTTCCATTTCAACAGCAAGTTATACATTCTTGAAAGTATCTTAGTTTTGGGATCTAACAATTCTGTTTCCAACTTTGATTTTTCCACCTGGAAGCCAATTTTTTTGTCCAGATTATAAGCCTCTCTTATTTGATAATATTGAAGCCAGTCTCGCACTTTGTCTTTTAATTTCTCAGAACTCTGCAGTTTCAATTTGTCTCCTTCTTGCTCCAAAATTTCCCAATATTTCGGCCACTTGGCCTCCATATCGAGCTTTTTCTGAGCCTTTGCTTCCATCGGTGACAACCACTGTCAGGGAACTGCCATCGGAAGGACAGGAGGTGGAAGGGCTCACTGAGGTTGAGAGAGACTTAGCAGCTGAAGAGGGAACCAGCAGGGGGAGAGAAGGAACTCCAAGGGAAAGTGAGTCGGAGGGATGGCTCAGAGACACTTCCAGCGAAAACAGTGGGGAGGTTTCAAGACCTCCTATAGGGACACCCACTCCTCGCCGGAAACTGTCGCGCCGAGAGTCCAGAAGACGTGTTTCCGTTAAGGAGCTTTTATGCTGGAAGAGATTCCGTAAGCGCCCACTTTTGGATTCTGCTAGCGACTGACGGAGCCATGCTTGAGGGGCTCCGTCGTAGGCAGAGGTTTGCGGATTTGATCAAACTCTGAGGGACTAGGATTTTACGCACAAGCAGCTCATCATCCCATCACAGCAATCCGAAAGTCTCTGAAAGCAGCTTGTGCAGGGAGAGGCATCATGAGCAACCCAGCCGAAACCGGAGAAGCAGGAGGAGCTGGAGCGGGTCCAAGCCTGGAAGAAAGGTACAGGGTGTTGGAAGTCCAGCTAGCGCTGCAGATGGCGAGGCTCGAGGAGAGGAGGGCTCAGGATGCAGAAAAGGGAAAAACCACCCCGCTCGCAAGAAAGGTGCCAGGATTGGTGCAGAAGTTTGGGGGGGATCCCAGGAACTATCACGCCTTTAGGACAGAGATGCAATATGCTCTCAATCTGCAGTTTGATGACTTTCCCGACGAGGAGTCGCGAGTGGCTTTTGTGATTGGCCATCTCGAAGCGGGGGCGAAAGACTGGGTTAGGCCCCTGATGGCAGTGAATAATGAGATCCTAAAGGATACGCGGAAGTTTTTTCGCGCCATGGACCTGATGTTTTCCAGCGACATTGAGCAGGGAGTGGTGCGCAGACAGTTAATGGCTTGCAAACAGGGGAGCCGATCTGTCCGTGAGTACTGGACTGAGTTTACCATGTTGATCCATAAATTGGGGTGGGATCTATCGGCGGAGCCCATACAAATGCTTTTCGAAGAAGGGCTTTCTTCGGCGGTGAAAGACGAACTTTCCCGGGCGCCCAGGGCGGAGTCTATGGACCAGCTGACCAAATCCGCACTGACCATAGGAGCACGCCAGGAGGCGAGAGCTTTGGAAAAGCAGGAAGGGAAAGGGGAACGTTGGAGGGATTTCCGCATTCCAGAGATTCCAGAGCCACCTTTCCCGCCGGCAGAGCCGATGGAAATTGGAACAGCGCGGACGCGCGCAGTTTCAAATCCCAGTGAAGGGCGGAAGAAGGAGGGGAAGAGCGCCAATAAATGTTATCTCTGCCAACAGCCAGGTCACTTTGCCAGAGTCTGCCCACAAAGAAAGGAATGGCAAGGGATGGCGGGAGCTGTTGGGGAAAAGGAGGAGGAAGTCAAGGAGCAAGTAAAAGCCAACGCCTGGCTGCCACCGTCGGGGCACAGCAGCCAGGCCAAAGAGCAGTGAAAGTGCCCACGCCGGAACCTCCAAGACCTGCTTTAGTGATAGAGGTGATACTAGAGCTGCCAAACGGACACCCACTAAAGATAAAGGCGCTATTGGACTCAGGCAGCTCCTGCAATTTCATGAGTAAGGAGTTTGCAGCTGAGCACCAGATACAGACTATCCCTTTAAGTAACCCCTTGCAGGTGACCACGATCGATGGGAGGGAGCTGTTGGGAGGAGAAGTTAGCCAACAGACTGTCCCGATGATAATGAGGGTGGCAAGGCACACCGAACGGATAGCGTTTAATGTGGCCATCTTGGGAGGAGCTCCCATTATTTTGGGGATGAGCTGGCTGGCGCTACACGATCCGCTAGTGGGCTGGCATCAGAGGGTGGTCTCCTTTGGGTCAGCGCATTGCCTAGAATACTGCAAAGAGGGGAAGGCTCCGGAAGGGGCCAGAGTCACCCTAGCAGGGATGGAAGTAACGGACAAAGGGAAGGTGCCCCCACAATACGCAGATCTGAGCAACGTATTCAGCGAAAGGGAAGCAGACAAACTGCCGCCGCATAGACCCTTTGACTGTCAAATCAATCTACTCCCTGGGGCCCAACTCCCAGTGGGCAAGCTGTATGCTATGTCAGACAGGGAGATGCAGGCGTTAAGGGAGTTCATTGACAAAAACCTGAAGCGAGGTTTCATCAGAGAGTCCCGAGCGGTGGGGGGCAGCCCAGTGTTTTTTGTGGACAAAGAAAACACAGATAAACCGAGGCTTGTAGTGGACTTTCGGGCCCTAAATGCAGTGTCGGAACCTCTGGCTTTCCCTATGCCCCGAATTGATGACATTTTGACTAGGGTGAGGAAGGGAAAGATTTTTACAAAACTGGACCTGCGGGGGGCGTACAACCTGATACGAATAAGGAAGGGGGGTGAATGGAAAACCACCATGTTCACCCCTTTGGGAGCCTTTGAATATCTCGTTATGCCCTTCGGTCTACAAGCAGGCTCGGCGTGTTTTCAATCGTTTATGAACCACGTCCTGGGACCTTTGCTCTACAAGAATTGTGTAGCCTTCTTAGACGACATGTTGGTATATTCAGAGAATGAGGAGCAGCATGTGAGGGACGTCCGAGAAGTGTTGGGCAAGCTGCAAGCTAACCAGCTGTGGGTGAAACTGGAGAAGTGTCAGTTTCATACCAAGGAGGTGGAATTCCTGGGGTACCGCTTGTCAGACAAGGGATTGGCCATGGATCCAGGCAAGGTCCAAGCGGTACTGGAATGGAAAACACCGAAAACGAAGAAGGATGTGCAAAGATTCCTAGGGTTTGGAAACTTTTATCGGAAGTTCATCAAGAACTTTGCCCACTTGACGGCTCCCATCACTGACTGTCTCAGCAGCAAGAAGAAATTTGTTTGGACGGCGGAGGCGGAGCGAGCATTTGAAGAACTGAAAAGGGCGTTCGCTTCGGAAGGACAACTCCTGCATGTGGATTTACAAAAACCTATGAGAGTGGAAACCGATGCATCAGACCGGGCGGTAGGGGCGGTGCTTCTACAACCGGGGAAGAGTAAGTCGGAGTGGAGACCGTGTGCCTTCTTCTCGCGGAAGCTGAATAAATCCGAGAGGAACTACACGGTGTATGACCGAGAACTACTCGCCATTCACGAAGCGTTCCGGAGATGGAGACATTTATTAATTGGTGCACAACATAAGGTGCAAGTGTGCACAGACCACAAGAATTTAGAGTATTGGAGAACGGCACGAGTGCTCAACCAACGACAAGTGAGATGGGCCCAGGAGTTCTCCAAATTCCACTTTGAAATTTGTTATGTGCCAGGCCCAGAAAACGTCAGGGCGGACGCTCTCTCACGTAAACCCGAGTATTTGGAGGGGGAGGGAGCAACCGAAGAGAGACATGTCATCCCAGAGGACCGCTGGGTGTGTGGGGCGGCACTGGTGGGGCAAAGAGAACTGGTAGAGGAAACGGAAAATGATGAATACGCCCAGGATAAGCTTAGAGGTCTCAGGGGGGAGGGAGAGAGCCCCGGAGGCTTTGAGGAAAGAAATGGGGCATTGTATTACAAAGGGGCACTGTATATACCCGAAGGAGAATTGAGGGGGAGAGTACTCAAGCAGTTGCACGATAGCCCCACAGCGGGGCATTTTGGGCAACACAAGACCATGTGGTTGGTTACCAGGGAATTTTGGTGGCCCAAGGTGAGGGAAGATGTAAGGGAGTATGTAAGAGGGTGTGACCAATGCCAGCGAGCCAAAGGGGAAAGGCGGGCGCCGGCAGGGTTATTAGAACCGTTACCCACACCAGAACGGCCATGGGAGGCGGTATCGATAGATTTTATGACGGATCTGCCGAAGTCCAAGGGGAAAACAGCCATCATGGTAGTAGTAGACCTGTTAACAAAGATGTGCCACTTTGTAGCATGCTCACATGCAGTCACAGCGGAAGAGACAGCGAAATTGTTTGTAGAACACATTTTTCGGTTGCATGGCGCCCCCTTGAGGGTGGTCTCAGACAGAGGCAAACAATTTACGTCCAGGTTCTGGAGGAAGCTCATGAGCTTACTGCACGTGGAGGTCAATTTTTCGACTGCCCGGCACCCTGAAACCAACGGGCAGGCGGAAAGAGCAAACGGTATCCTCCAACAATACCTGAGGTGTTATGTCAATGACAGAGAGAACGATTGGGTCGAAAAGTTGGCGCTGGCAGAATTTGCCTACAATAATGCGGAGAATGTGTCTACAGGGATGAGCCCCTTTTTGGCGAATTACGGGTGTCACCCCAGGGCATTTCCAGGGGGAGGAGGGGAGAAATGGAGCGTCCCGGCGGCCGAACATTTTGTAGAAGAGATGGAAGCGATCCATCGTCAGCTCCAGCTCAACTTAGAAAGGGCCAAAGAAGAATATAAGAGGCAGGCAGACAAGAACAGAAGGGAAGGTGAAACCATAAGGGTGGGGGATCAGGTGTGGCTGTCAACCCAAGGGTTGCCGTTCAAAGGGGGTTGTAAGAAATTGAGACCCAAAAGATTGGGACCCTTTGAGGTCATTCAGCAGGTCAACCCAGTGGCTTTCAAACTCCGGTTACCCAACCACATGAAATTGCACCCAGTATTCCATAGGTCTTTACTGTCACCGTACAGGGGGGGACGTGAAGGGGAGTACACCAGGGGACCAGCCTTAGAAGAAAGGGAACGCAGCAGCCATGTAGCGGAAATCATCGATTCCAGGTGGAAGGGAAATCAGGTGGAGTATTTGGTGGCGTGGGAAGGGGAACCGGAGTCAGAAAACACCTGGGTGACTGCAGAGGATGTCAATGACGAGGTCTTAATAGAAACGTTCCACCAAAGGTTCCCGAGGAAACCTCAGCCTGTAGCAAGGTTCAGGAGGGAGTACTTCGGCACCACCGACGAGGAAGAGGAACTGGAAGGATTCACGGAATCGGAGTTGGAAGAAGGAATTGACTCCGATGACGAGGAGTACCAGGAGACCAGGAACAGCAACAGGTGGAGGGAAGTGTTCGAGACTTCGGAAGATGAGGGAGGTTCTTTCAGGGGTTTTGCTTCCTCACCGCCCATAGAGGAGGGGACGGGAGGGGGTGAAGGGGGCCCTGGAGGGGAGGTGGATGTCAGGGAACTGCCATCGGAAGGACAGGAGGTGGAAGGGCTCACTGAGGTTGAGAGAGACTTAGCAGCTGAAGAGGGAACCAGCAGGGGGAGAGAAGGAACTCCAAGGGAAAGTGAGTCGGAGGGATGGCTCAGAGACACTTCCAGCGAAAACAGTGGGGAGGTTTCAAGACCTCCTATAGGGACACCCACTCCTCGCCGGAAACTGTCGCGCCGAGAGTCCAGAAGACGTGTTTCCGTTAAGGAGCTTTTATGCTGGAAGAGATTCCGTAAGCGCCCACTTTCGGATTCTGCTAGCGACTGACGGAGCCATGCTTGAGGGGCTCCGTCGTAGGCAGAGGTTTGCGGATTTGATCAAACTCTGAGGGACTAGGATTTTACGCACAAGCAGCTCATCATCCCATCACAACCACCTTGGGGTTTTGTTCTCAAATAAGTCTTTATACCTTGTCCAGACATTAAACAATGCTTTCCTGACAATATGGTTTTTAAATACTTTATGTGCTTTAACCTTGTCGTACCATAAGTATGCATGCCACCCAAAAACATTATTAAAACCTTCTAAATCCAAAATGTCTGTGTTCTCAAGAAGCAGCCATTCTTTCAACCAGCAGAATGCTGCTGATTCATAATAAAGTTTTAGGTCTGGCAGGGCAAATCCACCTCTTTCCTTTGCATCAGTTAGTATTTTAAATTTTATTCTGGGCTTCTTGCCCTGCCAGACAAATCTAGAAATGTCTCTCTGCCACTTCTTGAAACAGTCCATTTTGTCCAAAATTTGTAGTGATTGAAACAAAAATCACCTTGATTGATTGATTGATTGATTGATTGATTGATTGATTGATTGATTTGTAGTGATTGAAACAAAAATGTCCTTGGCAGTACATTCATCTTTATAGCAGCAATTCGCCCCAACAAGGAAAGCTTCAAATTTGACCATATTTCTAGGTCCTTTTTCACTTCTGACCAACATTTTTCATAGTTGTCCTTAAATAAATTCCCATTTTTAGCTGTCATGTTAATCCCCAGGTATTTCACTTTCTTAACCAATGTTAAACCTGTCTCATTCTGAAACCTCTCTTTCTCAATTGGTGTTAAATTTTTCTCAAGAACTTTAGTTTTTGACTTGTTCAACTTAAACCCTGCCACATGACCAAATTCTTGAATCATTTCTAGTACTCTTTTGGTACTAGATTCTGGCTCCTGTAATGTCAGTACTAAATCATCTGCAAAAGCTTTCAGTTTATATTGTTTAGCTCCGACCTTTATACCTTTGATCAGACGGTCCCTTCTGATCATATTTAGTAAAACCTCCAGGACCGAAATAAAGAGTAATGGGGAGATTGGGCAGCCTTGTCGTGTCCCTTTCTCTATCTTAAATTCCTCTGTCACCACATTGTTAACTATTAATTTGGCCTTTTGTTCTGAGTAAATTGCACTTATACCATTTTCAAACCCTTGACCAACCCCCATCCCCTGAAGATTTTTCTTCATGAAACTCCAAGAAATATTATCAAAGGCTTTCTCCGCATCCACAAAAATTAAAACTGCTTTAGTATTAATGTCCACTTGCAACTTCTCCAAAATGTTAATTATATTCCTCGTATTATCAGACAAGTGTCTGCCTGGGAGAAAGCCGGCCTGGTCCTTGTGAATCTCTTCCACCAATACTTTTTTTAATCTTTTGGCCAAAATGTCAGCAAATATTTTGTAATCCACATTAAGCAGGGATATGGGGCGGTAGTTCTTAAGTTGTGTCTTTTCAGACTCAGTTTTCGGTATAAGTGTAATATATGCTTCTTTCGACGACGCTGGCGCTTTTTTCCCCTCCAAAATTTCATTACAAACCTCCTTTAGTGGTTTAATTATCCAGTCCTTCAAAGTTCTGTAGTATTTTGAGGTTAAACCATCCGGCCCTGGAGATTTGCCCAACTGCATATTCTGGATGGCACCTTCTACCTCCTGTTCTGTAATTTTGTAGTTCAGCATTGTCTTGTTTTCTTGAGAGATTTTTTTTGTAATCCATTTGTTTTTAAGAATTGGTCTATATCAAACTCTTTCTGTGGCCCTTGTGTATATAACTGTTTGAAGTACCTCTGGAAACATTTTCTAATTTCTACTGGATTCTGAATGTTCTTTCCTTCCACTTCCAGATTAGTAATAGTGTTAAGCTTTTGTCTTTTTTTCATTTGCCAAGCTAACAATTTCCCACATTTATTAGCCGATTCAAAAGTCCTTTGTCTCATTTGTTTAATTTTCCATTCAATTTCCCGATTCATCATCTTCATATATTGCACTTGATATAACTTTATATCTCTCAGAATCTCTTGTGAATTTGGTTTCACTCTCAATTTCTTCTCGCCCTCTTTTATTTTTTCCAAAAAAATTTCTTTCTACTCATTTTGAGCTCTCTTTTTTATTGAATTCTGTTGAATCAGAAACCCCCTCATAACTGCTTTACTTGCGTCCCAGATTACTCTTTTTTCAATGGTAGTGTTCAAATTTATCTCAAAATAGTCTCTCAAAGTTTTTTGGGCCTGCTTTAAATGTAATTCGTGGTTTTTTTCACCTGTCCGCCAAACTTAGGTCTTTTTGCCATCCTTTAAATGGGAAATCAGTAGTCGAGCCATACTTTTTGGTAAAACGTTTGTCTGGATCCCGGAAGTCCTACCTGAGAAGAACAATGGGAGTTTCCGCTAGTGCCAGCCGCTTCTCCTTCTGCAAGCAGCGCCACCCAAATTCCCACCTGGGATGAGCCGCTTGGCGCACTAAACTGAGCCGCCGGAGAAAAACTGGGGCGGGCGGCAAGTAGGAGGGGGAAGTCGTGCGCTTCTGTCCTGTCAGAAAAGTGCTGCTCCTCCCAGGAGGCAGCCTGCTTGCAGAGAAGGGGGCTGGGCTGCCTCAAAGCCCATCAAGGCCACAGGCTGCTAGCATGACTCATCCCGGCTTTCTCATCTGAGGGGAAAGGATGCGCGGTCTTAAATGCTGGCCTTGGCAACTTGGCTGAGCTACCTTGGGCCAGTCCTTGGGCCAGCTTAGCCTCCCTCACAGAGGGTTGTTCTGCAGATACACTCAGGAAAACACCCGAGGCATGAAGAAGAAGAACGAGGAGAATGGGGTCTGGAAAGGGGGGTGGGGAGCGCTCCCACCCCAGCCGCTCCAGGATGGGAAGTGCGTCCCAGGGAAAGCGGGATTCAGGCGGAGGAGGACGTCGGGTTGGGTGGGGGTTGCCAGGAGCAGCACGATGTCCCTCCAACCCCCGACTTCCACTCTCCAGGCAGGCACCCAACGTGGCCAGCTGGCAAGGGCTCTTTCTTACTCCAGCCTTGGCGTGCAGATCCCGGGTTCAGCCCCAGATCTCTGGAGCAGAAAGGCTCTTGGGCGTTGGGTGTGAATATGAAAGGCAGCATCTGTCAGAATAGGTCATACTGAGCCAGTACAGATGAACGTGACTATTGCTTCGCTTCCTCAGCATCCCAGAATTGTGAAGGTTGCCTCAACTGTTGAGCAACACAGCTAAGGAAGAAGGAGTGGAGTGTCTCCGGGGGGAGCATAGCTCCCATTCCCTTCCAAACACACAGACAGGACAGTGTGGTGGCACCCAGGGAATAGTTGCAGCAGCCGGATGGCTGGCTGAAACACACACCATTGCACTCTTTTTGAATGGGATTCAATCTGAATCAGCCAGTTAGTGAACTTGGTGCTCCTGTGCAACAAACCCGCTACAAAATTGCTCTTTCCCTCACACTTCCAGGTCCCTCCAGCTGGGCTTTTTTGAGTGTGGTGGGTTTTTCTCACTCCAGAGCAGTTTGTCTTTAAGCTGAAGGTCACCAGGAAAGCAAGGGAGACTAAAAAAAATTGCATTTGTTAATATAATAAGGTTTTAATAACTCTAATAATGACTAACTCTGTGGAAATGACTGGAAAAAGAAAAAAAGAATAATCAAGGCTTTCGACTCTTGGTTTCCTGGAAGAAGATCAAAAGACTCCCCTGGACTAGAAGAGACATCTCATTAATGCCAAAGAACTTTGGATATCTGCTTGGGAGCTTTCTGATGCAGTATTAATTTAACAAGGAGCCAGGAGTGAAACCGAAAGTAGACTGACCAGCTAGCTGAATCCAATTATATTGCTATGGGGTGGGGGGAAACCTCTAACATTGTACTTTTCAATACTTGTAGTTCCAGAGTGAATTGAATAGGTGGTGGGGGGGTGGAGGAGCGGAGGAAAGAAGAGCTAACTTGGGGGCGCAATCTGGACGGTTCTGCCAGGGCGCAAGATCACCTAACTACTGCTCTGCACCTCTGGACCAGGGGTGGATGGTGCTCATTGGGACCGGGAGGGTGGAAGGCAAGGAGGCCAAAAGTAGGTGGTGCCCGAGCCAAGGAGTGGCAGAGCCAATGCCTTCTGTATCTGAGATGGAGTGGGAAGGGGCTGGCGGCCACCACAGCCATCCCCTGTCTGCCCTCATGGAGCGGCCAGAATCCACTGGGCAAATGCTCATCTTGCCAGAGTCTGGGTCTTCTGCTGTTGCTCTCTCAGAAACCGTGCCCAGGTGGGATGTTTCGTTTTTCGTAGCTGCTTCATCCCTGAGGAAGTTGGAGGTGACGCAACTCCTGCATCTCTGACGTGGGAAGGTTTGGGGGTATAACAAATTCCATCCTTCTCCCTTGGCTACGTGGAAAGAAGGCATCTTTACATTTTGAGCGCATTTCACAGGCCAGGAGCCAAGCACCCCTTCCTGAGGGGGAGAAGAGGCCCAGAAAAGATGAGCCCTTCCCAGTCCAAAGGCATTCCCCTGAGATTCAGCTTCCGGGCTATGGCTAACCAGGTTAGGAGCAGGAATATTGGGAGCGGGAAGGAACTGATGTCATCTGCCAGAGCAGCTGGCTAATTGAAGGGAATGAGGTGATAACAAGGCTTTCAAATCTGAACTCTTGTTTGCGGCTGATTAGCATAGAGGGAGGTGGAGAACAAGGGCAATCGGAAGCAGACTCTGGGTAGTTGGTTCCTTCTCTTTGTTCGGGTTCCTACGTCACACCAGCAGTTTAAATGGCAACACTCCTTTGCAAGATTGGCCCCTTTTTTAATTGTTATGGAAAATCAATAAAATGATAAGTTGCCCCTGCCAAAGGGTTGCATGACATCTGGCTGAAGACTTTTTGTGCTAAAAGTTGAAGCTATGCTGGGGTGTGTGTGGGTGTGGGTGTGTCCATCCATCTATGTGTATTCAACATTCCACCCCCTCCAAAGCATCCTAAGAACCTTAGTTTTCCTTTCACAGTGCTACGATTCCCAGCACCCTTAACAAACCATTGTTCCCAGGACTTTTTGGGTGTGGGTGGGAGGAGATGTGCTTTACGTGTGCGGTGTGCAGGCATATCCAAGCACATGTGTGTGGGGATTCCAGACTAACTCTTATGCTTTTCTTCCTTAGACCAGCTTGGCATTGAACGAGAGGTTCTCTGGGTTGAGGAACACACGCCATTTCACAGCGAAGCAGAACACGGGCCGAATGGTCACTCTGCCATTGCATTTGGTGAAGTCAGACTGGCTTTGCAAAGGAGCTTGCCCCTGAAGCCAGTTGGTTGCCTGCCTCTGGCTGGCTGGCGGCTTGGCATCGCCAAAACACAAAGAGACAGCCCCATGCAACCTCACACCCAAAGATTTCTGCCCATGCTTCAGACATGCAGCCCTAAGAGCAGCTCTGACTCCCACTCTAGGCCCCTCTGCCCCAGTCTTTCTCCTGATGTAGTCTACAGGATCTGGGAAGTCTGATCCAGCTTTGAGGTGTGGTTCCATATGGCCGTTAGTACTGTTGTGTTTTTGCCAGAGAGCCACGTGGTAAGGAAGATCTCCAAGTATGCTTCCTAGGGACTCCACTTTAATCCTCAGATGTGCCCACAAAGGCATGATCCAGCACCCTCATGCCACAGCTGCCTCTGGAGTGACCCTCCCTCCGGTAATAGGTGTGCCGCACAGCTGAGTGCCTGGTTGTTTGTGTAGGGCGGAGGCTAGGAATCTTGTGGGCTCCCAGATATTGCCAGATCCAATGGCCTTCTGCCTCAGCCAGCATGGCCGACGGTCAGGGGTGATGGAATCCAACAACATC
The DNA here is from genome assembly GCF_964188315.1 of Podarcis muralis. Classification (NCBI taxonomy): domain Eukaryota; kingdom Metazoa; phylum Chordata; class Lepidosauria; order Squamata; family Lacertidae; genus Podarcis; species Podarcis muralis. Next base: position 17,507,875 of record NC_135674.1, read on the forward strand.
TAGAGGGCCACACAATTCCCCATCCCTGGTCTAGTGAATTTGAGGTTCTTGGTTTCTCTCCCTCTGCCCCCTTTTGCCTGGAAAAGCACTTTGGCAGATTCCTTTGGAGGATTTGGGTGTGACAAGCTGTAGCAGCGCACTGAATAAAACAACTTTGAGAAGCTGGAACACCAGGCTGTTTTCCCCCCAATAAAAATATTCACTGTGCAGTTCACAGGCACAAAACACAATGTTGATATTGTCCAGGAAATGGGTTTTCAGTTGGAGGGCATGGGTTGTGTGAGAGTATGTTGTGCGGGATAGCCAGTCTCATATAACCAACATGCTTCAGTCTAATTAGTGCATGAAGGGGTTAACACCATAGAGTAAGCTGTCCTGCCATCTTAGCCATGTCTCTTCCCCTTACCTTGGGAGTGAGTTCTGATCTATTCTGGTATTCACTTCTGCAGCGTTTAATGCACTGTAGGTTTTTCCTGATTTTATGGTTTTATCTTTCTGTAAAAGGCTTTGATGGTTCTCACCATCTGGTAGTGTATAAATTTTATGAAATAAATATATAATTTCGAATAAATAAATAAATAAATAAATAAATAAATAAATAAGAAGATGTAAAACCACAACCTCCGAAATGAAAGCTACTGTGCCTCCAGACGGATGTTTTTGCCTGGAGGGGGGCCGTATTCTGCAATGTGCTATTGATGCAATAATAGTGCAGCTTTCTAATGGACTGTCCACGCAAACATCATTCTGTTTTCTCAGTTGCTCTGCAATGCTTCGCCAGGGTTACCACATCATGGCCCCCTGGGGGTGTGCTCCTGTGTTGTAGCTCAGCAAAAGCAGGACAAAATTCTTCTAGTATGGCTCACAGCGAGGGCTGCTGAGAGTTGGGAGAGATCTTGGAGGCCAAAGAGTTTGCTTTTCTGCTCAGCAGAAAACTCAGCAGTGGCCAGAGGATTGGAGAAGACCAGTCTACCTCCTTTAGAGGAAAAGGCCTTGAGGGGAGGACCTGTTGCCTCCACAATCCTTCCTAAACATGCATAAGCTGAGAGGCAATTGTCCGACAAATGTGGTGCTGTGGGGAGGCAGGAACATTTTCCTGCAGTTAAGTATTTTCTAAGTTCCTTTCCCGAAACTTCCCCAAACAGTTCTGAAGCCTCTCTAACCTCAGAAGTCTTTTCCTCTCTCGGGAATTCTGGGATTCGAGGATAACTTCATGGAGAAGGAAAGAAACCTGCAGAATCAGCAAATGAGTGCCCGCCGGGAGCCTCCACCTCCACCGCTGCCACCAAGCAGGCTGTAAATTGCCTTAGAGGTGTACTGTGCCCTCCTGCCTCCTTGCTTTTAAGGACTACTTGAGTTCTGTTCTCATCTCCTTGAGGCGTATCCGTGACAAGGAGAGCATGAGCAAGAAGCAACCCCAAGGACCCACACTATGCGCAAGCTCTTTGTGCCTTCCACACATACGCAGTCTGGACAGAGAGAGGGACTCATCAAGCACGTCCTCGCCAAGAGAGAGAAGGAATATGTCAACACCCAGAATTTCAGGTCAGATCATGCAAAAGTGCAAAGACCATGCAAAGACCAGTGGAACCTGTATCAGAGTTGGGGTTGGAGAAAGCGACATCTACATGACAGCTTTATTGTTGGGTGCCAGGCAAAGTCTGCCCTGTTCACTCAGGCCACATGGGTGGGTAATTGAAAGTATTAGTTGTGGTGGGCAATTTTCCTTGGTGCCACATACTGAACCGTGGCTTCATATTATGAGCAGGACGGCAGCCTCTCCTCCAGGTTTGCACACCTCTCCCCCACCCCAAGCCTATTGGGAAGCTTCCACTTGTATTTTAAATTAACCACAGTTTGGTGTGTCCAGATCCTAAGGTGGTTAATCTTACCAGCTTTGTAAACCCATGATTGGAAGTTGGCTTGTTTCAATGAGCCATGGTTCAAATGAAGCGGTTTGTGCAGCTTCAGACATTGTGACAAGATGCAGTTAATCCAAAACGGAAGCTAAAAGCTGTGCTGGAGGATAGGGAGGTGTGACCCCCCCCCAACACTTGGTGTGGGTCATAACAAAGTTTTTGCTTTGGTTATTTCCTCGTACTGTTAGTAGTAAGGTCAAGGTAAAGGGACCCCTGACCATTAGGTCCAGTCGTGGCCGACTCTGGGGTTGCGGCACTCATCTCGCTTTACTGGCCGAGGGAGCTGTCGTACAGCTTCCGGGTCATGTGGCCAGCATGAGTAAGCCGCTTCTGGCGAACCAGAGCAGCGCACGGAAATGCTGATTACCTTCCCGCCGGAGTGGTACCTATTTATCTATTTGCACTTTGACGTGCTTTCGAACTGCTAGGTTGGCAGGAGCAGGGACCGAGCAATGGGAGCTCAGCCCGTTGCGGGGATTCGAACCGCTGACCTTCTGATCGTCAAGCCCTAGGCTCTTTGTTTTAACCCACAGCGCCACCTGTGTCCCACTGTTAGTAGTACCCAGTGGCCATTTGTTTTTCATGTCTGCTTTTATGATATGTTTATCAGTATGTGGTTAGCAGCTTCAGATGCTACTGTTTTACAGAGGCTGTTTAGCTTGCTCTTTTTACCCCTTTACTAGACAGGCTGTATTTCTGTGCTGTTTTCAGAGTGGGGAATGCCCATTCCTTCATGGCCAGCATGGAAACACAGAAGGCTAGCCATTTAGGAGGTTTGCAAAGAGGACAAGGGTGTTACGGGGTAATCTTCTAGCAAACAAGCTTGGCACAGCAGATCTGAGAGGTGGTTTTCTGCTCCCGGAAAGCCAGCCTGGAAACCAGGTTGCCAGGTGAAGGAAGAATGGAGAGATCAACCAACTCACTTGCCTTCAAAGAATTTCTGGTTGCCTGTGGCTACTGGGATAGTGCTTAGATATCAGGCTGGCTGACACATCTTAAAAAATACAAGGAAAAAGCTTTTTTTCTTTCATTAGCAAAGCTCCTTTGGGGCCCCTAATAGCTAAGCTGAGGAAGAAGTGGCTGGTATTACTTGTTTGTTCTTGGTCCTGATCTTGCCTGCCCTTGTAATCCTACCTGCCACACACTCCTGTTGTCTTTGCATATTTAACCAGCACGTCTGTTCCGATTGGAGTCCTATTCCTGCAGTTCCACATCCTTCTCCAAATCCAAGTACAAGAAAGTAAGTCCAACCTCACCCATTTCTTCAGCAGCCAGACAGCTGTCAGGAGCTGGAGTGAGGAGGAGGAGGAGGAGGAGGAGGAGGAGGTCAGCAAGAAAAAACACCTGGTGTCAGTGGTGTTTTACTCAAAAGAAGCCAACATTCTTTACTCAAAGAAACTCAAACCGTGCAGGCCTAGTGATCACAGAAACCTTTCCCAACAGGTCTTGCCCCAGTGAGGTAGTTGTGAAGGCTGAAGGTTGCTACCCTCCCACCACTCTCTGAAGTCTCCTCCTCCCCCTGGTCCTTCCCAAGCAACCTGAGACTCTGACACCTTGCCTGTCTTTGCTCCATCCTCTTAATTTCTCTGTGTTCTGGGAGACCAGCAGGGAGGGGAGCTGATCGCAGCAGGATGGGGAGACCCCCTGGCTTCTTCAGCAGCCTGCCCGATCTCTGCCTCTTGACCCCCGCCTCCAGCCTCCACTTCTGCCTCGGATTCTGGGCTGCTGTTTGCTACAGAATCTTCCTGCCCTCCTGCCTCTTCAGTTTCCAACACCACCTCTTGCTCACAGTCTGCTCCCTCTTCTCCCTCGGACGACTCAGCGTCGTCGTCCCCCCACCAGTTCCCTGGCTCTGAGCCTTCTTCCCTTGGGGGATCCCCAGTTGGTTCCCCCCCCCCCCCGCCACTCCTATCTGCATCCAGCCGGCCCAGGACAGCAAGCAATGAACAGAGCTGGTAGACATCCCAGTACCATGCATCTTCTAGGTGCAGCTGGCGCGTCTAGTCGGAATGATGTTGCTCATCTTTGTCAGGAAGGACCAGCTCAGCCGCATCAAGGAAGTGATGAGGGAGACAGTGGGCACAGGCATCATGGGGAAGATGGGGAGTAGACCCTGACAGCGGAATTCCCTACGTCTATCTTTCTGTCTTTCTATCTGTTTTTATAATCTCTGCCAACCAGTTTCCCCCTCTTTCCTGCTTGTTCACTAACAGCCATCTTTGCTCCGCCCCTGCAGGGTAACAAGGGGTGTGTGGCCGCAAGGTTTGTCTGCAACAATACCAGCTTCTGCGTTGTCAATTCCCACCTTGCTGCCCACGTGGAAGACTTCGGGCGCCGAAACCAGGATTACAAGGATACCTGTGCCCAGATAATAATAATAATAATAATAATAATAATAATAATAATAATAATAATAGTAATTATTATTATTTTTATTTATACCCCGCCCTCCCCAGCCAAGGCCAGGCTTATGGCAGCTAACAAGCAATAATTAAAACAAGTTGAGTGAATACAACTTAAAAACAAGATTAAAATACAGCATTAAAATATTGAAACATTAAAATGCAGCCTCATCACAGGAGGAGAAAGGAAAAAGAAAGAGGGGGAGGGAATCAAATTGGCTCCAAGCCAAAGGCCAGGCAGAACAACTCTGTCTTACAGGCCCTGCGGAAAGAAATCAGATCCCACAGGGCCCTGGTCTCATGAGACAGAGCGTTCCACCAAGCCGGAGCCAGTGTTGAAAAGGCCCTGGCTCTGGTTGAAGCTAATCTAACTTCCTTAGGGCCCGGGACCACTAGGGTGTTGCTATTTATGGACCTTAAGGTCCTCCGTGGGGCATACCGGGAGAGGCGGTCCTGTAGGTCTTAAGCCGTGAAGGGCTTTAAAGGTCAAAACCAGCACCTTAAATCTGACCCTGTACTCCACCGGGAGCCAGTGCAGCCAGTGCAGCTAGAAAAGCACTGGGTGAATATGCTCCCATGGCAGAGATCCCGTGAGGAGCCTCGCTGCAGCATTCTGCACCCGCTGGAGTTTCAAGGGCAGCCCCGCATAGAGCGAATTACAGTAGTCAAGCCTGGAGGTGACCGTCGCATGGATCACTGTGGCCAGGTCGGGGCGGGAAAGGTAAGGGACCAACTGCTTGATGCGGCGAAGGTGGAAAAATGTCGCCTTGGCTGTTGCTGTAACCTGTGCCTCCATGGAAAGGGAGGCGTCAAGGATTACACCCAAACTCTTAACGGAAGGCAATGGCACTAATTGGGCCCCCGCAAGAGAAGGGAGTTGGTCCCTCATCCCCATGCCATCCCAACCCAGCCATAGGACCTCTGTCTTCGAAGGATTTAGTTTCAATCGGCTCCCACGAAACCATCCAGCCATAGCTTCCAAGCATCTGGTCAGTGTGTTCGGGGCCGAGTTGGTGTGGCCATCCATTAGCAGATAGAGCTGAGTGTCATCAGCATATTGATGACAGCCCAGCCCAAAGCTCTGAATAATCTGGGCAAGGGGGCGCATAAAGATTTTAAAAAGCATCGGAGAGAGGATTGTGCCCTGCGGCACTCCACACACCAAGGAGTGGCACGATGACATCTCCCTCCCTAGCACTACCCTCTGTCCCCGACCAGAGATAAAAGAGCACAGCTATGCCCTGTATCCCCACGTCGACAAGGCGGTGGTCCAGATGATCATGATTGACCGTGTCAAAGGCTGCTGACAAATCCAAAAGAAGCAGCAGTCCTGACCTGCCTCGATCCAGTTGTCTATGGAGATCATCTGTTAGGGCAACCAGAGCTGTCTCGGTCCTGAAACCAGGATGGAACCCGGACTGAAATGGACCTAAAGCCGATGTTTCCTCCAGAAACCTACCAAGCTGTTCAGCAACCGCTCTCTCAATTACCTTACCCAGATATGGAAGATTTGAAACTGGCCGGTAATTGGATAGGTCTAAAGGATCTAGTGAAGTTTTTCTTTAAGAGCAGACACACCACTGCTTCCTTCAGTTCCCCTGGGAATGTCCCCGTGCCAAGGGACAAATTGATAATTTCAACCAGGGGGGTCTGTGCAACATCTGGACACGCCCTAATCAGCCAAGACAGGCACAGATCGAGGAGGCAGGTGGTGGGCCTACCAGCTTGGAGGAATCTATCCACATCAGCAGGGAGTAACCGATTGAAATGGTCCAACACTGGACCCGAAGACAGTCGAGGGGCCTCCAGTTCAGTCACTGTATCTAAATTGGCAGGGAGGTCATGGCGGAGCAACAGGACTTTCTCCGCAAAAAAGCTTGTGAATGCCTCACAGCTGTGGGTCGAATTTGTGCTTAAATTTGGTTGTCCTCCTAAGGACATTATCGACCTAATTATTCTAAAAAGTTTTGCCAGGCGAGAGCTAGCGGATGCAATGGAAGCTTCGAAGTAAGATATCTTAGCAGCTTTCATAGCCATCTCATAGGCTTTCATAAGCGTCCTATAAGATGTTCTTGAAGCTCCGTCACGAGTCTGTCACCATACCCGCTCTAGCCGTCTGACATCCCGCTTCATTTTCCGGAGCGCCTCAATAAACCAAGGGGCCCAGTTTCGACGGGGTCACTCATCGATGGCTGCCAAGAGGCGGTTATTCCAGTCCTCGACAAGGTCATCTAATGAGTCGCCAGGAGGAGCAGGGTCCCGCAAGGCCTGACGGAATCTATCAGGATCCATCAGCCTTTGCGGGCGAGCCCAAATAGGCTCGCCACCCGAGCAGGGGAGGAGCGGGAAGTCAATCTTGGCTTTCAGAGCGTAGTGATCTGACCATGGAACTTCCACAGAGGGGAGCATGATCACATCTATGCCAGCACCAAAGATCAGATCCAGCGTATGGCCTGCTTGATGAGTGGGGCCCAAAGCAAACTGGGAGAGCCCTAGTGTTGCCATGGAAGTCACTAGGTCCAGAGCCTGTGAGAAGGGGGCGGCATCGGCATGGACGTTGAAGTCTCCCAAAACCAATAAGCTTGGGAACGCCAAGGCCCAGCCCGCCGCCACCTCCAGCAGGTCTGACAGGGTGGCTGCCGGTGCGCTGGGTGGTCGGTACACCAGCCAGACAGCCAAGCTCTCCTTGGTGCCCCACACGAGACCAACACATTCAATGCCGGAGATTGCCGGTGCTGGCAGAGCTCTGAAAGAGCAATCCTCCGGTATTAACAACGCTACTCATCCCCCCCCCCCCGACCCACAGTCCGTGATTGATGGAGGACAGAGAAGCCTGGGGGTGTTATCTCATGTAGGGAGACTACTTCGCCTTCCCGTACCCAGGTCTCTGTCACGCAAGCCAGGTCAATCCCCTGCGAGACAAAAAAGTCACGCATGGTGGCGGTTTTGTTGCCTATGGACCTGGCATTGCACAACACCAATGACGGAGGTGGGTAATCCCTGCTCGCCCTACCCTCGTCCCTTGGGATGGGGCGTAGATTGGAAGGGGTTTGAGCATCACTGCATCTCAAAACCCTTCGCCGATAGTGATATCTAGCCCCACCGCCCCTCCTCCCTAGCCCTTCAATAGTGGGAATCCCAGACCCCATACTAGCCTCCCCAATAGAGGGGTAACATCCCCTCACTGACAAGTCATCCCTGGGCCAGGACTCCTGGGTCAAAATGGTAAGGGGAAGAGGTGAAGGTTTGATAGGGTAAGTATCCCTAGAAGATAAAACCCAACCAACAGCACCCCAAGCGGGGAGGGCAGTCCCATGGTGTTTCGTTAACTGTCAATCCCCCTCTCCCTCCTGGATTGATTGAAGGACTGTTGGTTCTATCTGTGGCTGTGGGAGTATTAATGAGGCATGTGCTATAAAATGTGGGTCACTGGCCAACAAAGAGCCAGCTTCGAGTTTGGAAGATCTGTCCATCCTGTCTCGCCAGGAGTACAGTAGAGAAGGTTGATCATTCTGATAAATTTTTGGAACATTAGGCAAAGGTCCAGATGTAGATTGGGTGCTGGATTTCTCCAGATTGTCAGCAACGTAGAGTTCTTTAGGTGTTGTTGCCATAGAAATGTCGGAGGCGCCAAATTCCTCATCTACTTTGGTGTCACTTGAAAAGGGAACAGGGAGTTGCACTGATGTCTTTCTATGGGATAAGGAGCTGTTGGACCTCTTTAAATATTGTGCTCTAGGCTCTACTGACCTTATATTTTGGGTAGAAATCTCAGTCTTTATACTCATTAGCCTCTGCTTCAGGTCTTGTAAATCTAGGCTTACAGAATTCTTTTCTTCCTTCGGGCAGTTAGTATTTCTAGTGTTAAGCTTGCTTTCCCTTGTCCTCATTAGCTTTGACTCTATGCAAGGAACCAATTGCCTCCTTGTTTCGTCCTTAAATACCCTCACTGGGCGGAGAGAGTGGAACCACCATAGAGTATCCTTTATCATAAATAGGCGCGTGATGGTTCCCAAGGTAGGCAGGAAGTGGAAATTTTCTAGATCTCCATTTCGGTAATGGTAATTCAGGAGCTGAGACAAGGAGCTGAGACAAGGACATGCCATTTGGATAGGATTTAAAAAGATATTTCTACAAGCAAGGAGTTTGCCATTAGGGAGCATTAAAACATGCATTCCCTGCGAAATGGTGATTTGTTATTATGCAGATTAGTCTAAGTGAAGACTGTGATTGATTGCATACAAAGCAGCTTCCTAGATGCTGTAAACATACAGTGGCCATAAGGAGTCATTTTATAATGCATTATGTAGCACATGCTGCCCAATTGCTCCTCATGCTGTTCTCTCTTGGAGCAAGCAGGAGAAGCGAAGCACAAGGCCTTGGCACCACATCATGTCTGAACCCAGGACTGTGGCCTTATCATAATAAGCAACAATTGCCAGCCAATCTGAAGTCCCTGCTTATGGCTGGCCTGCTGACTGTGGCTTGTTAGGGAGCAACAAACCATGACCAGATATACCTTGCCGATTAAGGCCTGGTGAGATGCTGCTGATTAGCTGGATAGCCCATGTTTTCTACCAACAGAAGATTGGCTGGCATACATTTAAGATACAGGTAGGTAGCCGTGTTGGTCTGCCGTAGTCGAAACAAAATAAAAAAATGCCTTCCAGTAGCACCTTAGAGACCAACTAAGTTTGTGATTGGTATGAGCTTTTGTGTGCTCATGTATCTGAAGAAGTGTGCATGCACACGAGAGCTCATACCAAGAACAAACTTAGTTGGTCTCTAAGGTGCTACTGGATAGGGAAGCGGGTGGCGCTGTGGGTAAAACCTCAGCACCTAGGACTTGCCGATCGCATGGTCAGCGGTTCGAATCCCCGCGGCGGGGTGAGCTCCCGTCGTTCGGTCCCAGCTCCTGCCCACCTAGCAGTTTGAAAGCACCCTTAAGTGCAAGTAGATAAATAGGTACCGCTTTATAGCGGGAAGGTAAATGGCGTTTCCGTGTGCTGCTCTGGTGCCGGTTCGCCGGAGCAGCTTTGTCACGCTGGCCACGTGACCCGGAAGTGTCTGCGGACAGCGCTGGCTCCCGGCCTCTAGAGTGAGATGAGCGCACAACCCTAGAGTCTGTCAAGACTGGCCTGTACGGGCAGGGGTACCTTTACCTTTACCTTAAGGTGCTACTGGAAGGCATTTTTATACATTTAAGAGAAAGTCTTTCATTTAAGAGTTATCAACATAAAACGTTTTAAAGCAATTAGACCTATTAGTACAGCAGCATCCCAAAGTTCAACAGGTCAAGCCATTCATAGTTCCACTATGACTACGTGACAGGGCTGAGAAAGGGAGTCACCGCAACTCAAGTTGACTTCATCATGCGAGGTTCAAGTCTTACATGCTTGCTGCTTGAAACATGGCCCTATGGGTGCAGCTTCCCCACAGCAAAGCGTTTATGAGAAGCAGAGAATTACTTTATCCTCTTCCAACCATTTGAGGAGTGTTTCACATAAATGGCTTAGCTCATCTCCATTGGATTCTGCCCCACGTGGCAACCTTGGTACGGACTCCACTATGAATTGCTCCTTAAGCATATGCCTGGACAGGGAAAGCTGCTCAGATCTAGCATGATGGCTGTATTCTCTTCAAGAGAAGACTCGGACCACCAGGAGTTCTTTGTAATAAACCATTTATGCATGCAGCGTTAGAAATGAGCCACAGTGTTGTATAAACCTTGGTCTTTATTAGGGCTACATCAACAGAAAGAGGGGTTTGCCACTAGAAAACAAGTAGATGTGGAACAGACTTCCACCGGTGAGTGGTTGGCTTTGGTTTTTTACAAGGCAAATTGCAAAAAGAAGCTGCAGGTTGTATTATAATAGATGACTATGAATAGCCTACCAGTAGCACCTTAAAGACCAACTAAGTTAGTTCTTGGTATGAGCTTTCGTGTGCATGCACACTTCTTCAGATACACTGTATCTGAAGTGTGCATGCATGTGAAGAAGTGTGCATGCACACGAAAGCTCATACCAAGAACTAACTTAGTTGGTCTTTAAGGTGCTACTGGAAGAAATTTTTTTTGTTTTGACTATGGCAGACCAACACGGCTACCTATCTGTAACTATGAATAGCCTAGTCTTGAATAGATGAGTTCACTCAACATCAGTCTTTTCTCAAAGCAGCAACAGAACTAGAACAGAAATGAGATATCGGCACAAAGCAATGTGGCAGCAGCAGACATATCCCCCAAGCTGTTCTTCAAACGTCTACAGACCTCAAAAAATGTGAGCTGCAAAAACCTTAAAGCAAAACGAAGCTGAAACAGTACAACTGGACTATAAGGAGGCCAACTGGGAAAAAGTGAAATTGCTAACTGTCATATTGAAGTCATATATACTGTACTTGGTGTGTTCTTTGGAGTTCACTCATGTTTATGAAGGCCACATTAGACTGTGTTCAGGAACACCCATGTCTTCACATATAAATTGGATGATACTCCTTTGGAGTGAGTTTCCTCCTACAAATTGGGCAAAAGTTAGCATACCTAAGAAAATTGCTGAGGCACTGACTACAGAAGATGTGGCCACATGTTGTTGACACTATAAGCCGTCCGCTTTGCACAATCTCTGCAAAGCTGTCTATGCAAATTCCACAACTCAAAGTGCCTGAGGGTCTTGCAAATTCCCTCCTTCCCACTTCTCTGGGGAGCTTTCTAGTGGCAAGAGCACCACTCTGTGTGTGTCTGCTATCACCACCACCACCACCACCACCACTAAATTTGAGGCTGTCAGACAATGGTTGAGGTCTGAACTCTCTATCGGGCTGCTGCTCACTCTCTCCAACAAGCACAAGAGAATCGTCTTGCGTAAGATCAACAACTAGAGGTTCTGAAGTTTCGCAAGTGAGGTCAACTACTTCCACATCCATACTTCTATCATTAAGGCTGTGTGGCAGGGAGGCGGAGGCGGAGGAAGAGGGGATACAGGGTTCAGAAGCAGTTCCCACCATCATCTTGTCCAGAGTATGAGGAGGTCTTGCGGAGGTGTTGCGACTGCCCCTCTTGCTGTTGCTGTGCTGGGTTGCATTACATTCTGTACTTGTTGAACTCATGATGCACAGGGATGGGAGAGGCACAGGCTGCAGAGTACTTGCTTTCCCCCTTATCTCCGTGTGCTGCTCCCTGCTTAGTCGCCAAGCAATTCTGTAATGTGATAATGATGATCATGAATGCTCTCTCTAAAGCAACTTGATGCAACTGGTGACGCTTTGGAGCACCGTGACTTTCTTAGAGTTGTCTCTTTTATAGCAGGTACTCCGAAGCTGGAGCAAGTTCAACATCTTGAGGAGTTAGGGCAGGCTTCCTCAACCTCGGCCCTCCAGATGTTTTTGGCCTACAACTCCCATGATCCCTAGCCAGCAGGACCAGTGGTCAGGGAGGATGGGAATTGTAGTCTCAAAACATCGGAAGGGCCGAGGTTGAGGAAGCCTGAGTTAGGGTGTCTTTCATGTTACTCTATAGAACTGCATTCACGTGGGAAGAAACAGGATTAGGCTAAGAAGCAGGCACACAACTATTAGTTTTCTATCTTTCAGCCAAGAGATTAGCTAAAACAATTAGGATTATTACGAGGTGGAGCATCTTTCCCTACCTTGACAGTCCTCTTTATACAAGAGTCTGATAAGGAGAAGGGAAGAACTCATGATGAATGTCTCTTCTTCAAGAAGAACCAGGGCACATAGCCAAGCTGAGGACGATGGGAAATCTTAAATGAAATTCATTGGAGTTGCCTCTACTAGAGTGCACCTCCTATGGCTGCTCTTGCAAGAGGTATTTTCCAGGTATGACACATTCAATGTGTACACCCAACAGGGTGGATAAAAATCAATGATTTAAAAAAGAATAATTAAAAAATCTGTTTTTTATTTAAATTGGATTTTTAAAATAAAATGCTTTTGGAGGAAAGATCTTTCTAAAGATAGTTTTCTATTTAAGTTACATTATAGTCCAAAGGCTATTCATCAGGAAAGAAGTATTTGTTTTAAGTCTTTCATGTGTGCTAAAACTCAGTCTAAGGGTTTTTTTTGGGTTTTTTAACAAAAAAACCCCCACGTTTAACCACATCAGTTAACAAACATGGATACATATGCTGTAATTTTATTGTTTTAGTTAAATACGCTATTTAAAATGTTATTAAGGAAATGATTATTTTTCTCCTTCAGCTGTCCACGGAGGCGCAGGTCAATTCTGTGTCCAGGGCAGCTGTTTACCAGCTCCATCTGGTACGCAGGATGAGACCCTCCCTGCCTGCAGACTGTCTCGCCAGAGTGGTGCATGCTCTAGTTATCTCCCGCTTGGACTACTGTCATGTGCTCTACATGGGGCTACCTTTGAAGGTGACTCGGAAACTGCAATTAATCCAGAACGCGGCAGCTAGACTGGTGACTGGGAGCGGCTGCCGAGACCACATAACGCTGGTCTTGAAAGACCTACATTGGCTCCCAGTACGTTTCTGAGCACAATTCAAAGTGTTGATGCTGACCTTTAAAGCCCTAAATGGTCTCGGTCCAGTATACCTGAAGGAGCGTCTCCACCCCCATTGTTCTGCCCAGACACCTGGGTCCATCTCCAAGGGCCTTCTGGAGGTTCCCTCGCTGCGAGAAGCCAAGTTACAGGGAACCAGGCAGAGGGCCTTCTCGGTGGTGGCACCTACCCTGTGGAACACCCTCCCACCAGATGTCCAAGAGAATAACAACTACCAGACTTTTAGAAGACATCTGAAGGCAGCCCTGTTTAGGGAAGCTTTTAATATTTGATGGATTACTGTATTTTCATATTTTGTTGGAAGCCGCCCAGAGTGGCTGGGGTAGCCCAGCCAGATGGGCGGGGTATAAATAATAAATTGTTGTTGTTGTTGTTGTTGTTGTTGTTGTTGTTGTTGTTGTTGTTGTTGTTGTTGTTATCAGGGAGAGCATTGGTGCCAAAATGAGTTTGGCAAAGAATGGATTTTTAAGGGAGTCTTTCTAGTGAGCACAGTGCACTGGTGATGTAGCACCCTGCTTGTGGTTAACGCTTAGCTGGAATGAAATATTCAACGCAGCAATAGAGAAATTAAAATAATAATTTATTTGTCAGACAAATAAATGAGAGGCACAGTGGTATATGGTTACCAAGCTCTGGCCTGGCCTCCTGCCATTATGGCCAGCACTTATATTCCCTCAGCCCAGCTCCCTTGCTCCTCCTTTGGCTGCCTCTGTCCAATCAGCCTGGTTGAAATTCCTATTGGCTGCCTGCTAGAACCAATCGTAAAAGATACACCCATTTCCTATTGCCTTTTATGGGATACAAAAAGCTATATATTCTTCTATCTATAAATGACAAATAAGTAGTCATATATCTTACATTTGTCTCAACAAGGATCCTTAATTACCAGCTCACCTCTTGCCCTCCTTGCCTTATTGCCCTCCAAAACAGATGGTTAATAATTTTAAATTTTTATCTTGAACAGATGTCAGAGACCTTGGGTTCACATTCTCATGCATCATCAATGAAAGATCTCCTTTTTGGAGGTCTTTAAACAAAGGCCTGACAACCATTTGTCATGAGTGCTCGATGGCGTCTCCTGTCTGGCAGGGGGGCTGGGCTCGTTTTGCCCCTCTGGTCTCCTACAGCAATATGACTCTATGAAATAAGAATTTAACATTTCTTTCTTTCTAGATCCTTTGCATAATTACATTTAAGCCAGCATATTTCATACATAACATATATAGTTTTTTATAAGCAAAGACGTTTTCACAGTAAGAAAAAACTTAAAAACACTTTCTTTAGAGAGAAGCCCCTCTTTCCCTAGCCAGCTGCTTTCTTTTCCATTTGCTCTTGGCCTTTTGCCCTGTGGCTCAAGTTTAATGGGAGGTATAATAATTCTTACTATTTACCAACTCTTAATTATGTAGGGTCAGTGTAACCTTGATCTTAGCCTGTAATTCCCTTTTTACGACTTTGAGAATTGTTTTCTGCTATAAATCAGGGGGGGCCCTTGTCCAGGAGGATAAACATCTTGCCAAAGTACTTAGGCAGCTGGTCTTCTGCCTGGCATGAAACATTTGTGAATTTAAGCCCATTTTTAGAATTTAGGAACCTGATCAAAATATAAGCCAATATAAGCCTTGATTAAAAATACAGTCTATATTCAGATGCCTCATTCCCCCCTTTCAAGCTCAAGGACCTTCATACCAAGTGTCCTTGATAGCTTGACCTTCATCATATTCCTGAGGTAAAGCTCTGTATAGGGCCATGATATGAGGTAAAGTTTCATTTGAAATCATCTTGCTAATTGTACTTCTAAAACATGAGATGATACATGGCACCATACATAAAACCATTATTACTACCGTCAAGAAAAACAAGCAAGACAATAGTATCCCTTTGAGTCCCGCAACATTAGGTAACCAATTGGTGAGCCATCCCATATCCCATCCTTCCCATGTTTGTACTGGGACATGTGCTATACTCTCCATCTTTGTGGCCAACACACGGATTGCCTCACCATTATCAGAAATGTTAAAGCAACAGGCATTCCCTGTCAAGTTCAAGACTCCACATAGGCCTCCCTGCCTGGCAAGTACATAATCCATTCCCATTTTCAGCTGCAAAATGGCGGCTCTACTTTCATCCAACTGTTGTGCAATAAGTCTCAAACTCTGGGCCGTTGCATTGGTTACCAGTTCCACTACTGCTTGCAATCGAATTATTCTGTTTAGATTATAAATAGGATCCCGTGCCCCTTGTATGAGCTCACCAGGATTCCAGGAGGCAGGATCATAATAGGCTATAATACGCTCTGGTGGCCAATCATCAGTATCGCTCCAACTTTGGGTACTTCCTCCTGCTATATGAGAAATATCAGCGTTTCTTCGTGTTCGCTTAGCTGAACTAGTGGGCATAATCCACATTGGTGGTAATACCCATCCCAGGAAACAAGTCCCACTCCATTTGGAAGGGAGTTTCTTGTATGCCCATTCTCCACATATCCACCACAACCATCGGGTCTGAGGTTTTTGGTATGTGGAGTGCATAAGGCGAAATATCAAAAGGGGTATAGAGTTCACAGTGCAGTATGTTAGATTGCCTTTTTCTGTCACAGTTATGTTCCACACCATTTTCCATGCATGAATAAAAGGAGGTGCACAGGGCAAGGTATTCCGAGTTCGATAGGTAGTACCGTTTGCCCAGGTTTGACTATTCTTAATATAATCCCAAGTATAGTGGCAATGAGAAGAGCCTATCATGGTAGAATCAGCTGCCTCTGATGATTTATGTACACAGAATTCCCCTTGTACAGGTATAACTCGTAATGGTTTA
This sequence comes from Podarcis muralis, assembly GCF_964188315.1. Classification (NCBI taxonomy): domain Eukaryota; kingdom Metazoa; phylum Chordata; class Lepidosauria; order Squamata; family Lacertidae; genus Podarcis; species Podarcis muralis. Next base: position 17,523,552 of record NC_135674.1, read on the forward strand.
GTTGAGTTCCATCCGGGGAAATTCTGTACTTCTGTTTGGTGTGGCATTTCGCTTACCATACCAATGGCATTTAATGGTATCGGTAATAAGGGCATACCTCCCTCTGAAACATTTGGCCCAAGAGAGCAAACAAGGCAATTGGTCCTATTTGCAACATTGGCTACCATCTCAGCTAAGCCTACCCACATATTGTGGTCATAGCGGAATCCATATTTAGAAAATTTGGTCAGATTCAAGGACCCTTCCCCTTCCCAAGGGATCAGGATTAATAATAAAATCATGTTGATGTGTAGTATATGCATTCCTTCCACAAAAGATTACCTTATTGTGATAGCATAAAACTATTAGCCCCAATATAATTCCCCCAGTGACAGAAATGGGGGACCACCAAGACCAAACCATATATCCCAAGGATCCCCAATGAGTAATATCTCTGATAATTGTTCTACAAGGGGGGGGGGGGCAGTCAATTAATTGTATTAGAGAATCTTCCCGTTCACAATCGCTGGTTTAGACGCTCCTCAAGCTTCAGGCGTGCGCAGGTCAGCCAGCTTCCAGGTTGTGGCTGCAGCAGGCCGGTCGTCTAATGTTGCCCGTGACCTAGCCCGTTCCCCGTAGGGCTAGATACAGGGGTTTTTGGAGAGAGTCAGTTTTAAAGGATTAGAGGGGTCACCTTTGCACGTCCAACTGCCTTCGGACTTCTTCAAACGGGAGTGATGAATCCAGGGGGTCACCTCAGCTACCTTCACCGCTGTTGGAGTAGAGAGCAAGACGGTGTAAGGTCCACGCCACTTAGGTGCAAGTGGATCACGTTTCCACTCTTTCACCCATACGCTATCGCCAGCCTGGAACTGATGAATCGGCTCGGCAATGCTGCACGGCGTGCGCTCGAGGACCCACCTGTTAAGAGAAACAAAAACACGGGAGAGAGATTGCACTTGTCCCTGTGTCACATAGTCTCCTATTTGTTTAAGGTCAGCTGGAATATCCTGAACAAAGGAGGGCGGCCTCCCATACAGGAGCTCAAAAGGTGACAACTTAAGTCTTTTTGTGGGTGCGCACCGAACACGAAACAGTGTTATGGGTAACACATCTACCCATCCCAATCCTGTTTCCTGGGTTAATTTTGCCAATTGGGTTTTCAGAGTCCGATTCATTCTTTCAGTTTTCCCTGAACTCTGAGGCCTATATGCTGCATGCAGTCTCCATTTCACTTGTAGGACTCGACATACTTCTTGTACTACTTGATCAATGAATGCTGGCCCATTATCACTTCCAATACATCTAGGTAAGCCAAACCTCGGGATCAATTCAGTGAGGAGTCTCTTAGTTACCTCTCGTGCCTTTTCAGTTTGGGTGGGAAAAGCTTCAACCCATCCGGTAAGAGTATCTACAAACACAAGGAGATACTTGAATCCCTTAGAAGGGACCAGCTCTGTGAAGTCCACAATTAGGCTTTCCATGGGGACGTATCCCACATGTTGGATTCCAGGAGGTTGTACCGGTCCCTGCCTGGGATTGTTTTTAGCACAAAGAACACATTTCTGTGAAATGCAAGTTGCTAATTGTGATAGGTTAATAATATACAACTTCCGACTGAGACTCTCTCTGGTTGCAGTACCGCCAAGGCGAGTAGATTCATGATAATTTCTTACAATTGTGCCTGCTAGGTGATGAGGTACATAAATCCTATTGTCCGGCAGGATCATCCAACCGTCCTTCACAACTGCTCCTTCCTGTTCAGCCCACTTCCTCTCTTCTGGGGTATAGTGAGGTTTAACTTCTTCTGGAACTACCTCTGGTATGAGGGCTGCTATAAATCCTCCCACAGGCTTTTGGGCTGCCTCTCGGGCTGCTTTGTCAGCAGCATGATTTCCTCTGGTTATTGGATCCCTTCCACGTCCATGACCTTTGCAGTGCATTACAGCAATCTGTTCTGGAGCCCATACTGCTTCCAACAGGATTTCTACTTCAGGTCCATATTTCAATGCCTTCCCGTGGGCTCCGATTAGACCTCTTTCTTTCCATAGAGCTCCATGTGCATGCAGGGTTAAGAAGGCATATTTAGAATCAGTATAGATGTTTGCCTTACATCCGACTGCCAATTGCAGAGCTCTAGTTAAACCTATAAGTTCAGCTTTTTGTGCTGAGGTGCCAGCAGGCAAAGCTTCAGCTTCCACAACTTCCTCATTGGTGACCACAGCATATCCTGCTCGTCTGGCACCTTCATGCAGGTAACTGCTACCATCAGTATAATATACAACATCTGGATTTTTCAATGGTTCATCTTTCAGATCGGGTCTACTGGAATAAACTTCATCCATTATTTGAAGACAATCATGTGATTCATCATCATCTACCTCTGGTAGGGGCAGCAAAGTTGCTGGATTGAGCATATTCACTACTCGTAGATGAATCCTGGGATTTTCACACAATAGGCCTTGGTATCTAGCCATCCTTGGGCTCGTTAGCCAATAACTACCCTTATATTCCATGAGTGTCAGAACAGCATGAGGTACATTCACATACATCGTCTGGCCGAAGGTAAATTTATCAGCTTCTTTGACAAGGCTTGCAGTGGCCGCTACTGCCCTTAGGCGTGGAGGCCATCCTTTTGCTACTGAGTCCAATTGTTTTGACAAATAAGCTACTGGACGGTTCCAACTTCCTAATCTCTGGGTCAGGACTGCCGCTGCAATCCCATTCTGTTCATGTACATACAGCTGAAAGGGTTTTTCCGAATTAGGCAGTCCAAGGGCTGGGGCCTCCATAAGTCGTTGTTTGATAACTAAAAAGGCTTGTTGCTGCTCAGGTCCCCATACGAATGGGTCCTTTTCTGCACCTCGAGTGCTTTCATGTAAGGGCTTGGCCAGACTGCTGAAATCAGGTATCCATAGTCTACAAAACCCTGCTGTTCCCAGGAATCCTCTGAGTTGTTTCCTTGTGGTAGGTTCCTTGATAAGGCAAATAGCTTCTTTCCTCTCTGGTCTCAATGCTCGTTGTTGGTGTGAGATGTCAAAGCCCAAATATTTGACCTTTTCTAAACACAACTGTGCCTTTTTCTGGGAAACTCGGTAGCCAGCTTGCCAGAGCAAGTGGAGCAGTTCCTCTGTTCCTTCTTTACAGGTATCAAAATCCTTTGCCGCAAGTATAAGGTCATCTACATATTGCAGAACCACCTTTTCTCCAGGTATTGAGGGGTAACTTGTTAGATCCTTTGCCAAGGCAGTGCCAAATAAAGTTGGGGAATTTTTGAATCCCTGGGGCAATCTTGTCCAGGTTAGCTGGCCTTTTGTTCCTGTCAAAGGGTCTTCCCACTGGAAGGCAAATATAGGTTGGCTCTGTGGTGCCAGCCGGCAACAGAAGAATGCATCTTTCAAGTCCAATACAGTAAAAAATGTTGCTTCTGGTGGGATCAAACTCAGCAGGGTATATGGGTTTGGTACATTTGGGTGCAAGGTCTCGATAGCCTGGTTTACGAGCCTCAAGTCCTGTACTGGCCTGTATTCATCTGTCCCAGGTTTCCGAACAGGCAAAAGGGGTGTGTTCCATTCTGATTGGCAGGGCTTAAGCAGACCATATTTTAATAGGCGGTCCAAATGTTTCTGGATGCCCTCTGCTGCTCGCCAGGGTAAAGGATATTGCTTTACAGATACAGGGGTAGCCATAGGTTTTAAGGTTACTACAATTGGAGCTATATTCTTAGCCATTCCTGGTGGGCTATTTTCGGCCCATACTCCTGGTGGCACCTGTAGGGTTCGGAGGAGCTTGTTTAATTCTGTATCCAATGTGGGTTGGACTTGCAAGGCTGACATTAGGCGCCATGATTGTTCCTTAGGTACTGAGAGGGTAATTATTCCTGCTGCCTTTGATGGCAGTTTCATTTCTGGACCTCGAGGAGTGAAGGTGATTTGGGCCTGCAATTTGGACAGCATATCTCTACCTAAGAGAGGTATTGGACACTCAGGTATATACAAAAACTGATGGGTTAAACGATGTCCCCCAATCTGGCATTCCAAAGGTTGGAGGAAAGACCTCTTAGCTGACTGACCAGTGGCACTTTTAATGACTACACTTTTGGATGCCTTTTTCTGCAATAGTTCTGGGAGTACTGAGTATTCAGCCCCAGTATCAATCATAAAGTCTATTAAATGGCTCCCTAATTGAATCGTGACCGTGGGCTCCTGGAAGCCTAACTTTATGGAGTCCGGTCGTTCCTAGTCTTGGGTAAAATCCTCCTCTGCCAGTCCAATGAAATTGTCTCTACTCTGTCCTTGTCCAGGTCTCTGATATCTTCCATTTCGGATCATTCCCCGTCCCCGTCCCTGGTTTCTTGGGCCGGAGCCTGGGCCTGGGCCTGGGCGTACTTCTTCCAACCTCAGGGGTTCAGGACACTCCCGCTTCCAATGACCCTCCTTCTTGCAATTCGCACATTGATTCCTTCCCAGTGGTGGATTCCTTCCCCGCCCTCTTCCTCCATTTAAGGGGCGGTAGTCTTGCTTCACTGCTGTGGCCAGCATTACCATCTTTTCCTTCTGCCACTTCTTCTTCTCTTGTTTCTCAGCCTCATCCCTATTCCGGTAAACTCGGCGTGCAATGGCCATAATTTGGCTCATCAGCATCCCTTCCCATCCTTCTGATTTCTGAATTTTCTTACGAATGTCAGAAGCGCACTGGGCCACAAAAGTAGCAGTAATCATTCTGCTGTTTTCAGGGGCTTCAGGATCAAAAGGAGTCCATATACGATAGGCTTCCTGCAGCCTCTCTAAAAAGTCTCCCGGACTCTCATTTGGTTTCTGTTCTACTTCTGAGACTTTAGACATATTAGTGGGCTTCTGGCACGCCCTGCGGATACCTTGCACAAGCGTCTGGCGGTAGGTGGTAAGCCTGGCCAGGTGAATTGCATTGTTTGGATCCCAATTAGGATCTTCCAAGGGAAAGTTGTCCTGGAGATGACGGTCAATATTATAAATATTTCCCACTCTGGCCTGCTCACGCAAATATATCTGTGCCTTTTCAATTATGTCTCTCCTTTCCTCAGTGGTGAAAAGAGTATTCAGGAGCTGGCGACAATCTGTCCAAGTAGGACTATGAGTATTTACTATTGAAGTCACCAAGTCCATCATAGCCTGAGGTTTTTCTGCGAAAGATGGGGTGTGTGTTTTCCAATTCATCAGATCCGTAGTTGTGAATGGAATGTACTGGAGGGTCGAAGTTCGAGGTGGCCTTGGTGCGGGTTGCCCGTTAACCAGCACAGGCTCCTCAAGTGCATCAAATACTCTTCTGAGAGGGGCTACTACGTGACCTTTCTCTTCGCTTTGCTCTAGGGGCCTCAAATCATAGGGGATGGTATCTGTCCCAAGGCGTTCTTTTAGCAGCTTTATACGCCTGGCTGCATTGCTTGCTGACCGATCAAGGTCTCCCTGTAACTTCTGTAATAATTCTCTAGGACTTGGATGTACAGGGGTTTGGGGTGGGCAATTAGTTGTTCCACTAAAGGAGACTGTAGATGGAGTTCTACTGGGACTCACAGGTGGAATAACCACTTCTGCTTGGGCTTCATTATAGGACTCCAATGCCTCCTGAAGATATTTATCATAATCTGTCAAGGAATCAAGTTCTGTGACTCCACCCCCATTATTCGTTCTACTTCCTTGCCTTGGGGTTACAACTGGTGGAGTGTTTGGATTAGGCTCCCTTCGATGTGGAGCATAGGGTGGAGGTGGAAGCACCTCTTCCTCTGGTCCCTCAAAAATGGGTTTGAGTTTATTTGGCAAGATTCCTTTCCTAGCTTCGGCTTTTACAGCCAATAATTTGCATCGTTGGACTTTGCATTCCCTTATCCATGGAGGATTTTTATTTAATGTGCTCAGCCAAGAATCTATATATGAAAATTGTTCTGGGCACCCTCCAGTTTCTTTGGCGATGTTAGACCAAAGTTTGCTTACTAAATTTATATCAAAGGTTCCCTGAGATGGCCATCCAGTATTTTGTTTCGGCCACTCTAATTCACATAACGTTCTCAAGTGCTCTGGCGTCATTTTGACTCCATATGCCCCTGAGAAGGCTTTCTTAAAATTATTTAACATACATTCAAGAGGTGTATTTTCCCCCTTTGAACCCCCAACTCCCATTGTATGGCCCTGTGAAGTATCCACTCAGTCACTCACACACACGCTTCGTGAGATTCCTTGCCCGGGTGAAGTCGCCTTACCGGGAACCGAAGTACTACCCACTCCACACTCAGCTCAGCTACAAATTGTACTTTCTCACACATACAATGCGCTAGATACTTCACCACACTCTACCTCCCAATCTTCCCTTTCCCCCCACCAGACCACCATCTGATGTACCCAACCACCTAGCGTACTCAGTTCCCCTTTACTGAGACGCAGAAGTTTGATCAAGACTTCTCTTCCTCCCAATTAATTGGAGGGCCAAAACCCCTTAGTGCACTTACCCTTAGCTGGTTGCCTGTTTATTTCTCTGGTTCCCCCGGTCCGTCGCCGTCGGTGGGCAGGGTATCAGACAGACGAGACTGCTGCGTTCCCCTGGAAAAAATTTTTCCAGTGCGCGCTGGGTAGGCAATTAGTGATCCTCTCTCTTGTACCCTGCCCAGTAAGGCGATGGGGCTGCGTTCCAGCAGACCACTTATCCGAGTCACAGGGGCACCATAAAATGTAGCACCCTGCTTGTGGTTAACGCTTAGCTGGAATGAAATATTCAACGCAGCAATAGAGAAATTAAAATAATAATTTATTTGTCAGACAAATAAATGAGAGGCACAGTGGTATATGGTTACCAAGCTCTGGCCTGGCCTCCTGCCATTATGGCCAGCACTTATATTCCCTCAGCCCAGCTCCCTTGCTCCTCCTTTGGCTGCCTCTGTCCAATCAGCCTGGTTGAAATTCCTATTGGCTGCCTGCTAGAACCAATCGTAAAAGATACACCCATTTCCTATTGCCTTTTATGGGATACAAAAAGCTATATATTCTTCTATCTATAAATGACAAATAAGTAGTCATATATCTTACATTTGTCTCAACAAGGATCCTTAATTACCAGCTCACCTCTTGCCTTATTGCCCTCCAAAACAGATGGTTAATAATTTTAAATTTTTATCTTGAACAGATGTCAGAGACCTTGGGTTCACATTCTCATGCATCATCAATGAAAGATCTCCTTTTTGGAGGTCTTTAAACAAAGGCCTGACAACCATTTGTCATGAGTGCTCGATGGCGTCTCCTGTCTGGCAGGGGGGCTGGGCTCGTTTTGCCCCTCTGGTCTCCTACAGCAATATGACTCTATGAAATAAGAATTTAACATTTCTTTCTTTCTAGATCCTTTGCATAATTACATTTAAGCCAGCATATTTCATACATAACATATATAGTTTTTTATAAGCAAAGACGTTTTCACAGTAAGAAAAAACTTAAAAACACTTTCTTTAGAGAGAAGCCCCTCTTTCCCTAGCCAGCTGCTTTCTTTTCCATTTGCTCTTGGCCTTTTGCCCTGTGGCTCAAGTTTAATGGGAGGTATAATAATTCTTACTATTTACCAACTCTTAATTATGTAGGGTCAGTGTAACCTTGATCTTAGCCTGTAATTCCCTTTTTACGACTTTGAGAATTGTTTTCTGCTATAAATCAGGGGGGCCCCTTGTCCAGGAGGATAAACATCTTGCCAAAGTACTTAGGCAGCTGGTCTTCTGCCTGGCATGAAACATTTGTGAATTTAAGCCCATTTTTAGAATTTAGGAACCTGATCAAAATATAAGCCAATATAAGCCTTGATTAAAAATACAGTCTATATTCAGATGCCTCAGTGAGGCTGCACAGAAGCAGCATCAAATGCTGAGGCACAACATGGGGAAACTTCTCGAATTTGCAAAGGGGATTTTTTAAAAAAATAAAAGTCTTGAAGTGCAAACTTTGAAAAGAACAAAAAGTTGCATGATGCCTCCATAGCTTCTCGTTTGCCCAAGGTGGCAGTGCACTGTTGTGCATCTCGATCGGGCTCACAGTCAAAGCGACTGCACAGAAGCAGCGTCAATATTGTCCACCTCTTTTCCAAAGACTTTAAGTAAAACAAACTTACCCAGTAGCTTCTTTGGAAGCCGCCCTCGGACCTACAGCAGGAGGAGAGACACAAAAAGGAGTTAGATCTCCAGTATGGCCCATGCTCAAACATCCAAGGAAGCATCCTGGCTCTTTTACTGCAGCTGCATAAGCATTGCTGGGGTCTAGCATGGGCAAAAGTGCACAGATTGAGAGACTGTTGTATCCTTGCAAAATCTTTTCCTGTGGCTTTTTGCCAGTTCCTCTGACAGGTAGTGGCAAGAGTGTTGAAGACCAGGGTCCAAATCCACACTAGGCGTGAAGCTCACTGAATGCCCAGTCCCTGCCTCTCAGCGTGGCTGTGGGACTAAGTGGGAGGGAGGAGAACTCTGTACCGCCCCTTGAGGACTTGGCAGAGCAATGGTTCCACAGTAGCTTCACTTCTCTCAATCACATCAAAGTCGATGCATCGCCACAAACTGGCCAAAGACCTGCCTGACTCTGAACTGGTGAGGAGCAGCAAGGATGGGACACTTTAGCTGCATGCTCCTGTCCCAAGAACCCAGAAGATGGCTAAGCGCTTAAGGACAGGGCTGAGGTTTTGTCAGGAGACAAAGGTTCTTGAGAGCAGAAGCAGGCCAGGCCTAGGCAGCGCGGCCTACGAGGGCTACACAAATCTGTCAAGCCTAAGTGTTAGCAGTCAAATGCTGGGTCACTGTGACTCGGGACTCATCTTGGGTTCCCTATAAATGTAACCAGCCATCTCTGTGGGCCTCAGTCTGTGTGTAGAGTGTGTGTGTCTCAACCAGTATGTTGTGTTGTTGCAGACGGAGCGGCTCCAGGACTCCAGTTAATCAGTAACTAAGAGCTGTGCCTCTGGGAAGACGAAGAAGGCTGCTAGGAGCACTCGGTGTATGCTCTTTGACTATGCTGTTTCTGAACAAGTTTATTTTCTTCAGTAAAAGGTAGTGCTAAGAGTGTTGAACTAAGACTGGGCAGACCAGGGTCCAAATCCACAGCAGGCCATGAAGCTCACTGAGTGACCATGGGCCAGGCACTACCTCTCAGGGTCATAAGCATTTTATCAAGTCAATATTGCGAGGAACAACTGCATAGCTGAATTGAAAACCCCATGACCAATTAAGGGATCAATATTAAGACTACAACGTATCACTTATAGATCAAGCAAACCTGTGGCTGATTAATTTATTCATTTTGAAGTGTTCTACTCTCCTTTCCGGTTGAGAGAGTAGCTCTGTGTATGTTACAACAGACTACCATAAGCGAACAAGCGGCACACAGACAATCCAGCACTCTTTGGGCTGGTGGACAGCGTGCTAACCACTTGGGTTAAAGTGGTTATTCTTTTAGGTTAAAGAATATGTAAGTGATTGGCTGCACTATTGCCAAGTCAATGAAATGTTTAAACAGGATTTGAGGGGGAAAGGATTTGATGATAACAAATCAAAATTAGAAATTGGACAGGAAAATTGGCTTCCAGGTGGAAAAATCAAAATTAGAGACTAGAAACCTGTCAAAAATGTATAACTTGCTGTTGAAATGGAATACACAAGATGAAACGGTTAAATCAGCAATGATTAAGTGGGCACAGGATATTGGTCATAACATTATGTTTGCTGACTGGGAAAAGTTGTGGACCACCGGGATGAAATTTACGGCATGTAATGCCCTAAGAGAAAATATGAAAATGATTTATAGGTGGTACATGACCCCAGTCAAGCTTGCAAAAATTTATCACTTGCCTGATAATAAATGTTGGAAATGTAAAGAAAATGAAGGTACATTCTTTCACCTTTGGTGGACGTGCCCAAAGATTAAGGTGTTCTGGGAAATGATATATAATGAATTGAAAAAGGTATTTAAATATACCTTCCCGAAGAAACCAGAGGCCTTTCTCTTGGGTATTGTCGGCCAAGTGGTGCCAAAGAAGGATAGAACATTCTTTATGTACGCTACAACAGCAGCAAGAATACTTATCGCAAAGTATTGGAAGACACAAGATCTACCCACCTTGGAAGAATGGCAGATGAAGGTGATAGACTACATGGGACTGGCAGAGATGACTGGCAGAATCCGAAACCAGGGAAGAGACACAGCGGAAGAAGATTGGAAGAAATTCAAGGACTATCTAAAGATATATTGTAAAATTAATGAATGTTAGAATGACATTGGGTCAGAAAATATGTGGTTATCAGCGGTAATGGATAAGTAAAAAAGAAAAGAAGGGTCAAAAATTAAGTGAAAAATAAGGGAAGGATTTGCTGAATAATAAATTAGAAATTGGAATACAGAAAGGGGAGGTATGAGGAAGTCGGGGAAGTAAGTTATAAGAAAATAAGGGTTGAAATTATACTTGTTTTTTATTTTCCGTTTGTCTGTTCTATTGTATTGTTTTGTTTTGTTGTTATAAAAAACTTCTGAAACTTTAATAAAAAAATTTATTAAAAAAAATAATTGAAATTGATGTATTGAATAATAAATTAAAAAAAATTGTCTAAAATGTATAAATTGCTGCTTGAATGGCATTTGAAAGATGAAGAGGTAAAGTCGGTTATGATACACTGGGCCAAAGATTTTGGGTATAAAAGATTAAGTTAAAAGATTGGGGGAAACTGTGGAAGGAAGGATTAAAATTTACTGCATGCAATGCTTTGAAAGAAAATGTGATGAAAATGATGTATAGGTGTTATATCACCCCAGTAAAATTAGCTAAAATGTATAAAATAAGTAATAAATGTTGGAAATGTAAAGAAAAGGAAGGACCTTTTTATCACATGTGGTGGGAATGTAAAAAAGTGAAAAGCTTACGGGAAATGATATATAATGAGATGAAAAAGATGTTGAAATATACATTGATTAAGAAACCAGAAGCATTTTTACTTGGCATTGTAGGAGATGATATTAATAGACAGGATTGTAAGTTGTTTTTATATGCAATGACTGCAGCAAGAATATTATTGGCACAAAAATGGAAGCAGAAAGAACTACCAACGAAAGAAGAATGGAGGGTGAAGTTGATGGACTATGCAGAATTAGATAAATTAACAGGAAGGATTCGAAACCTGCGGGATCAGAGATTCATAGAAGACTGGAGTAAATATATGAACTATTTGAAAAGTAATTGTGATGAACAGATTACGCTAGTAGGACTGCAAGAAGTTTGGTAAGGTGGATAGTTTGAAATACTGCAAGAAAGACTATGAAAAGCATTATTAGTTAAGGATAATTAAATGTAATCTAGAAATTAAGAAATGCAGAATAAGTGATAAAAAATGGGAAATCATCAGAGGTGTTGACGGAAGTCTAAAATATTGTATAAGATGAGAAGATCTGTTGTATGACTGTTGGAACTGATATGTTTTTATAGATATAAGATTATTTTTTTTTTAAAATGATGGATGGCATTGAGAAAGCGGGTAGGGAAAAGTCCTTCTCCTGCTCTCAAAGAATCATAGAACTGCAGGCTCTCACCAAACTCTCTCTGTGTCCCGTAATGTCCGTGGCTCTGCTCTGAGTAAGATCAGGTCGGCCCCCACGTTCAGCTCTCTAACCACCACACCACACTGCCTTCCCTTTGCACGCTCAGGAGCTGTCTTTGGCTCCTTGCTGCCTATACCCTCAGAAGACGAATCCCCGCCCCTTGCTTTCGGAGGGAGCCGCTGCTGCCATCTGTGCCTGGCGTGCACGGGTGGCTCACGCCTCTTGCGCGCTCGCTCTTGTATCATGTTCTGCTGCAGCCTCGGAGGGCAAGCACCTCTTCCCTGCCTTGCCCGCTTCCCATGAGAAAGCCTGTGGGAACCACACTTTCTCCCTGGCTGCAGGTCTCGTCTCTCGCCCACTGCACGCAACTTCACATTCACACATGCGCAGCCATACACGGGTCTGCCGCCCTTTGGGCGCGCACCTTGCCTCCTTGCCGTGCTGGCAGTTCTCTCAAGCAACAGGTGTAATAAGAACAACACTTTCCTGGCGATTTTCCTGCAAGAAAGCTCCCTCTCCTTGTTGGCGCAACAGGCAGACGCAACATTTCACCCCCTCCCCTAAATGTCTACTCAGAAGTAAGTGCATTGAGTCAGATCGGGCCAACTAGTCCCAGGTAAGTGCGTACACACTTACTTTGGAGTAAGCGACAGCAGGCGCTGCAGCCTCTGTGCCCTTCTCGGGAGTCCGCCGTGAGCCCCATGGCGGGAAGCTCTGCTGCTCACTACGAGGCCAGGTCCCTGCCAGGCGCATGCGCATGCGCGAGCGACCAGCTCCTGCTCTCCCATCTGTGCAATAGTTTCAAGGAGTTTCCCCAAAGAAATCTGGAAGCAGATTTTATTCCCATCCTTGGGAATCATTTGTGTGCCATATCTTTTTCAGGGGTTCCATTGATAACCTACATGAAGCAATAGAGAGTATAATTGAGAATCTAATCCTTCCCCCCCCCCCTCTCTATCCATTGCAATTTTCAAATTTGGTTCAGGGTGACTGTTTTTCTCACCCTCTCCAGTTGCACATCCAGACTCAGGCATGCTCATGGGTGAGCTGTGTGATAAGCCGGTGGAGACAGGGTTTTCGTGTATGGGGGGGGGGGTACTTTGTACATGCTCAGAAGCACCCTCACACATATCCCAAGGCATGTGGATGAAAGCAGGCAGTGCCAAGAAGGCGTGTCTGTGTGTTTGTGTGGGCACTAGGGGTGTAACTTGTTGACTTTTCTTTTCTTCCCCCAAAACAGTTTCCTGTATCATAAAGGGATGCACTTTTGCTTAGAAACACTGGAAAAGGGACTAAGTATTCTCAGTTACGGAAAATGGTCGCCCCAAAATGAAAAGTTGGAAACATCGTATATGTAACGTTACTACTCATAACTATGAGCACTTTTTAAAACTTCATGGAACTGTTTATAACTTTTACAGCTGCCTGGAACTTCCTCAAACTGTGGAGAATGTTCAAGAAGAATCCAAATATTGGTCTATAGGGAAAGATTTGTGGGCAAACAACTAAACTTCTTAATTTTTAATATTTCTTTCTGTGGCAACATACAATTGTGGTTGGAGAATCCCAGCTGGGTGGGCGGGGTCTAAATATAATCAGAATCATAATCATTACAATGTCACACAAGATCCCCAATTTATTCTCAGCAATAAGAAGTGATGACCCATGTGTATTAGAAAATTTGCAAGCTCTATTTTTCCTGGATACATGCTATGCATATTACATACTACATTGTTTATTTATTTTTTGTTTAAATCGGGTGCTCAGCTTCTTCTACCATTGCAAGGAAATGGCCTCCTATCCTGAGCAGTACTGAGTGTCCAGCCAAGCAGTGGACTGGGATGCGGGCCTCACTGGAGTCCCTTGGGCACGCCCATTGTGCAGAACCTGGCTGGCCGGAGCCCCCTCTGACAGCAGGCACCATGGGGGGGGAGAGATCTGCTTGGTGGTGAAGTGCCCCCACTTTGCATGCCAAAGGCTCCAGGTTCAATCCCTGGCACCCCCACCCCCCTTAAAAGGACCCTTGGCCGGAGAGCTGGTGCCAGCACAGCAGACAATACCGGTGGGTTAGATGGACACCAGTGTCCGCCAGATTCTTCTGTTCTGTGCCTTGGCGGAGCAGGTGTGATGAAACCTTGGGCCTCACCCTGGAGGTTTCTGAGCTACAATTCCCCTCAGCCCCAGCTGATGGTGGTGTCAGTATCTCAGCTCACAGCCAGAGGTTGCTGGCCTCCCCCGAGGCGAACTGAGTGAGATACTTGTTTACCTTCCGTCTGCGTCTCCCGGCAGACTAGGTCGTAAACCGGCAATTCTCCTCATTAGACGTGAGAAGAACACACCCTCTGCTTCTCTCTTCCAGCTCCCCCCCCCCCCCCGGGAGGGGAAATGAGACAGACAGGAGTCTATTTACATGTCTTTTTATTCCTGTCATTCAGCAGTACATAGAAACGTGACTGCACCCTTCAGACTCCATCAGAAGAGACACAACTCCACCCCTGTACTTCCAGCACAGGTCAGATAACACTCTGAGCTAACATCCGGTGCTCAGTACAGAGAAAAGACTCCCCCTTTTCTCCAACAGTACATTTGCAGACAACATCCTGTTTTGCTTTCCAGCCACCTGCTGCTGGCTTTTGCATTGCTGCTTTTATCCAACAATCTCCCCCAAAAGCATCAATAGGCAAAACATGATCCAGAGAAGAAAACAAACAGTTGTTATACATATAACAGTCCCCTGTTGTTTCAGTTCCACTCTTGGAACTCCCCGCCACTGGTTTCACCAGTGTACCTCTCTGGTTGTCTGGCTTCCAAGGAATGAGTGCTTCTGCATTACCTTGGCTAGCTACTCTCTGTTGTGTCTTTGTCTCTGACTTAGACACTGCTTTAACCTGCTTTGAGTTGTTAACAATAGCAACACATGCAACAGCTAAGTTAGCAAACTCTTTTGAGTACCTCTTTGGTGGTACACCCTTTGTAACTCTATCAGACCTGCGTATGAGGTGCTGATCTTCTCTGCTCACTGGTTCATCCTCTGGACTTTGTTGAGAACCAGTACCAATGGCTAACAGTGGTTCTTCCTTCATTTGTGAAGGTTTATCCATTGTGTGAGATTTTCTCTCAATGACTGTTACAACTGAACTCTCTGAGCTATCACTGTCATCATCAGTACCACTGTAATCTGTGACATCAGAAAAATCATCATCTGAATCGTTCTCTGTGGGAAATGTGTGTTCTACAACCCGCTCTTTTTCTGGAGCACTCTCTAGAAACTTTGTGAGAATCACCTGACCAGATTCAGACAAAATTACTCTGTAGAGACCCTTTTCATAACCCACAAAAATGCCTCTGGCATTCTTCACTCCACCTGGAGCTTCTGTTCTCACATGAGACCCGAAAACCTTGAAATAGGCAACAGAAGGTTTTCTGTGGAACAGCTTCTCAAAAGGAGAACATCCCAACTCTGTTGAGACTTTTCTCAACCACACGTGAAGATAGGACGCTAGCGATTCGGCCCAATATTCATGTGGCAAATGTGAACTCAGCAATTGCGCATGCATCCCTTTTTGCAATTCTTTGTTCACTCTCACACAGACCCCCCTGTTCCACGCTTCGGCTGAAACAGCAACTTTGTGGTCTATCCCTTTTCCATCCAGGAACTTCTGAAACTTCTGTAACAGAAAAATTTGCTTGTCATCTGTGAAGAGACAATCAATGTTAGCATCATGCATATTTTTAACCTTGTCACAAAACTCCTGAAACCTCTCTAAGGTCTCTTGTGGTTTTTCCATCACAAAAACCCAAGAATAATTTGTGAAACAATCAACACACACAAGGTAATATTTTGCACCGCCTCTAGATGGTTCTAGAGGACCAATCACATCAGCATACACCCGCTGAAATGCTCTGTCAACCTTCTTGTTCACCTTCCTGGTGCTCTTGTTGGTCACACCTGCAAGAGAGATTACGTTAGAATCAGAAGAATTACATTTCATGTAATCACTTTGATCAAAAGTCAACAAATACAGTCCATCTTTCTCTCTGGCAGTAAGATACAGTTCTCCATCTTTGTAGATCTTGCAGCTTTTAGCATCATAGGTCAGTTTCAGTCCTTTCTTTGCAATCTGCGACACACTCAGCAGATTAAATCTCAGTTCTGGAACCAGGTAAACATTGCTTATAGTCAAGTTCAGACTCTCAAGATACACAGTCCCAATCCCGGTCGCTTCCAACTCTTGACCGTTGGCCTGTTTCACAGTGAAGCTTTGCTTCTTTAACGACGAAAACAGTTCTCGGTGCGGGCACAAATGTTTTGTACATCCCGTGTCGATTATGAATGCGTTCCCAACATCTGGCGTGGTTCCTTTCGCCATCATAGCCTTTGCAGGTTTCACCTGGCACTTGGTACGGCTTTTGCCTGACGCCTCAGGCTTCGTAGAGCTGCTCTTTGCTCCTTGTGAATGTCGTGGCTTCCTACAGTTTCGCTGTATATGCCCAGTCTGTCCACAATTGTAACATCGGACAGCGCTCAATGCTACAGCATGCTCTCTAGTAGCATCAGCAGTGGGGGAATTAGAACTCTGTTCTTCCCTCCCCCTGTCCTTCACTTCCAGTGCAGCAAGTCGGTCGTGTTCATTAAGAACCACCGCACACACTCTCTCCGAAGTCAGGTCTGCCGCAGGTAGAGAACCAAGCTGACTGGCAACAACCTTGTAAGTCCTATTCAGGCTGTTTATCATCATGAAGCAAAACACTTCCTCCTGTAGACGGAAATTGCGTTCCACCATCTGTTGACGCAGAAACTTCATTTCTGTCAGGTGCGCTTGGACATCTCCATCAGGCGCTAATCTCAGATTGGTCAACTTCTCAAAATATAGCAACGCTGAAGAACCAGCATCTCTCTGATGCGTCGTACGTAGCGTATCCCAAACCTCTTTCGCATTTTCTAAATGCTGAATATGCACCAATTGATCATCTGAGACACACAAAATTATAGAAGTCCTGGCCCTCACATTCTGTGATTCCCAACCTCTGGTTGGTGCTGCAGGGATGGGGTTTTCAATTACATCAAAAAGCCTCTGATTCTGCAGCAGGGCCTTCATCTTTACAGACCAAGATGAATAATTGTCATTAGTTAAGGGAGGTGGGTAAGGCAGAGCTCCCCCCTTCTTGGCATCCATCTTGAAGCCAAGCATCTCTCACAGTCAAGCCTTGCTAATACTCCAATAGCCTTTTGCTGGGATGTTTACTGCCTTTCCAGGCAAACTGCAAGCTGTTTCTCAGACCTTGCACAGCATCGGAAACATAGACAAAACAAACTTTCGCTTCCCAGGCTCACTCTCAGAGCCATCTGCGCAGCCAGTAAATTTCCACGTCTCTGACGGGCATCGCTTAGCAACTGTGCATGCAGGAAAGCTTATCTCAACCACAAGAATTCGTGGAATGCAGGCTTAGCCTCTGAGCTGCAGGCCTCTCCTCCCGGAGCTGTTGCTTTTTTCAAACGCAGCTCCCGTCAACCAGAGAATAAATCAATCTGCGTTCACACTTTTAGCCCAAAATGCAGCACACCTTGAGCTCCGTTGCTTGGAAAAGACTTTCCTCTGGGTCCATCCGTCAGTTCAGCCTCTGGCTGCTATCAGACGCTTATCTTCTCCCTCGGAGCAGAGGAGGATACTTCACCAGCCTCTCATGCAGATGTTCGATGAATCGCAACCATCCTCTGCTACCATATGTCAGTATCTCAGCTCACAGCCAGAGGTTGCTGGCCTCCCCCGAGGCGAACTGAGTGAGATACTTGTTTACCTTCCGTCTGCGTCTCCCGGCAGACTAGGTCGTAAACCGGCGATTCTCCTCATTAGACGTGAGAAGAACACACCCTCTGCTTCTCTCTTCCAGCTCCCCCCCCCCCCCCGGGAGGGGAAATGAGACAGACAGGAGTCTATTTACATGTCTTTTTATTCCTGTCATTCAGCAGTACATAGAAACGTGACTGCACCCTTCAGACTCCATCAGAAGAGACACAACTCCACCCCTGTACTTCCAGCACAGGTCAGATAACACTCTGAGCTAACATCCGGTGCTCAGTACAGAGAAAAGACTCCCCCTTTTCTCCAACAGTACATTTGCAGACAACATCCTGTTTTGCTTTCCAGCCACCTGCTGCTGGCTTTTGCATTGCTGCTTTTATCCAACAGGTGGTTGATGGGAGTTGTAGTCCAAAATATTTCTTTGTTTGCATTTGTATCCCACCTCATTCTCCAAGGAGCTTAAGGTGGCAGAGGTACAGGGTTCTCCCTTCCCGATTGAATCCCATCGCAGCACTCTCTAGCAATACCATTGCAGTGCCTTTGAGTGCATGCAGAGTGCCCATACCCTGTGATGCCTTGCGACTGGCCTTCGCGTGGCTTTATCCACCAGGGGTCGCCGCGAGGGGCGGAGAAGGGCTATAGTTCAGAAGGTCCCAGGCTTAGTCCCCAGGGACATCTCCAGCAAGCAGGGCTGGGAGAAGACTATGAGGAGATGCTGCCAATCAGTGGAGACAATTCCGAGCTCTATAGACCAGGAGTCTCTGACTTGGCAAAAGGCAACTGCCCCACGTTCTTCTGTTCTTCTATTATTCTGCGTGGAGCAAATGGGCGCACGAAAAAGGGAAGGAAAGAGAAGGAGGGGCACACATTTCAACACGACACCCTGGTCGGGTGCTATTTATTCATTCATTCAGTGCATTTATATCCCCTCTTTTCCTCGGAGGAGCTCAATGTGACATCCACGTGGCGTCCAGAGTGGCGCAATCTAATCCCAACGACAACCCTGTGAGGTAGGCTAGAGTGACAAGCAGTGACTGGCCCGGGGGGGGGGACTTGTATGAAATATTGTGGGAGGGCTGGTAAGCCCCTTCCCGCATAATCGACTGTCCCACCCAAATATTTTATTAGGGGGTGGCGAAAGGGACCTCGACCCCTAGGAGTTGGCTTCCATGGACTGGCCTCTAATGCCACATGCAGGGAGCTTCGAGGCCGAGTGGGAGGATTTGAACCCAGGTCTCTCCCAGGTCCTAGTCTGACAAACTAATCACTATGCCACCCCGGATCTCTTAAAAAGAGCTCCTTCAACAACGGAGGCCAAAAGGCAACATGAAAGTGTAGTGATTTGGGAGGACTAGAGGAAAGGGAGGGGGCGCTGACACCAGCCGCTCTTAAAGGGCTCAAAAGAAGAGGAAGGATGTGCACGAGAGCAGGAGTGACGCGAGGAATCAGGACATCATTGGCATGGCGCATAATTGCGTAGGGGTGCGCGCAGACCTCGATGCACGCAGCCTCAAGCGCTTCTGGTTCACTCTTTGGCGGCCGATCCCGAGCGATCATTGGCTGCTGGAGACGCGGGGAGGTGGAGATAACAGAGGCGGAAACATCTTTGCTAGCGGCACCGAGGAAACTCAGCGGTAGGCAGAGGACTTCCCAAGGTGGCAGAGAGGGGGAGCCCACGGCCATGTTGGCTGCCAGTCCGGCGAGCGACGGGCCACGGGGGGTCGACCACACCTGAACTCCCCATTCTCATTTCCCGTCGACCGGCTTGCAGGAATTGGTGGGACTTTGCTGGGAGGTCCCTTCCCCAGCTTTCTGAATGATTTAATTTGTAACGCACTGCCTTTCTGGCCAAGGAACCCAAGGCGGCTCACCATTTTCGAATGCAGAAACCAATAAATTACACAGCATAAACCAAGAAGTTCTCGCTGAAGTAGGAACCAGACCGAGGTGAGGAGTTGAGTTTTGGCACGCCTCTTCCGCTCCAGATGTGGTCCCCAGGCTCCAGCAGCCTCTGGAGAGCCGCGGGCCCCTCATCCCCAGCGCTCCGAGCTTGGGGAGGGCTGTTGCGCCAGAAGCCTGCTTCCAAGATGCATCTGGAGGGTGGTCTTATAAGAATTTGAAGGTCTTAGATAGGTCATAAATTTTCATAAATGGACCAAGCAAACACGTGCATAAATATAGAAACCACATTTCTGGAGCAGCACAGAAATACAGTCCTGAAACCATTTTGACTCCCAAACTGACCAAA
This sequence comes from Podarcis muralis, assembly GCF_964188315.1. Classification (NCBI taxonomy): domain Eukaryota; kingdom Metazoa; phylum Chordata; class Lepidosauria; order Squamata; family Lacertidae; genus Podarcis; species Podarcis muralis. The sequence goes on from NC_135674.1 coordinate 17,543,162, forward strand.
TGTTTCTCTCCAAGGAGGGAGAGGGAACCTTCCCATTGTCCCAGGAATTAAGTGATTACCATCTCAGAGGACTGGCCAGGTTCCCCAGGTAATCCAATCAAGTGACCATTAACAGGTAACCTGCCAGACAGGAGACAAACAACGCACTCAGATTTCTGTTGTAGACCACCTTTTCTATGATGTAGGTGTGATGTATCTGGGGGGTGGTCTTGGGCTACACCCCTTCTGTGATGTATGTATGATGTTTCTGGGGGTGGTCTTGGACTCCAGGGCGGGCAATTTAAAATGTCTATATAAGGGTGGGCACACCTTTGTTGCGGGCCCTCCTCCCTCCTCCTGCGTGTGAGGGGAGCACCCTGTTGCAACAGCTTTAATAAAGATCAGGCTTACTAGCTGCTTTGCTTCTCAATATTCTCTGGTTGACCTCTGTTATCTTCTCCTACCAATAGGGAACCCACTTAAGGACTCTATACGGGCTCTTGCATACCCCATAAGGGACGAAGGGCAGATTTGGTTTACAACAGAGGGCAGCGTGAGAAAAGCATATCGGACCAGCAAGGTCTTTGGTTGGACCTCCCAATGTCAGCTGCTGGCTGGGCCGCTGGCTTCTAGCTCATGCACAGACCGCTGGGGTGCACAGATGGGGCGGGTTGTTCCCACTCCAAATGAAGTTTTTTTAAAAAAAAAATCTCATTAAAGAATTCTATATATATCTACTTTTCCATCCCCACTTTCCCCCACTTTTTCTATTTACTTATTACAATGGTGTTTTTCCCCCCTTCTCTTTTCTGAACAAACAAACAAACCATTTTCAGTAGGATTTTTTTGTGTTTTCTTTTTGTTTCTTTCTTCTTTTTCTCTCTATGTCTTTTCTCTCTTCCTTATCTTTTCTTTTTCATCTTGTCTTTTGTCTGACACTACAACTTGAACCACCACAGCGACTTTTGATTTTTAAATAGAATTCCATTAGCCTTTACATTTTTAACTTTTGACTCTTATCTGCAAACTCCCAACCCCACCTCCCCACCTTAACACTGGGAGGGCCATGTCCCCGGAATTTGTGAAGACAGGATTCTCAAAAATACCTCTTCCTTGCGGCTCCTGGAGTATTGCTGGCAATGGCTGGAGTTTTTCTACAGGCTCCTGGACCTTCATAGGCAATGCTTGATCACCCTTAAGTACTGTTTCCGCCCCCGTCTTAGGGCTATTGGGCGCCTTCTTCAGTATTTCAACATCCTGGAGAGGACAGACACTTCCTGCTAGACATTAACTCCAGACATTTACAGAAGGCACAGAGGCACTGGTTGAAGAAGTTGGGAATGAGCAGACAGTGCTATTGCTGAGAAGGAGCTCCACCCCAGGGAGCCAAAGAGCTCTTTCCCTAGCCTGCAGGTGCCAGAAGGCCAAGCGCTGGTGTTGCAATAGGTGCCGTTGGCACCGGTGCCACTGCCACTGGTGCCACTGCCACTGGTGCAACTGCCACTGGTGCCGCTGCCACTGGTGCCGCTGCTGCTGCCACTGGCGCTGCTGGCACTTGGCCCGCAGACCTGCTTTGCCTGTAAAATTCCTGAAAAGCCGTGAAAAACTGTGCCAATCCCTTTGGGTTACTTGGTATAACAAAGGGCTGGGATTCCTCCTGGTTCCCCTGTGCCCCCCCAGCTACGGCGGAATTTACCTGGTTTTCTTGAGCCGACATAGCTGCAGTTAAGACTCTTGATTAACCTAGTTCAATAAGGCCAGTGGCAACTAGTTCAGCTTATATGCACGAGCAGCAAGCAATAATTGTATTTAGCAGCAAGCAATATGACAGTAGACCAGTATTGTCTGCACTAGTAGTATTTAGCAGCAAGCAATATGACAGTAGGTCAGTATTGTCTGCACTGGTAGTATTTTGCAGCAAGCAATATGACAGTAGGTCAATATTGTCTGCACTGATAGTATTTGCAGCAGGCAATATGACAGTAGGTCAGTATTATCTGCACTGGTACAAACTCTAACTAGTTATGTTTGACTGGTTATATTTAATGAATTCGATGCAACTTCCTAAATACTTATTTATTTATTTAATTATTTTATTTATTCGGTTTATTTATTGTTGCTTAATGCTAATCCCTTAAAACGGATTGCCTGCTAAATCTATAATAAACAGAAGCTAAACTTGATAAAGCACGCAGCTATGCTGCAATCAAGAGGTTGAGCTATGAATTGTACCCAACAATACAGCAGTGGAGAGGGATAACTTGATTTATGCAGCAAACCTATGCAGCAAACCTAAGTAGCAAAACCAAGCTCCCAGGAGCCCTTAAGCACTTTTGCCAATTTACCAAATGAATTAAATTGCCGGATAAAATATAGCCTTATAAACTAACAGATCTACTTTTATATATATAGAAAGGCTTATTTAAATAAATTAAAATTGCAATCAATGAATTGCTTTGGCAAGGCAAAACTCCTTGGGGCACGAGCGGCCACCACAGCAATGCACCTGGGCCTTACTGCGGAGAGGATTAAGGACTTAGGCCGCTGGAAATCGGATGCTTATAAACGCTATATTAGGAAAAATTTATGACGGTTCTTTATGACGGTTCAACTGGGGTTGACTGACCATGGCCTGTCCTTTCAATTTCTTACAGGAGATATGGGGGTGCGCGTCTGGATAATCGGGCACAGCATTGTGCATTGGGCCAGGGTCCGCGCCATCAACTCCGGTCTCGGGCCGCGCCTTGGCTTACCGTCCGGCATCACTATATCCTGGGTCTCTCGGAGGGGAATGCGCTGGGCCGAGATGCTGCCCGCAATTAAGACCAGAGCAGCAGCGGAGGGCCCCCCAGATGCTTTACTGATACAATTGGGAGAGAATGACCTGGCTTACAGAAAGGCAGTTGATTTGCAGTGGCACATATTTAGTGACTTTGAGGAGCTTAAGGCCTCTTACCCGAATGTCACAATTATTTGGGCCTCGTTGATGGAGAGGCGGGTCTGGAGAGATTGCAGGTGTCCGAATTTTTTTTTTCCTTTTTTTTTTTTATAAAATATTTATTAAAGGTTTTAAACATTTATAGTCACCAAACACATATAAAACCATCACCATAATACAATAAACAAAGAAAAACACAAAAGAATAAGAAGAATAACACATAATACAAAAAACATACAACAACAAAATCAAGTAGTTCATAACCATATTTTCTTTGCTTTTGGACTTCCTCACATCTCTCGTTCCTGCGTTCCCAGTTTCTAAAGTTTTAAACAGCAAATTATCACCTTGTTTCAAATCTTATTTTGTGATTTTCCAATATTGTGTCTCTAACTTTAAATATTTTTTATCATAAGCTTAAATACTTAATTTAGACATGATATTAATCTGAAGTTTATCTTCTTCTCAAATTTCACTTATTCTCATATTCAGCTAGTTTGCTGATGCCCTGTTGTTCTCAATCCTGCATCCTTCTTAACACTCATACAGTTTACAATGTTTTTGTAAATAGTCCTTAAATTTCTTCCAATCCTCTTCCGCAGCTTCTTCTCCCAGGTCGCGGATTCTGCCAGTCATTTCTGCCAGTTCCATATAGTCTATCAGTTGCGTCTGCCATTCTTCCAGCGTGGGCAAATCTTGAGTTTTCCAATGCTTAGCGATAAGTATCCTTGCTGCTGTTGTTGCATACATAAAGAATGTTCGGTCCTTCTTTAGCACCCTCTGGCCAACAATGCCCAAAAGGAAGGCCTCTGGTTTCTTAGAGAAGGTATACTTAAATACCTTTTTCAGCTCATTATATATCATTTCCCAGAAAGCCTTGACCTTAGGACAGGTCCACCAGAGGTGAAAGAACGTTCCTTCAGTTTCTTTACATTTCCAACATTTATTGTCAGGCAAATGATATATTTTTGCAAGCTTGACTGGGGTCATGTACCACCTATATATCATTTTCATAATATTTTCTTTTAAGGCATTACATGCCGTGAACTTCACACCGGTGGTCCATAACCTTTCCCAGTCAGCAAACATGATATTGTACCCAATGTCCTGTGCCCATTTTATCATAGCTGATTTAACCGTTTCATCTTGTGTATTCCATTTTAACAGCAAGTTGTACATTTTTGAGAGTACCTTGGTCTTTGGTTCTAACAGTTCTGTTTCTAACTTCGATTTTTCCACCTGGAATCCTATCTTTTTATCCGAATTAAAAACCTCTTTAATCTGAGCATAATGTAGCCAATCTCGCACTTTATCTTTAAGTTTCTCCATACTCTGCAACCTCCAAGTATCTCCATCCTTTTCTAGTATTTCCCAATATTTCGGCCATTTGGCCTCCATATTGAGTCTTTTCCGGGCCTTAGCTTCCATTGGTGACAGCCAGCGTGGGGTCTTATTTTCTAATAAGTCTTTGTATTTCATCCAGACACTAAACACTGCTTTCCTGACAATATGGTTCTTGAAAGCCTTGTGGATTTTAACCTTGTCGTACCACAAATATGCATGCCATCCATAGGCATTGTTAAATCCTTCCAGATCTAAAACATCAGTGTTTTCAAGAAGCAGCCAATCTTTCAACCAGCAGAAAGCTGCTGATTCATAATACAACCTTAAGTCTGGCAGGGCAAACCCCCCTCTTTCTTTAGCATCAGTTAATATTTTAAACTTAGTTCTGGGCTTTTTGCCCTGCCAGACAAATTTAGAGATATCTCTCTGCCACTTCCTGAAACAGTCCACTTTGTCCACAATCTGTAAAGTCTGGAACAAAAACAGCATTTTTGGCAATACATTCATCTTTATAGCAGCAATTCGGCCCAACAAGGAAAGTTTCAATCTTGACCAACCTTCTAAATCCCTTTTAATTTCTGACCAGCTGTTGTTGTTGTTTAGTCGTTTAGTCGTGTCCGACTCTTCGTGACCCCATGGACCAGAGCACGCCAGGCACTCCTGTCTTCCACCGCCTCCCGCAGTTTGGTCAGGCTCATGTTTGTAGCTTCGAGAACACTATCCAACCATCTCATCCTCTGTCGTCCCCTTCTCCTTGTCTCAAGGTCTTTTCCAGGGAGTCTTCTCTTCTCATGAGGTGGCCAAAGTATTGGAGCCTCAACTTCAGGATCTGTCCTTCCAGTGAGCACTCAGGTCTGATTTCCTTAAGAATGGATGCGTTTGATCTTCTTGCAGTCCATGGGACTCTCAAGAGTCTCCTCCAGCACCATAATTCAAAAGCATCAATTCTTCGGCGATCAGCCTTCTTTATGGTCCAGCTCTCACTTCCATACATCACTACTGGGAAAACCATGGCTTTAACTATACGGACCTTTGTTGGTCCGTATAGTTCTGACCAGCACTTTGTTGGTCCGTATACTTCTGACCAGCACTTTTCGTAATTATCCTTAAATAAACTCAGATTCTTGGCTGTTATGTTTACCCCTAGGTATCTCACTTTTTTAACCACATTCAAATCTGTCTCTTTCTGAAACCTTTCTGATTCTGAAGGTGTCAATTTTTTTTCCAATACCTTGGTTTTTTGCTTGTTTAATTTAAATCCTGCCACCCGACCAAACTCATAAATCAGTTCTAAAACTCTTTTCGTACTAGATTCTGGCTCCTGTAATGTCAAAACTAGGTCATCTGCAAAAGCTTTAAGTTTATACTGTTTAGCTCCGACCTGGATTCCTTCAACCAACCGGTCCCCTCTAATCATATTCAAGAGCACCTCCAGGACCTGCAGGTGTCCGATAGCCATGAATAGGGCTAGGAAAGCCTTGGATCGGGCGGTGGTGCGTAGAGTGGCAGCCCTGGGTGGGAAGGTCATTGGACACCCGGGCATACGTTTCAACTGTGAGGCCCTCTACCGGTGTGATGGCGTGCATCTTTCAGATGCTGGAAATGATATTTGGCTGATGGATATAGCAAAGGGGATAATAAATTGGTTTCAGGCATGAGAGTATTGGCGGCGAGCGATTGCTCGTGTGGCGGTAGGCATTGGTAGGAAGGGGTTAAGAGGATGGGGGGGGAGGAACGCCATCACCTCCCCCTAGTGAGTGAAGGGTAGTCCGTTAAAGGACTCGGGGGGGCGTGGCCCTGTCCGAAGCCTATGGAGGTGTGGGCCAAAGGCACGCCCCAGAGCGGTGACCCGGGGGAGCTCCTAGTCTACGTGCCTCGGCAGGAGACTCCCCCGATATAGTGTTAACCCTTCCCCGTGTCTCCAGCAAATGGGCTGGAGCCGGATAGTCAATAAGACCAATGCCTAAGCCAATGCCTCTCATTCCTGAATTCAATAAAGTTGTGGCCTAATTCGCCCATTTAACCTTAAATTATGGTGTCTCGTGTCTTTATTTTCCTGGTGGGGGGCGGGAACTTGCCACGCAAAAGGCTGCTCTGGATTCTGGGTATATAAATGGCCTTGCCTGAAGCTGTGGATTGTGCTCTGCATTAGGAGAGAGGCTCTACTTAGTTGCAAATGAAGCACATTTCAGTTATTATAGAAACGGTGTTTCCATGCATGCTTGTTCAGGAACTCTGTGAACTAGACAGCCGCTGTTTTAAACTGGCCCTTTTTCTGGCAGGTTAAACGATTAAAGTTGACTTGATTAACTTCATCTGCCAACTACCCTTCTAAGCAACCAGAGCAATTACAAATAAAAGGCTCTCCAACCGTGCGGTATCCCTATCTGCAAGCAAGCTCTCCCACAAAGTGTTCTATGAGACACATGAGCCAAATAGCCGAGGAGACAGTTTTTTAGCTGCCTGTCATTCATACGCTTTATACTGAAAGGATTTCAGGGGCAGATGCTCTTTTTATGCATGGAGGGTGGGGGTTTCCGAAGGAGCACTATTCAGACCTGCATTCATGGCTTATGAGTCGTAGCCGTGTGACAACTGCACATCATGCTGATGTGTTGAAGGGCTGATGTTGCACTTCCAGGTAGAAGAGCTCGTTGGCATTATTTTAGGCTCTGTGTCAATTGACTTTGTGACATGATGGGGGGGGGGGGAGTTCTTATTTTTAGAGTATTTACCTGCAACCTGTTATGTGGGATGGAGGGACGCGGGTGGCGCTGTGGGTAAAAGCCTCAGCGCCTAGGGCTTGCCGATCGAAAGGTCGGCGGTTCAAATCCCCGCGGCGGGGTGCACTCCCGCTGCTCGGTCCCAGCGCCTGCCAACCTAGCAGTTCGAAAGCACCCCCGGGTGCAAGTAGATAAATAGGGACCGCTTACTAGCGGGAAGGTAAACGGCGTTTCTGTGTGCGGCTCTGGCTCGCCAGAGCAGCGATGTCACGCTGGCCACGTGACCCAGAAGTGTCTCTGGACAGCGCTGGCCCCCGGCCTCTTGAGTGAGATGGGCGCACAACCCCAGAGTCTGTCAAGACTGGCCCGTATGGGCAGGGGTACCTTTACCTTTACCTTTACCTGTTATGTGGGAATCTCAAGGTACTTTACAACTAGGTCAGAAAATAGGCAAACATTGAAATGCAGCAGAATAAACAGGCCTACAGTAAAAAAATATCCTTCAAAGCCCATATTGGCTGGCAGCAGCATCCCCCCAAGTCCATGATGGATAAACACTTTCCCCACATGGAGCAGAATTGCACCCATGTTGGCAAAGGCCTCCTTTCTAGAAGGGGGAGCAGAGGCTGCCCCCACCCACTGCTCTCTTCTCCCAGGCATCTGAAGAGACAAACGGCTCCCCTTCTCTACCTGTGTGCCACAAGCCTGAATTGCAAGACAGTTCCCACTTTGGGGCAACAGGGAACAAACATGCAGAGGACGAGTTCTGAGGCTCCCCCAACAAAGCCATTTCCCTGGGCCCACCTGCCAGCCTGCTGCTGGCTGGCTGCTCACCCACAGGAAAACGGCACGATTCTCCCCACCAACAGGACATAACAAGAAGATGGGCACTATAACATAGGACTTCCTAACTTGTGAGTTCTGATGAGCCACTGCTGCTTCCCCAGTTTAAAGGATGGCGGCTCAGGTGAGCCATTAAGCTAGAAGCTGCCTTTCGGAAATGCCTTCCTTTTGTCTTCCACCTCACGACATCCTTCCCCAGCCTGGTGCACTCCAGGTGTTCTGGGGCTCCATCTCTCACCAGGCCCAGGCGGTATGGCCAGGGGTCAGGGATGGGGGCAGTTGTCCAAACCAGCTGGATAGACTCAAGGAGGGCATTGCAGCCTCAAAGCCCTTTCCCTACCTCTCAATCTGGACTTACCTGGCCTTGCCCCTGGCCGCCTTTAGCCAGATCAGCTGTGCTCGGAGCTGGGACAGACCCCTCTGGAGACTTAGAGGTAGAGGAAACAACCTGGGTCCCCGCAAAGGTGATCACACTTTTCCTACTCCCAGACAGCAGGCTAGAGAACGTCGCTGCACACTGGTGACCCATTCCCTGGGTGGTGCACTAGGAAGAAGAAACCTCATCCAGAGATGGGAGGGAAGCACTTTGGCCAGTGCCATGGGGCCTTTCTTCAGAAAGCTGCTCGGGGACCTGCAATGGAGCACTGCCCAAGGAGGAGGAAATGTGGGAGGCCTGCTGTGAAGGCTGCTGGGACCCCGACTCTTCCTGGCTAAGGGAAGCAGCTCTTCCAGTGGTATCTCTGGGAACAGAGGGCATCGAAGTGAGCTGGCAATGAGAAGGCTCAGCCAGGTGGGAGCCGGAGGTCTCTGGGGTCGCACCCAGGGATTCGTTGGGCGAACTTTTCTTCTCCATTCTGTGGACACGAAGGCAAGTCTTCTGACCACTGTACCAGCTGGTTTCAAAGGCTATTTTTTATGAAAGCTTGAAAAACAAAGAAAACACAATATACAGAAATCAGTGTCAGATATCAAGCATTTTGAAAACATAAAAATGAAAAGAAACAGAAGACGAAAAGCTTTGTTCTTTGTTGCAAAGTAGTTCCCAAGAATAAGCCCAGAGTAGGTAGGCCTTTTTACTCCTGGAGAAATCACCGGCAATCACCAACAATTGCTAAGGAAATCCAGAACAGTCACATTTGACAGCCAAAATGAGGGATTGGGTAAAAAGGAAGTTGAAGGGGGAAAGTCAAGGATGGTGAGCCCTTCTGTGCTCCAGAGGGCCTGGGTGGCCTCATTCCCCTCTTGTTCTGAGCACTGCAGAGGGAGGCAAACATGTCCTTCCTGGGGGCTGGTCCCTCCCCGCCTTGTTCCTGGAGGAGGGGGCTGCTGCAGCTGCCTCCTTTTGGGGCATGGCTCACCTTGCCTGCTCCTGCCCTCCTCCAACACAGGCAACCTTACCTGTCTCAGCCATCCATGGGGGCTTGAGAGTGTGTGAGCAGACTTTGTCATGGGAGGAGGCAGGCCTTGCAGAGGAGGAATGCTGGGGGCAGGCATTCAAACTCAGCCCTGAAGCTCACTGGGTGACCCTGGGCCAGGCACTCACGCTCAGCCTAACCTACCTCAAAGGTTCCAGTTACAGATAGGTAGCCGTGTTGGTCTGCCATAGTCAAAACAAAAAAAAATTCCTTCCAGTAGCACCTTAAAGACCAACTAAGTTAGTTCTTGGTATGAGCTTTCGTGTGCATGCACACTTCTTCAGATACACTGAAACAGAAGTTGCCAGATGCTTCTATATAGTGAGAAGGTGGGGAGGGGTATTACTCAGAAGGGTGGTGGGAATGGGTGATTGGCAGATAGCTGTGATGAGCCTGTTGACGACTCTTAACGACTGCAATAGGTCTTACAGGAAAAAGCAAGGGGTGAGAAGGTGAAAAATGGCTTTGTCATGTATAATGAGATAAGAATCCAATGTCTTTGTTCAGACCAGGTCTCTCCATGGTTTTAAGTTTGGTAATGAGTTGCAATTCAGCAGCTTCTCTTTCCAGTCTATTTCTGAAATTCCTTTGTAGTAAAACAGCTACTTTGAGATCTTGTATAGAATGTCCTGGGAGATTGAAGTGTTCTCCTACTGGTTTCTCTGTCTTGTGATTCTTGATGTCAGATTTATGTCCGTTTATTCTTTGGCGTAAGGTTTGGCCTGTTTGTCCAATATAGAGAGCTGAAGGACACTGTTGGCATTTGATGGCATACACAATGTTAGACGATGAGCAATTAAATAGTCCTGAGATGGTATGTGTGATGTTGTTGGGGCCAGTAATGGTGTTGTCCGGGTGTATGTGGCAGCAAAGTTGGCATCTGGGTTTATTGCTATCTGACAATCACCCATTCCCACCACCCTTCTGAGTAATACCCCTCCCCACCTTCTCACTATATGGAAGGATCTGGCAACTTCTGTTTCAGTGTATCTGAAGAAGTGTGCATGCACACGAAAGCTCATACCAAGAACTAACTTAGTTGGTCTTTAAGGTGCTACTGGAAGGAATTTTTTTTTGTTTTGTTCTACCTCAAAGGGTTGTTGTGAGGATAAAATGGGGGGGGAGAGAACTCTGCACACCAACTTGACCTCCTTGCAGGAAATGGGGGCTATAAATGTAATTGTGTTATTTGTACCCCACCCACCTCACTGGGTTTCCCCAGCCTCTCTGGGCGGCTTCCAACACATATTACAACAACAAACATTGAAAGCCTCCCTATAAAGGGCTGCCTTCCAGAGGTTTGATAGTTGCTCATCTCATTGTTACCTGTAGGGAGGACGTTCCACAGAGAGGCTGCCACCACCGAGAAGGCCCTCCTTCTGCCTGGTTCCCTGCAACCTCGCTTCTCACGGGGAGGGAACCACCAGAAGACCCTCGGAGGAGGACCTCCGGGCCGAAGGATGGGGGTGGAGATGCTACTTCAGGTATACTGCGCTGAGCTTCCTGACCTAACATTTGCCTCGCTTAACATAATTAATTAGTAAGTGAATTTTTCCTCTTCCATTCAAGCAGTACAGGAAGTAAGAACGTGCAAAAAGGAGTACTACTTCTAGAATTCCCAACTCCTGACATAAAACAGCACAAAGGTTGCCTTTTCTTGACCATCGATCACCTGTGCAAAGTCCCTACGCCACCCCCTATTGTGCTTCAATACAGCCCCATCGGTCAGCCCGGACACTGCCTTCTGGTGGTTCCCTCATTGCGAGAAGCAAAGTTACAGGGAACCAGGCAGAGGGCTTCTCGGTAGTGGCACCCGCCCTGTGGAACGCCCTCCCACCAGATGCCAAAGAAATAAACAACTATATGACATTTAGAAGACATCTGAAGGCAGCCCTGTTTAGGGAAGCTTTTAATGACTGATGTTTTAATGTATTTTTAATCTTTTGCTGGAAGCCGCCCAGAGTGCCTAGGGAAACCCAGCCAGATGGGCGGGGTAGAAAAAATTATTTATACCCCGCCCATCTGGCTGGGCTTCCCCAGCCACTCTGGGCGGCTTCCAAAAAAATATTAAAATACTGTGGTACATCAAACATTAAAAGCTTCCATAACAGGGCTGCCTTCAGATGTCTTCTAAAAGTCTGGTAGTTGCTGTTCTCTTGGACATCTGGTGGGAGGGCATTCCACAGGGAGAGCGCCACTACCTAGAAGGCCCTCTGCCTGGTTCCCTGTAACTTGGCTTCTCGCAGTGAGGGAACCGCCAGAAGGCCCTTGGTGCTGGACCTCAGTGTCTGGGCAGAACAATGGGGGTGGAGACGCTCCTTCAGATATACTGGACCGAGGCCGTTTAGGGCTTTAAACGTCAGCACCAACACTTTGAATTGTGCTTGGAAACGTACTGGGAGCCAATGTAGGTCTTTCAAGACCGGTGTTATATGGTCTCGGCGGCCGCTCCCAGTCACCAGTCTGACAGCCGCGTTCTGGATTGGTTGTAGTTTCCGGGTCACCTTCAAAGGTAGCCCCACGTAGAGCGCATTGCAGTAGTCCAAGCGGGAGATAACCAGAGCATGCACCACTCTGGAGAGACAGTCTGCGGGTAGATAGGGTCTCAGCCTGCGTACCAGATGGAGCTGGTAAACAGCTGCCCTGGACACGGATTTGACCTGTGCCTCCATGGACAGCTGTGAGTCCAAAATGACTCCCAGGCTGCGCACCTGGTTCTTCAGGGGAATCCTCCACACCTGCCCGCCTCCTGTCCCCCAAAAACAGTACTTCTGTCTTGTCAGGATTCAGTTTCAATCTGTTAGTCGCCATCCATCCTCCAACCGCCTCCAGACACTCACACAGGACCGTCACTGCCTTCACTGGTTCTGATTTGAAGGAGAGGTAGAGCTGGGTATCATTCGCATACTGATGAACACCCAGCCTAAACAGAAACAGAATTTAAAGGGGCAGTCTTTTCTGGCAGTGCCAAATGAAGCTACTGACCCATTTCTAACTCCTAAAATCCACAATTTCTCTGAATACTTGAAAAACCCAGTGGTGCAGGACCTCCTAGCATGCCATCTGCTGGGGAACATTTCCTAGCACTTGGCTGGGAGCTGCTGCAGCGCTATAGTCAGGAAAGGCTTTCTGTATATCAGCAAGTCCCAACAGTTGAATAGGAACCTTCAAAAACAATGTATGTATTTGTATCTCATGTTTTAAGCTATTTCACATGTCCACCAAGCACGACAAAATGTCCCTTCATCTTCTTGACATTTCCAACAAACATTTGGTATGTTTTCATGTATTCTAAATAACTTCTCGGGAGTTAGATACCAACAATACTTAAATATATATATATATTTAAAAGTCTATTTTAAGTCATAACTCAATGTATATTTTAACTCTTTAGTCCACATATGTTACCACTATTCCAACTGTACAATATAACAAAAAAAATAGAAAATCCTGCCTCTTTAATCATGCACTTTTTAATCTGTTCCTCTTCCATTTAGGATTTCAACAAAAGTTTGTACATTTTTGATATCACATGATGTGCACAATTGTATCTCAAAACCCGTCTCACACTCTTCCATACCCCAAGTCTTCATTTCCAACTAGAATCTCTCAATCAATCAATCAATCAATCAATCAATCATTTATTTGTATGTTGCCTTTCCAAATTTCAAACCATGTGCAAGTCAGCTTACAAAAAAAATAAAATATTAGATAACTGCAAACATAACAAAACTAGTCGTAAACAATGAACAAAATATCAAAAAGTACACAACGAAATTGAAAAAAAAATCCACATAAATAATAAGATTCCACGTAAATCATATAATCCAAACTAAAGAGAGAAAAAATTAACATCAGCAACAGCAAACCCCCCCGCCCTCGGAAAAAGAACCCATAAACAACACCCCAACTCTCTTTTATTAAGTGTAAAAGAGAAACCCCTTGTTTAAATTTTACAATCTCCCCGTTTCCACTTTAAGAACTCTCAATAGATTAACCATTTCTCTTTATCCGTCACCCTTTTGTCTATAAAAAGTGTCTTCTGGTGAAACCCAAAATAGAGTCTTTGTGTATACACTAACTTTATATCTATTTTCAGATTCTTAATACGCCACACACATCTAATACAGTGGTTCTCAAGGTGCGCATTTACTCTGACTTGATCTACCACAAATATCCAAGCCATCTAACGAACCTAACAACCTCAGAACAAGAGGGGAATGAGGCCACCCAGGCCCTCTGGAGCACAGAAGGGCTCACCATCCTTGACTTTCCCCCTTCAACTTCCTTTTTACCCAATCCCTCATCTTCCCCGCGCAAAGATGGGTCTGTATGCATTTTGAGCAGAGGAGGAGGGTCTGTGGAACTGCCCACCACTGTGGTGTACTATTCCCAGGATATTAATTTTTTTTTAAAAAAAAACAAAGTTATAACAAGACATTGTTAGGATATTTCCATTCTACCTTAAAAGGGAGCAGGCTTTGTGAGTCACAGAGTCTGCGTATTTCCTGTTCACAGGATGTTTATGTTTTGAGTTGCTTTTGTTTTTCTCTTCGTGCCTGAACGCTGAAGCAGGCGGTCATGTCTTTTCTTTGTTCTGACCAACGTTGAATTAATTGTAAATATGCTCTCCTGCTGTGCATCTTTTGCTGTGTGAAGTCTGCTGACAGAGTGTGCACCAGCCTAAGAATGTGGAATACTATTTCTGAGGCTTCGTGTCGCTAATTGCTGATACTGCGTGTCTACGGGAGATCGATGGATCGTCCGGCAGCCGGCTTGGGGGCTATGATGGACTGTGTCTCCCTGGCAGTATCCCAAGAACAGGTTATGGGCCCAGATTCACGGCACTTACAGGGGAGTAGAACTGCGACAGACTGCTGAGGTATGTGTTGGAAAAGCGAAAGCAGAGGCTTTTCTGAATGCCGCAGAAGAGCTTTTGATGTCCGGCAAGACTAATGTGTCTGGGAGCTCCGCCAGAGAATTCGTGATTAATGAGCTGCCGAGATAAGACGTCTTTGAAGGCATAAGAGGCTCACGGCTAAAGCAAAAAGCTGGAATGGAGTTTTTCCAAGCTTCCGAGGCCACTGAGTGCCCAAAGTTAAATCGGCACAATTATCAGACCTGGGAAAAATGGTGTGAAAGTTTGCTGCGTCAGTTTGGAGTGTGGCATACTGTGTTTGAAGCCCCTCCAGTTCCTCTAACAGATAGATGGAGAACCCAGAATTTGAGGGCCATAGACGTAATAGTCTTATCCGTCTCTCTGGAGGAAATAAAAACGCTAGCTGGAAATACGACTGCACGTGAGATGTGGAATGCTTTGAAAGCTGCCCATCTGCCAATCATCCCAGCCCAGAGTTTGACTGCATCGGAGGTCCTGGCTGTTTCCCAGAATGCGAATGAATGCAGGGATGCCGAGGGCACCGGTTGCAAGCTGCAGGGGGAGTTGACTGTCACGTCATCCCAGGCAGCATTCCAGCCTCCAGGGGGAGCCAAGGAGTCGGCAGCTGAGAGCTCTGTTTCTCGTGAGAACCAAGGTCATCGCCTTTGCAGAGGCCGGAAGGCCAGAGGTAAACAGAGGCAGATGCCTGCAGATGGCCCAAAGCAGAGGGAGGGTGAAGAGCCCACGCCAGTGGAAAACAAGGCTTTGTTTGCTGGCACAGCTTCACCAAAGGCTAAAGGCAAGTCTGATGGCCAGGAGCAGGGGGGCAAGCTGCAAAAGCCCACGCCAGTGGAAAACAAGGTTTTGTTTGCTGGCACAGCTTCACCAAAGGCTAAAGGCACGTCTGATGGCCAGGAGCAGGGGGGCAAGCTGCAAAAGCCCACGGCGGTGGAAAACAAGGTTTTGCTTGCTGGAAAGTCTGCTTCAAAGGCCAAGGCCAGGTTTATTGTGGATTCAGGGTGCACCCGCCATCTTGCGAAGGACCGCCATCTGTTTATCTCCTTCAAGCCTCAAGATGGAGAGATCCACCTGGCTGATGGAAGGACGTTGCAAATTGCAGGAGTAGGAACTGTGAAACTTGCAAGTCTGCACACTACCATCAGAGATGTACTTTTTGTCCCAGGTGCTGCGGACAATTTGCTAAGTGTCCCACAGCTGACTGGGCGTGGTTTTGAGCTATCCTTCAAGAGGAGCGTCTGTGTCATCAGGAAAGGCAAAGAGGACATTTTGCATGCAAAGTTTATGGATGGCTTATTCTGTATAACTTATGATGACAATGCTGTTGCTGTGTCTAATGCTGATTCTTGTTGTGTTGCACAAACTAGCAAAGTTCTTCATGCAGGATGCATTCACGATGCACATCGAAGATTTTGTCACCTCTCTTGGCAAGCGCTGGCCAAGATGCCTGGGTTGGTTGAGGGTTTGAACATCAAACCCTGTAAATTTCACATGAAATGTGTATCTTGTGCAGAGAACAAGGTGAAGGTTGCTCCAAAAGGCAAGGAGTCTAGCAGGCAGGCTTCCAAACCCTACCAGCTAGTGCACGCAGACCTGGTTGGTCCACTTGCGCCCTCTTTGGGAGGAGCAAGGTACTTCATGGTTCTAATTGATTCTTTTTCCAGGTAAATTCATGTGTTTATGCTCGAGCAGAAATCGCAAGCATTTCCTAGGTTCAAGGCATTCTGTGCTTGGTTGGAGAATGCTCACGGTAAACGTATCAGCTGTCTGTTTACTGATCGAGGCAGGGAATTCACCTCTCAGCAGTTTGAAGCTTTCCTGACTGAGAAGGGAATCCAGCATGACTTGTCAACGCCTAGATCGCCATGGATGAATGGGCTTGCGGAGCGAGCAAATCAAACTTTGCTTCAAGGCCTAAAAACCTTGTTGCATGATGCCAATCTCCCTGAAAGGTTTTGGGGGGAGGCTCTGTCGACGTTTGTTTATTCTTTTAACAGGAGACTGTCATCACCTATTGGTTGTACTCCCTACGAGAAGATGTTTGGTAAGAAACCTAACGTCAAGCACATGTGAATCTTTGGTTCTGACATGTGGGTAAACACCCCACAGAGCAACAAGCTTGGGAAGCGTGGGGCACATGGTTTGTTCATGGGGTACGAAAAAGGTGCATACAGGGTATGGATGACTGACTCTAAGTCCATTAAGTTCACAAGGAGTGTTGAGTACAATCCTAAGTGGGGGGGAAATGTGGGAATTTTCCAGAGTTACCCAGAGGAAGATGTAGGTGATGTGAAAAAAACAGATCATGCTGAGGAAGCTGAGGAAGCTGAGGATGGTGATGATGATGATGATGATGATCAGAGTTCGGATTCCAGTTCAGTGGGCGGCGCTGCTGCTGGTGTCAGTGACAGTGATGACACAGCAGACTACAAGAGCACAAAGGCCTCAGTCAGACCATCTGATGCGTCTGACAATGAACTGGAAGAACCACTGTTCACCATTGGTCATTTTTCTCCTAAGAAAGAGGAGATGAGTCCAGAAGACTTGCGTCTTGTACGCAGATCTGAAAGGGCGACCAAAGGCAGACCTCCGAAGAGGTTTGCTGATGAGTTTGCTAAGACGGCAACTGCTGTTCTTAGTAGCTCAGAGAAGGTGTGGGAACCTTCAAGCTTCAAAGAGGTTCAGGAGTTAACCTCTAAAGATGCTGAGCCTTGGCTTAATGCCATGAAGGCTGAAGTTGATTCCTTGAACAGGAACCAAACTTGGGAACTGGTACCGGTAGTCCCAGGTATGAGACTGGTTGGCAGCAAATGGGTCTTCAAGGCCAAGACAGACCAGAATGGCAAGGTTGTCAGACACAAAGCCAGATTGGTTGCCAGAGGTTTTTCACAGGTACCAGGACAGGATTACCACGAGACCTACTCACCCACCGTCAAATATGAGAGCATTCGGCTGATGCTCAAGATCGCTGCGGAGGAGAAACTGCATGTTTCCCATCATGATATTAATACAGCTTTTTTGTATGGGATTTTGGGGGAGGAGCTGTACATGCTTCCACCTGACGGGATGCAGATACAGAAGGGAATGGTCTGTAAACTGTGGAAATCCTTATATGGTCTCAAGCAGAGTGCCAGGTGTTGGAACACAAAACTCACTGAGGCGTTGCTTTCTCTAGGTTTTCACCAGGGCAAAGCTGATCCATGTGTGTTTGTCAAGGAGGAGGGGCAAAACAAACTGTATTGTTTATGTTTTGTTGATGATCTTCTGATGTTTTGGAAGAATCAGGCTTTTTACCAAAGCACCCTAGCTCAACTGAAGGAGCACTTTGACATGAAGGATCTTGGTGAGGTGTCCAACTATCTTTCTCTGCAGGTGGAGAGGGACCAGGCAGGTAATTTTCTGGTACACCAGACACAGAAAATTGCTGATGTATTAACCAGGTTGAATTTGGTTGATGCAAACCCAGCAGACACACCGATGGTGACAGGTTACCAGGTAGATAGTACTGCTGAAGCGTTTTCTGACACAACGCTGTACAGATGCATTCTAGGCAAGTTGAATTTCATTGCTAGATGCTCAAGACCTGACATAGCTGTAAGCACTAACCTGCTTAGCAGACATGCTAACAATCCTACTGTTCAGGATTGGAAAGCTCTGAAGCGCATAGCCCGCTATTTGAAAGGGACTTTGCACTCCAGGCTGAGGTTCACCAGTCAGAAGACTGGAGGTCTTGAAATCTTTGCAGATGCAAGTTTTGGAAGTGACACCACGGATGGTACAAGCACTTCTGGAGTATGCTACATGTACAACCACTGCCTGTTTGACTGGTTGTGCAAGAAGCAGACGACAGTGAGCCTAAGTTCCTGTGAAGCAGAACTCAATGCTCTGTCATTTTCTTTTTTCTTTTTTTTATAAATATTTATTAGGGTTTAAAATACAATTAGATATAATAAACAATATAGCATATGTCATAACATACTTTTACATCTTCTTTGGACTCCCTCACATCTCCCGCTCCCACTTTCATCGTTATGAATCTTTTCCAGCAATTTATCATCGTGTTTACATTCTTATGTCCCATCTATTTATTTGTAGTCTAGTAATTCCCCCCAAAATTTATATTTTCTCAATCTCTCTTATCATCCTGAATCATCTAATTTAGTGGTGCTCAATTATTTATGATCTAGCATCCTGCTTAACATTCAATCAAATTACAGTATTTTTGTAAGTAAATCTTGAATTTCTTCCAATCCTCTTCCATCCTCTCCTCTCCCAGGTCACGGATTCTGCCGGTCATCTCAGCCAGTTCCATATAGTCTATCAGTTGCGTCTGCCATTCTTCCAGAGTGGGCAAATCTTGTGTCTTCCAATGTTTTGCGATGAGTATTCTTGCTGCTGTTACTGCGTACATAAAGAATGTCCGGTCCTTCTTTGCCACCCCTTGGCCGACAATACCCAAAAGAAAGGCCTCTGGTTTCTTTGTGAAGGTATACTTAAATACCTTTTTCAGTTCATTATAGATCATTTCCCAGAACGCCTTCACTTTAGGGCAGGTCCACCAGAGGTGAAAGAATGTTCCTTCACTCTCTTTACATTTCCAACACTTATTATCAGACAGGTGGTATATTTTTGCAAGTTTGACTGGGGTCATATACCATCTATATATCATTTTCATTACATTTTCTTTCAAAGCGTTACATGCAGTAAAGTTCAACCCAGTTCTCCACAACCTTTCCCAGTCCTCAAACATAATATTGTACCCAATGTCCTGCGCCCACCTTATCATAGCCGATTTAACCATTTCATCTTGTGTATTCCATTTTAACAGCAAGTTATACATTCTTGAAAGTACCTTACTCTTTGGTTCTAACAATTCTGTTTCTAGCTTCGATTTTTCCACCTGGAACCCTAGTTTCTTGTCATTTTTAAAAACTTCTTTAATCTGAGCGTAATGTAGCCAGTCTCGCACTTTATCCTTCATTTTCTCTAAACTCTGCAATTTCCAATTGTCTCCATCTTTTTCTAGTATTTCCCAGTATTTTGGCCATTTGGCCTCCGTATTGGGTCTTTTTCGGGCCTTAGCTTCCAAAGGTGAAAGCCACCTTGGAGTTTTATTTTCCAGCAAGTCTTTATATTTTGTCCAGACATTAAACACTGATTTTCTGACAATATGGTTCTTAAAGGCCTTATTGATTTTAACCTTGTCATACCATAAGTATGCATGCCATCCGAAAGCATTGTTAAACCCTTCCAAGTCCAACACGTCAGTGTCCTCAAGAAGTAGCCACTCTTTTAGCCAGCAGAAAGCTGCGGCCTCATAATACAACTTTAAATCTGGCAGGGCAAAGCCCCCTCTTTCTTTCGCATCAGTTAATATCTTAAACTTAATTCTGGGCTTTTTGCCCTGCCAGACAAACTTAGAGATATCTCTCTGCCACTTCTGAAAGCACTCCGTCTTATCCACAATCTGAAGTGTTTGAAACAAAAACAGCATCTTTGGCAATACATTCATCTTAATAGCAGCAATTCGGCCTAACAAAGAAAGTTTCAATTTTGTCCAGCTTTCTAAATCTCTTTTGATTTCTGACCAACATTTTTCATAATTATCCTTAAATAGACTCAGATTTTTTGCTGTTATGTTTACCCCTAGGTACTTTACTTTTTTAACCACATTTAGTTCTGTCTCTCTCTGGAACCGTTCTGACTCTGCATCTGTCAAGTTTTCTTCCAAAACCTTAGTTTTCTGTTTATTTAATTTGAATCCCGCCACCCGGCCAAAGTCATAAATCAGTTGTAATACTCTTTTCGTACTAGACTCTGGCTCCTGGAGGGTCAAAACCAAATCATCTGCGAAAGCTTTAAGTTTGTATTGTTTCTCTCCGACCTGGATTCCTTCCACCAACCGGTCCCCTCTAATCATATTCAGAAGCACTTCCAGAACCGAAATAAATAACAAAGGGGAAATGGGGCAGCCTTGACGTGTTCCTTTTTCAATTTTAAACTCTTCTGTAACCACATTATTAACTATCAGTTTAGCTTTTTGCTCTGAATATATCGCTTCAATCCCATTCTCAAAACCCCGTCCCACTCCCATTTCTTTTAAGTTTCCCTTCATAAATTTCCAGGAGATGTTGTCGAAGGCCTTCTCCGCATCTATAAAAATTAAAACTGCTTTTGTGTTTATATCTGTTTGCAAAAGTTCCAAAATGTCAATAATATTCCTTGTATTAGCAAACAGATGTCTGCCTGGGAGAAAGCCTGCCTGGTCTTTGTGAATTACTTCATTTAAAACTTTTTTAAGTCTACTTGCCAAAATGTCTGCAAATATTTTGTAATCCACATTTAAAAGAGAAATGGGACGATAGTTCTTAAGTTGTGTCTTTTCAGCTTCCGACTTTGGTATCAATGTGATAAACGCTTCCTTCCACGACTCCGGCGCCCTCTTCCCCTCCATAATTTCATTGCAGACCTCCATCAAAGGTTGTATCAAATAGTCTTTTAATGTCTTATAGTACTTGGAGGTCAGCCCATCTGGCCCTGGAGATTTGCCCAGTTGCATATTCTGAATGGCCTGTTCAATCTCTTGTCGTGTTATTTTGCAATTCAGGATTATCCTATTTTCTTGTGACAATTTTGGTAGTCCATTTTTTTCCAAAAATTGTTTAATCTCAGCCTCGTCTTGCGGCCCTTGAGTGTATAATTTTTTTAAGTATTTCTGGAAACACTTTCTAATGTCCACAGGATTCTGAATATTTCTTCCTTCAATCTCTAAGTTTGTAACTGTATTTAATCTTTGTCTTCTCTTCAACTGCCAAGCTAGCAGTTTTCCACATTTATTCGCCGACTCAAACGTTTTTTGTTTCATTAATTTAACCTTCCACTCTATTTCCTGGTTTATCAGTTTGGAGTATTGTACTTGATAGAGTTTAATTTCTCTCAGAGTTGGCTGTGACTTCGGGTTTAGTCTTAACTTCTTCTCCAATTCTTTTATTTTGTCCAAGATCTTGTCTTTTCTCTCATTTTGTGTCCTTTTCTTTACTGCATTCTGTTGTATCAAGAATCCCCTCATCACGGCTTTGCTTGCGTCCCAGACGATTCTTTTTTCCACCATGGTGTTCATATTTATCTCAAAATAGTCCTTCAAGGCTTTTTGGGCCTTCTTGGTAATCTCCTGATCCCTAAGCAAGTTGTCATTCATCTTCCATCTAAAAGAGCCGGTTGGTAACAGTGTCATGTCCATCTTTACTGCATTGTGGTCGGAGCATGTCTTTGGGCAGATTTCCACCTTTTTAGCCTTAGGTGCCAGGCCTCTAGATATCCATATTTGGTCGATTCTTGTCCAGGTCAGTTGGGCTTCAGAGAAGAATGTTCCCTCTCTTCCCAGGGGGTTCTTTGTCCTCCAAATATCAATCAAATCCATATTGTCTGTCATTTCAAAAAAAGTTTTAGGTAGTCTGCCGTCTTTTGTAACATTTTGACTTTGTGACTTGTCCATGTTAGTTGATACGACCCCATTCATGTCTCCCATCATAATGATGTTGTTATAGTCCAAATAATCCAGCATAGTCTCATGCAGTTTCCTGTAAAATTCCGATTTCCCTTCGTTTGGTGCGTAAATTCCTAATATCAAGAGCTTCTCTCCTTGATGTTGTATCTCAATTGCCAAAATTCTTCCATGTTCATCTTTAAATAGGAATTTAGGTGACAGGCTCTCTTTCGCATATATCACAACACCTCTCTTCTTTACTCTATCCGAAGATATAAATTCCTGGCCAAGTCTTTTGTTTATTAACACTTTTCTGTGGAGCCTAGTCACATGTGTTTCCTGTAAACAAATAATGTCCAATTGCTCTTTTTTTAATATATGAAATATTTTCTTCCTTTTTTCCGGAATGTTACAGCCATTTATATTCCAGCTCAAGAGTTGCAGAGACATCCTGAGTAAATCTGGTTATTTTTCTAGGGGTGGTATCTTATTCACAGGGTCTTCAGGTTCCAGGGGTGCCGGTACTGCCGGTGCTCCAGGCCCAAAGGGTAATTCAATTCCTTTTTGAAGGTCCTCTCCGTATGTAGACAGAAATTTGTCTCTATCTTCCAATGTTCTGATGTTAACCTTCTTCCCTCTGAAGGTAAAGGATATTCTTTGAGGAAATTCCCACCTGAAAGCAATTGAGTTGCTCCTCAATAGTTTGACAAGTTCAAAGTAGGCGGATCTGAGGTCCAGCAGTTGTCTAGGAATATCTTTGTAAATTTCAATTCTTCTGTCCAGAATGTCCAGTGACTTTTCGAAATGTAGGCCCAAAATCTTATCCCTTTCCTCCTTTGATCTCAATGCTATCAAACAGTCTCTGGGCCTCTCCTTCTTTGTAAATCTTCCAAGCCTAAAAGCTGACACAATTTTAAAGTCCTTTTCCTCTAAGTTCCAAAACTTGGAGAATTCTTTAGTCAAGAACTCAGCTAGGTTGCTTCCTTCCGCTTCTGGTATCGATCTAATCCTTAAATTATTCTCCCGGCTTCGCAGTTCTATCATAGAAAGATAGATCTGATGTTCACCGACTTGTTTGCAGAGTGGTCTTACCTCTTGTTCTAAGCTTTCAAGTTTTTGACTAGTGTCCTCAGCCAGTTTCCGATTCTCTGCTGTGGCCTCCGTCAGCTGTCCAATTACCTGTGCGTTCTGTGCGACTTGTCCAGTTAGTCTATTCAGACATTCTGTATTTTGATCAATCTTAGCTGTTTGCTCATCTGCTTTCTTATCCAAAGATTCCACTCTCTTATCCAGAGATTCCAATTTTTCATAGATTTTCTCTAGAATAGAAGCAGATGATCCTGAGGCCATATCTTCCAATTGTAACTGCTCAGTTTCTCCCTCCCTTGCCTGTGGCAGAACGGCTTCTTCTACCTCTGAAGGCAAAGTAGGTACAGATGATCTACGTATCTGCGAGGCTGAGGTTAAAGTTGTCAAGGTTGTTTGTCTAGTTCTTCCCCTTCTTCTTGTGCCGCTCATTCCAAAGTTATCTAAAGTCAAGGTCAAGCTGAGTTGTTCCCATGGGAAAGCAGAAGCCCAGAGAAAACAAAAGGCCGGGAAAGAGAAAGTGAATGTATAGTCACTGTTGTAAGTCTCAAATCCTCTAGAGGGAGCTTAAGATGTCTTTAGGGAAGAATTCTAATAAAATTAAAGTCCAGTTTAGTATCCAGGAACCTTCAAAAACAAGTATTTAGCAGAGTTAATGTTAACAGCCACTTTGTTTCTGCCAGTGCTTACTGGTGTTTCAAATGGTGTTTCAAAATAGCAAGTCCAAATGCCCTCAGATTGTTGCAAATTCTGATACACAATAACCAAATCTGCAAAACTGACAGCTCAGTCTCTCAGGCAGCTCCAGACCCTGGGTTTCTCATTCCAATTGTAATTCCAATAGAAGAAAGGTAGACCGATGCAAATAAAAAATACAAAATCATAAGCTTAAGGTCTTTACTTTGTTTAAAAGAAGATTCAATGGGTGCTCAGATCAGTAGGATTGAAGGTTCTTTTTACGCCTCCACTCCTCCAGCTCCTTGCTTTAAAGTTCAGTCAGAGCGGAAGACGGACTTCCTGTTTCCACGTCTCTCCGCTTTCAGCCAAGTTCAGTACTTTAGTCTCGAATTTAAAATGTTCAGCCTTTACTCACGGGTTGTTGCTTTCTTCCGAATCAAGAATTTGCAGGAAAAGGGATCAGCGCTCACCGGCAGCAGCCGCGCGGCTTCGCTCCGCAGATCGCGAAACGGCTCACAGCGCCGCTACCCCCTCCACGTTCCGGAGCCCCTTACGGGGTTCCTTCTGCGTTTTGGGGGTCGCTTCTGGCGCCCACCGAGCCTCAAGACCACAGGCTCTTGCTGCCTGTGGGTTTCCAAGGTGGGTCTCCGCTTCGCCGTAGCGGACGACCCAGTTTCTGCAGAGCCTCCTCCTCACAAGTGAAAGAGGACCGCCATTGCCGTTCGCGCCGCCCCCGGAAGTCAATGCTCTGTCATTTTCACTCATGGATTGTGAATGGTTGATGCAACTGTTTAAGGACATCAGAGTTTCTGTGAAATGTCCTATACAAGTGTATCAAGACAATAGATCTTGTTTGGCTTTGCTGAACTCGGAGAGTTGCAAGCAAAGAACCAAGTACTTGCAGATTAAGCTACATCGTGCAAGAGAGTGTATTCAGAAAGGACTCATTCAGGTGTCCTACATGCCAGGAAATGAAATTCCTGCTGATCTGTTGTCTAAGGTTGTTAACAGAGAACAACTTAAGGTTTACGTACAAAGGTTGCAATTGGGTTGAACCACAGGTACTACAGGTTACACGGAAAGGGGGAGGATGTTAGGATATTTCCGTTCCACCTTAAAAGGGAGCAGGCTTTGTGAGTCACAGAGTCTGCGTATTTCCTGTTCACAGGATGTTTATTGTCAGGGCCACCCAAGGTCCCAGCTCACAAGAGACCAACGCCAAGTCCAGCTTATGTACAAAATCTTTTATTGAAGAACATTGTTAGCTCCACATCCGAGGCGCGTGACCCCACGTCTGTTAGGCTTAGACCGCTGAAGTCCCTTCTGAATCAGTCCCGCCTCTACACCAGTTTAAGAGGCTTGCGCTGGACCACCTCTTCCTCTCCTTCCTTTTCCGCAGGGTCTTTCTGCCCCCCTGGGTTCCCTCCCTCCGGGATTCCCCAGAGGCTGAATCCTCTGACGCCTGCTCCCCCCTCCTCCGTGCTTTGGGACCAGGCTCCTCCTCCGGGCTCTCCTCACTTCCGCGCGCCTCCACATTTGAACTTGGCGCGCGTACGCTGCTTCTGACCTTCCTTTTGACAGTTACACTGCTCTCGGTACTACTCTCCGCCCCTTCCGGCAGGACGTCTTGCCCCGATCTCCTTCCCCTCTCTGCTTCCTGTTCTGCTCCGTCTGACACACTGGGAACTCCACCCCCTTCACTCCGTTCCGGCGGAGAAGCCGGTCCAGATCTCCAACTCCCACTGGGGGTTCCCCTGCTGCTGCCCTGCTCCTGACTACTCCCCCCTGTGGCTCCCCTTGGCCTGACCAGGGGCGCTCCCTTTTGGGAATCCTCCGATTCACTGGAGAGACTCATGGAACCCCTCGACTCGTTGTCATCTTCTTCCTCGTCGCCCTGGGATCCTTCCCCCTCGCTCTCAGTCTCCTCCCTCATCTGCGCCTCTCTCCCTGAACCCCTGACATCCATCCCCCCCTCGAAGCCCCCCCTTCCCCCCTCCCGCCCGTCGGCCGCAGGTTGTGGGAGCTGCGTCTCTTCGGAGGTAGATGCAGGATACAGTTCGTCTACTTCGATGTCCTCTGCTAGCAGCTCGGTGTATGTGTGCTCGAACTCGGGTTCGTCACCCAAAGTGTTCTCAGTTTCCTCTTCCATTGTTACTTCGTCTGGTCTGTTGGCCAAGGCCCCGTCATCCACCTCTTGCGCCAGTCCTCCTCCGGTTGCTCGTCCCACCAATAAGAGGGTTCCGTTTCCACCCCCGAGCACGATCCCCTGGGCGGGCTTGACTCTGGCGTTTCCTCCTCGGCGGAAGAAAAGCCCCGGAAAGTGCTGGCTGAAAGTGTGGGCGTAAAGAGCCAGTCATCAAAGTACTCGGCTGGCATGGGCCTATGTGGGAAAAGGGCATGGAACTCGTCTTTGAGAAGAGGTTCGTCCAAAGCGTAGTCCGGCACCCAACTGTTGGCACTGGCTGGGGTACCCTCTCTGGCGAGAAAGTATTCTACTCCCTCTTCCCCCCATCTCGAGTCCAGGATCTCTGTGACCTCGTTGAGTGGTTCTGCCCTAGGTGACCCCCCCCCTTGGGTGACTCTCTGCGTGGGTCTGGTGCCGTCCCTGACTCCTGAAACCTGTGCGGGGCCTTGTAGGGGGTGAGCACCGACCTATGAAAGACCGGGTGCACTCTGGAGCCTTCGGGGAGGGCCAGTCGAAACGCTACGGGATTGATCCTGGCCTCAACTTGGTATTGCCCTAGCTGCCTGTGTCCTAGCTTCTTCTTAGCTAACGACTTGGCCGGCATCGCTTGGGCTGCTAACCATACCCAGTCCCCCACCTGGATGTCTTCTCCCGCCCTCCTATGTCTGTCCGCCTGCACCTTATAGGCTTGTTTGGCTAGTTCCAAATGTCTCCGCAGCTCCTCGTGCACCTCTTGCAGTTCTGCTGCGAACTGGTCGGCCTCTTGCGGCACCCCCTCTCCTGTCGCTACGAACCCCGGGAAGGTTCTGGGATGACGCCCATTGTTCGCGAAGAACAGCGTCACCCCCGTCGACGCGTGCTTCGTGTTGTTGTAGGCAAACTCAGCCATCGGCAGGTAGTCCACCCAAGCTGCGGGTCGCTGATTGGCGTAACATCTCAGGTACTGCTGCATGATCGCGTTGACCCTCTCTGCTTGGCCGTTGGTCTGTGGATGTCTCGCCAACTCTAGGTTGATCTTGACGTGCAGGATACCTAGGAGCTTCTGCCAAAAATTGGAAACAAACTGGCGCCCCCTGTCGGACAGGATGGACTGTGGCAGCCCATGCACTCTGAACACGTGGTCGATGAAGAGCTTGGCGGTCTGTTCCGCTGTCGCCACCTTCGCGCAAGGAATGAAGTGCGCCATCTTGGTGAACAGGTCCACAACCACCAGTACCGCCGTCTTGCCTCTGGAGCTGGGCAGATCAGTAACAAAGTCCAGCGCTACCCGCTCCCACGGTTGCTGTGGCGTCTCCAGCGGTTCCAGTAGTCCCGCTGGCTTCTGGTGTACTGGCTTGGACCTCTGACAGGTGTCACACCTGGCGACGTAATCCGCGACCTCTCCCCGCATCTGGGGCCACCAAAAGTCCCTGGCCACCAGTTCCGCTGTCTTCTCCTTGCCGAAGTGGCCCGCGCTGGGGGCGTCGTGCAACTGCTGCAGAACCTTCGCGCGGAGCTCGTCCCCTGGCACGTAGAGGGCACCTTTGCGAGTTAACAGCCCGTCGCGTAGCTGGAACTCATCGTCTCTCGCTGCACCCCTGCGCAGCTCCTCCATCTTGGATTGTGCAAACTGATCCGTTTGCAACGCGCGTCGCACCGCGTCCAGGTCGACGGCGATGGCAGCGCACGCCCACGCCTGCGGTGCGAAAATGTGCTTGGCTGCTACTGTTGCTGCTTCCTCGAGATATTGCGGTTTCCTGGAGAGCGCATCAGCAATGACATTGGAATCCCCCGGGATGTACTCTATTCGGAAGTCGAAATCCGCGAAGAATTCCGCCCAGCGCATGTGCCTTTGGCTCTGGAGCTTCGCCGTGCGCCAATACTCTAAGTTCTTGTGGTCCGTGCGGACCTGCACGGTGTGCTTGGCTCCTATGAGGAAGTGCCGCCACGCTTTGAAAGCTGCGTGAATGGCCAACAGCTCCCTGTCCCAGATAGTGTAGTTTTGCTCCGCCTTGCTGAGCTTTCGGGAGTAGAAAGCACAGGGTCTCCAATTCCCTTGCGGATATTCTTGCAGAAGGACGGCTCCAACCGCTCTGTCTGACGCGTCAGTTTCGACTCGCATGGGCCTGCCGGGATTCACGTGCAGCAGCTGCTCCTCGGAGGCGAAGAGGCTTTTAAGCTTCTGAAAAGAGCGCTCCGCCTGGTCCGTCCAAGCGAACTTCTTCTTCTTGGAACTGAGAGTGTCCGTTATAGCTGCCGTCTCCTTCGCGAAACCTCTGATGAACTTGCGGTAAAAATTGGCGAACCCGACGAATCTCTGGACTTCCTTCCGATTGCGTGGGCTCTTCCAGTCCAACACCGCGCGGACCTTGACGCTGTCCATGGCCAGCCCCTTGTCGGACAGCTTGTAGCCCAGGAAATCCACCTCCGTCACATCAAACTGGCACTTCTCCAACTTGGCGTAAAGCCTGTGTTCCCGTAGTCTCTGCAGGACCTCCTTTACGTCTCTCTCATGAGCTTCCGGCGATTCCGAGAAGATCAGGATGTCGTCGAGGAAACACACACACTTCTTGTAGAGGAGTCCCGCCAGCACGTGATGCATAAAGGCTTGGAAACAGTGAGATCCATTTTGGAGACCAAATGGCATAACTCTGTATTCATACGTGCCCAGAGGCGTGAACATGGCCGTCTTCCACTCATCGCCCTCCCGCATACGTATGAGGTTGTACGCTCCACGCAGATCCAACTTGGTGAAAATCCTCCCCTTCCGCACGGTTGCTAGGAGGTCGTCAATCTTGGGCATGGGAAAGGCCTTGGGCTTAGTCATCGAGTTTATGGCCCGGTAGTCCACGATGAGCCTCTTCTGGGGCGTGTCTTTTTTCTTCACAAAAAACACAGGACTGCCCCCCCACTGCTTTGGATTCCCGGATGAATCCGCGCTTCAAATTATGCTCTATGAACTCCCTGAGTTCTTGCATCTCATCTTCAGACATGGAATACAGCTTTGCAGTCGGCAGCTTCGCCCCCGGCAGCAGGTCGATCGCACAGTCGTAAGGCCTGTGGGGTGGCAACTGGTCAGCTTCCTTCTCGCAGAAAACCTCCAAAAATCCTTCGTACTTGCGAGGGACTGCCTGCACCATGCCTAGTTGCAGCTGCTGCTCAGCTTCCTGCTCTCGGCTGGACTGGATGCAATGTTGAGCACAGTACGATGAGCAAAAGGTGATCTGCCGCTGGTACCACGCTACAGCTGGACTGTGTCTCTCTAGCCAACTCATGCCTAATACTATAGGCGTGTCTGACAGGCGGGTGACATTGAAGCTAATGACTTCTCGGTGATCTCCAATCCGCATCACCATAGGAGGCGTCTGTTGCACAACTTGCCCTCCTAGCAATTTCCTGCCATCAACCGTGACTACGTTCAGGGGCGTCGTAGCTGGCAGAAGCGGTATGCGATGCTGCTTGACGAACTGCACCCCCACAAAGTCCGCGTTGCTACCAGAGTCGATTGTGATGGGGACTTCCAGGGTGGTTCCATTCGGCAACTGGAGTGTTGCAGTGAGCTGCACCGCTGGCTTGGGTGGTAAAGGGTCTGTGTGCTGCAAAGGCGCTGGGGACTGCTCTACAGACTCGCCTGGCTGAGCCCCAGCATCGCTGTCTCCAGCCAGGCATCGTCGTTTCCCTGAGGCTGCTCTTCGTGCAGCACGTCTGCTGCCACTGTTGCTAACGCTGCAGTGTGCTTCTGGAGCCTCTGGGGACACTCTTTAGCCATGTGCTGTGGACTCTCACAGATGTAACATTTCCTGTTCCCTCTAGGAGGCTTCGCCTTTACTGCACCGGACGTTGGGGCTCTGGCTGCTGTCTGAGCCTTGGCGCCGCCAATCTCCATCGGTTCCTCCCCCTGCCGCACCAGAGGCGAGGGATGTGCCTGGCCGAACTCCCTGGGGATAAAAGGAGGTGCCCTCGCTGGCGCACGCACCTGGCGACCTTCCTCACTGTGCCAAGGACGTTCTTCGTGTCTCACTCCAATCGCAAGAGCCCTCTGTACTACGTCTGCTAGGGTCTGAGGTCTGTCACCCCTGGCTAATTCATCTTTTATGGGGCCGCTGAGACCCTCCCAGAACAAATCTCTCACTGGTTTGGAGTCCTTTTCCCAGCCCAATACAGTCAGCAATGCAAAAAAGCGTGAATGATACTGACGCACAGTGGCTTTGCCTTGCCGGAGTCCGTGCATTTCTTTGCGCGCAACATCAACATCCACGGTTGACTGGAAGCAAGCGTCCATAGCTTTAATAAATTTGTCAGAATCGCGGCGGGCAGGGCCATCTTCGCGCCACAAATTGCGCAGCCACGCTCTAGCGTCCCCATGCAAATGAGACACAATAAATCCCACTTTCTCCTCTTCATCTTTAAAGTCATTACGAAGCAAATGCAGTGCGTATAAGACGTCTGCTCTGAAACTTGGGTAGTGCTTCAGGTTCCCATCGAAGTGGGCAACTAAACTGCCCCCCCGCCTTCCAAGTCCAATTCCCTCTGATCTGGATCTTGGGAACCCCTCTATGCATGCACGCTCCCACCTGGTTTGCAGATCCTGGCAGCGCTTTTCCGCTTCGTCACTCTTCTTCTGAGATGCAACGACTGCAGCGGAGAGCTCGGTGACTGCGTTCCGCAGTGCTGTCATCTGTTCCTCCGCACTCATGGCTGCCACACTTCGTGAGCTTTGCAAAAAAAAATTTTGCGTTCTTTCTGAGAAGGGACTTACTGTCAGGGCCACCCAAGGTCCCAGCTCACAAGAGACCAACGCCAAGTCCAGCTTATGTACAAAATCTTTTATTGAAGAACATTGTTAGCTCCACATCCGAGGCGCGTGACCCCACGTCTGTTAGGCTTAGACCGCTGAAGTACCTTCTGAATCAGTCCCGCCTCTACACCAGTTTAAGAGGCTTGCGCTGGACCACCTCTTCCTCTCCTTCCTTTTCCGCAGGGTCTTTCTGCCCCCCTGGGTTCCCTCCCTCCGGGATTCCCCAGAGGCTGAATCCTCTGACGCCTGCTCCCCCCTCCTCCGTGCTTTGGGACCAGGCTCCTCCTCCGGGCTCTCCTCACTTCCGCGCGCCTCCACATTTGAACTTGGCGCGCGTACGCTGCTTCTGACCTTCCTTTTGACAGTTACACTGCTCTCGGTACTACTCTCCGCCCCTTCCGGCAGGACGTCTTGCCCCGATCTCCTTCCCCTCTCTGCTTCCTGTTCTGCTCCGTCTGACACACTGGGAACTCCACCCCCTTCACTCCGTTCCGGCGGAGAAGCCGGTCCAGATCTCCAACTCCCACTGGGGGTTCCCCTGCTGCTGCCCTGCTCCTGACTACTCCCCCCTGTGGCTCCCCTTGGCCTGACCAGGGGCGCTCCCTTTTGGGAATCCTCCGATTCACTGGAGAGACTCATGGAACCCCTCGACTCGTTGTCATCTTCTTCCTCGTCGCCCTGGGATCCTTCCCCCTCGCTCTCAGTCTCCTCCCTCATCTGCGCCTCTCTCCCTGAACCCCTGACATTTATGTTTTGAGTTGCTTTTGTTTTTCTCTTCGTGCCTGAACGCTGAAGCAGGCGGTCATGTCTTTTCTTTGTTCTGACCAACGTTGAATTAATTGTAAATATGCTCTCCTGCTGTGCATCTTTTGCTGTGTGAAGTCTGCTGACAGAGTGTGCACCAGCCTAAGAATGTGGAATACTATTTCTGAGGCTTCGTGTCGCTAATTGCTGATACTGCGTGTCTACGGGAGATCGATGGATCGTCCGGCAGCCGGCTTGGGGGCTATGATGGACTGTCCCAAGAGACATATTATCCAAAAACATATCCTTATTCCACCCCCATTTTTCCTCCCTCCCCCTTCCCCCTCCCCCTCCCCCCCAGATCCCACCCCCACACCCCACTTCCTGACTTCCCTCAGTTCCAGTCTTTGGTTTCTCTAATATTGCTATTTTCTGCATGTTACAAAGTTGTATAGATCCTCAAACTGTTTAGCTGATTATTATCAGTAAAAAAAAAATTGTGGATGTTTATTCAAAACCTGCCAAGGAGTCCAATTTGCTTTGTTGCGTCTTCAGAGACTTTGTGAAAGGTTCCCATTCATCCTTAAAGTCACAGTTATCCTTGTTCCGTAGCTTATATGTCAATTTTGCCAGTTCTGCATAGTCCATCAACTTTTCTTGCCATGATTCTTTAGCTGGGGTTTCTTCAGTCTTACATCCTTGTGCAACCAGAAGTCTCGCGGCTGTTGTCGCATACATGAAGATGTTTTTCAACTTTTTTGGCAGATCTTTCCCTACAATCCCCAACAAAAATGCCTCAGGTTTTTTAACAAATGTTAAATGGGACATTTTCTTCAATTCATTGTATATCATTTCCCAAAATGTTTTAATTACCACACTCCCACCACATATGATAAAATGTTCCCTCCTTTTCCTTACACTTCCAACATATATTTGAACTAGTTTTGTACATTTTCCCTAACTGCACTGGTGTTGTATACCATCTGTACATCATCTTCATGTAGTTCTTCATGTACTGTTCCCAGGATAGGTAAAGATCATTCAACAGTTTTCAAATTGAAAAACGGTGTTTCATTTTGAGATCCTTTGTAACACCATCCACTTCATTTAACCACAACCTACGACCCTTGAGGTTTTTACTGAAGCAAAAGGATTGATTCCATCCCTGTATCAAACAGCTGTGATTTGAGGATCGTCTGTTTCATAGCAGCTTCTGTGCCCCTTCCCTCTGCTGCATTTGGCATGAAATTGCCGGTGATTTCCTCAGGAGTAAAAAGGCCTACCTACTCTGGGCTTATTCTTGGGAGTTACTTTGCAACAAAGAACAAAGCTTTTCGTCTTCTGTTTCTTTTCATTTTTATGTTTTCAAAATGCTTGATATCTGACACTGATTTCTGTATATTGTGTTTTCTTTGTTTTTCAAGCTTTCATAAAAAATAGCCTTTGAAAGCAGCTGGTACAGTGGTCAGAAGACTTGCCTTCGTGTCCACAGAATGGAGAAGAAAAGTTCGCCCAACGAATCCCTGGGTGCGACCCCAGAGACCTCCGGCTCCCACCTGGCTGAGCCTTCTCATTGCCAGCTCACTTCGATGCCCTCTGTTCCCAGAGATACCACTGGAAGAGCTGCTTCCCTTAGCCAGGAAGAGTCGGGGTCCCAGCAGCCTTCCCAGCAGGCCTCCCACATTTCCTCCTCCTTGGGCAGTGCTCCATTGCAGGTCCCCGAGCAGCTTTCCGAAGAAAGGCCCCATGGCACTGGCCAAAGTGCTTCCCTCCCATCTCTGGATGAGGTTTCTTCTTCCCAGTGCACCACCCAGGGAACGGGTCACCAGCTTGCAGCGACGTTCTCTAGCCTGCAGTCTGGGAGTAGGAAAAGTGTGATCACCTTTGCGGGGACCCAGGCTGTTTCCTCTACCTCTAAGTCTCCAGAGGGGTCTGTCCCAGCTCCGAGCACAGCTGATCTGGCTAAAGGCGGCCAGGGGCAAGGCCAGGTAAGTCCAGATTGAGAGGTAGGGAAAGGGCTTTGAGGCTGTAATGACCTCCTTGAGTCTCTCCAGCTGCTTTGGACAACTGCCCCCATCCCTGACCCCTGGCCATACCGCCTGGGCCTGGTGAGAGATGGAGCCCCAGAACACCTGGAGTGCACCAGGCTGGGGAAGGATGTCGTGAGGTGGAAGGCAAAAGGAAGGCAGACAGCCCATCCCGGGGTCGGTCCTTTTCCTCCTGCATGCCACATTTCCGAAAGGCAGCTTCTAGCTTAATGGCTCACCTGAGCCGCCATCCTTTAAACTGGGGAAGCAGCAGTGGCTCATCAGAACTCACAAGTTAGGAAGTCCTATGTTATAGTGCCCATCTTCTTGTTATGTCCTGTTGGTGGGGAGAATTGTGCCGTTTTCCTGTGGGTGGGCAGCCAGCCAGCAGCAGGCTGGCAGGTGGGCCCAGGGAAATGGCTTTGTCGGGGGAGCCTCAGAACTCGTCCTCTGCATGTTTGTTCCCTGTTGCCCCAAAGTGGGAACTGTCTTGCAATTCAGGCTTGTGGCACACAGGTAGAGAAGGGGAGCTGTTTGTCTCTTCAGATGCCTGGGAGAAGAGAGCAGTGGGTGGGGGCAGCCTCTGCTCCCCCTTCTAGAAAGGAGGCCTTTGCCAACATGGGTGCAATTCTGCTCCATGTGGGGAAAGTGTTTATCCATCATGGATTTGGGGGGATGCTGCTGCCAGCCAATATGGGCTTTGAAGGATATTTTTTTACCGTAGGCCTTTTTATTCTGCTGCATTTCAATGTTTGCCTATTTTCTGACCTAGTTGTAAAGTACCTTGAGATTCCCACATAATAGGTTGCAGGTAAATACTCTAAAAATAAGAACTCCCCCCCCCCATCATGTCACAAAGTCAATTGACACAGAGCCTAAAATAATGCCAACAAGCTCTTCTACCTGGAAGCGCAACATCAGCCCTTAAACACATCAGCATGAGGTGCAGTTGTCACACGGCTACGAATCATAAGCCATGAATGCAGGTCTGAATAGTGCTCCTTTGGAAACCCCCACCCTCCATGCAGAAAAAGCGCATCTGCCCCTGAAATCCTTTCAGTATAAAGCGTATGAATGACAGGCAGCTAAAAAACTGTCTCCTCGGCTATTTGGCTCATGTGTCTCATAGAACAAACTCCGTGGACGAAAACAGCCTTGCCAGGAATGTGAGCCGACTTTAATCCAGCCTGCCCTGAAATATCTCAGAAGTGAAGCAGGAGAAAGAGGCCCAGTTTATGGCGGTGAGCTGACTTGGTTTTGAGTAGGAGGGTGTGCGCTGCAGGGGACTGGTCTGCTTATGTGAATAGGCTGGACTACAAAATCTCTGGCTGCTCTTATATTCTTTTCCTGCAAGGCTGCAGTTAGGTTAGTGAGTGGCAGGCTATTGCCTATCTTGTGTATCAGCAGCACTGTAGAGTCAGGCCAGATGGCAAATCCTGATAGTTGGGGTCGGGATGCATATGGAATGGGTTCGGGAAAGAGGGGTGGCCACTTCCAATCTACCAGGAAGCATTTTTCTCCTTGAGAAACAGCTTGCACCAGCAGAGGGAGGCAGCACTCCACAGAAAACCTCTCTGTCATACAAGCAGTCCTCTACAAGGAGATCCTTGGGCTGGGAGGGGGCTGGAAGTGACCGTATTCCAGATGAGGGGGAGCATGAAGCCAGGCTCTGGGCTTTCGTTTCGTGTTGGAATGGAGATGTAAAATCACTTCTTTTGTATTCAGGTCAGGACAAGAGATCCACACCTGGGAGCTTGATGGCAGCTGAAGGGATCCACGGTGATCCAGGGCAAGCTGCCCTTGCTGCTCAGGTAAGGCCAGAAGGAGGCTTACCAGGCGTCCCCGGTTGCCAGGGACAGTCCCCGGATTCAGCAATCTGTCCCCGGCAGAAATTTGTCCCCGGAATGTCCCCGGATTTAATTAATGTCCCTGGAATTACGCCTGGGGACTTCCTGCGCTGCAACACAGCTGACGCCATGACAACAAGCAGCATTGGAGGTCCCGACTACATCCGGGGACATTAATTAAATCTGGGGACATTCCAGCCAGCCAATCCGCTGGCTGGGGGGGGGGGGGTGTCCCGACCTTGCTGCAGCCACCGCCACTGAGGAGAGGGAGAGCCCGACTCAAGAGAGAAGAGACCCAGAGGAAGGTATGTCTGCTTTAACGCCTCATTGCTGAGCAAAAAACAGTGTTCTTGGCTGTTCCTGTGGCGTACATCCCTCCCCCCTTATCTCCAGCTGGACGGCTTGTCTTTGGGGCGTTGAGGCAAAGCACAGCAGTGGGGATCCCTTGTCCCCCCCCCCCCACTTTGTGGGAGAGCTTGCTTGCAGATAGGGATAGCGCACGGTTGGAGAGCCTTTATTTGTAATTGCTCTGGTTGCTTAGAAGGGTAGTTGGTGGATGAAGTTAACCAAGTCAACTTTAATCGTTTAACCTGCCAGAAAAAGGGCCAGTTTAAAACAGCGGCTGTCTAGTTCACAGAGTTCCTGAACAAGCATGCATGGAAACACCGGTTTCTATAATAACTGAAATGTGCTTCATTTGCAACTAAGTAGAGCCTGTCTGCTAATGCAGAGCACAATCCAAAGCTTCAGGCAAGGCCATTTATATACCCAGAATCCAGAGCAGCCTGTTCTCATACTCCTTTGAAGTCCCACCACTGCAACACCAGCGCTTGGCCTTCTGGCACTTGCAGGCTAGGGAAAGAGCTCTTTAGCACCCTGGGGTGGAGCTCCTTCTCAGCAATAGCACTGTCTGCTCATTCCCAACTTCTTCAACCAGTGCCTCTGTGCCTTCTGTAAATGTCTGGAGTAAATGTCTAGCAGGAAGTGTCTGTCCTCTCCAGGATGTTGAAATACTGAAGAAGGCGCCCAATAGCCCTAAGACGGGGGCGGAAACAGTACTTAAGGGTGATCAAGCATTGCCTATGAAGGTCCAGGAGCCTGTAGAAAAACTCCAGCCATTGCCAGCAATACTCCAGGAGCCACAAGGAAGAGGTATTTTTGAGAATCCTGTCTTCACAAATTCCGGGAACATGGCCCTCCCAGTGTTAAGGTGGGGAGGTGGGGTTGGGAGTTTGCAGATAAGAGTCCAAAGTTAAAAATGTAAAGGCTAATGGAATTCTATTTAAAAATCAAAAGTCGCAATAGGCCTTCTTTTGCGTAAATCACAACTCCTCTCTTCTTCACTCTGTCAGATGATATAAATTCTCGGCCTAGTCTCTTATTGATTAGCAGTTTCCTGTGAAGCCTAATCACGTGTGTTTCCTGTAAGCAGATAATGTCCAATTGTTCCTTTTTTAATAAATGAAAGATCTTCCTTCTTTTCTCCGGAGAATTAAAACCATAATTAATTAAAACCAACATAAATACAAAAGCAGTGTTAATATTTATAGATGCGGAGAAGGCCTTTGACAATATCTCATGGAGGTTTATGAAGAAAAATTTGGAAGGGATGGGAGTGGGACGGGAGTTTGAAAATGGTATAGATGCAATTTATTCAGAACAAAAGGCAAAATTGATAGTTAATAATGTGGTGTCAGACAAGTTTAAAATTGAGAAAGGAACACGACAGGGTTGCCCTATCTCTCCATTGTTATTTATATCGGTCCTGGAGGTGCTCTTGAACATGATTAGAGGGGACCGGCTGATTGAAGGAATCCAGGTCGGAACGAAACAATATAAACTTAAGGCCTTTGCAGATGACCTGGTTTTGACATTACAGGAGCCAGAATCTAGTACGAAAAGAGTTTTAGAACTGATTCAGGAATTTGGTCGGGTGGCGGGATTTAAGTTGAATAAACAAAAAACCAAGGTTTTGGAAAAAAACTTGACAACTATGGAAAAAGAAAGGTTTCAGAAGGAGACAGGGCTAAATGTGGTTAAAAAGGTGAAATACCTAGGGGTTAACATGACGGCTAAAAATTTGAATTTATTTAAAGACAACTACGAAAAATGTTGGTCAGAAATCAAAAAGGATCTAGAAATTTGGTCAAAATTGAAGCTTTCTTTGTTGGGTCGAATTGCTGCTATAAAAATGAATGTATTGCCAAAAATGTTGTTTTTGTTTCAGACCTTACGGATTGTGGACAAAATGGATTGTTTTAAGAGGTGGCAGAGGGATATCTCTAAGTTTGTCTGGCAGGGCAAAAAGCCCAGAATAAAATTTAAAATACTAACTGATGCTAAAGAAAGAGGGGGATTTGCCCTGCCAGACTTGAAATTATATTATGAATCAGCAGCCTTCTGCTGGTTGAAAGATTGGCTACTTCTAGAGAACACTGACACTCTGGACTTGGAAGGGTTTAACAATGTGTTTGGGTGGCATGCTTATCTGTGGTACGACAAGGTTAAAGCTCATAAAGCATTTAAGAACCATATTGTCAGGAAAGCAGTGTTTAATGTCTGGACAAGATACAAGGATTTATTAGAAAATAAGACCCCAAGGTGGCTATCACCAATGGAAGCTAAGGCTCAGAAAAGACTCAATATGGAGGCCAACTTGCCAAAATATTGGGAGATAATAGAAAAAGATGGAGATACATGGAGATTGCAGAGTTTTGAGAAATTAAAAGACAAAGTGTGAGATTGGTTACATTATCGTCAAATTAGAGAGGTTTTTAATGTGGACAAAAAAATAGGCTTCCAGGTGGAAAAATCGAAATTAGAAACAGAATTGTTAGAACCTAAAATTAAGGTACTTTCAAGAATGTATAACTTGCTGTTAAAATGGAACACTCAGGATGAAACGGTCAAATCAGCTATGATAAAATGGGCGCAAGACATTGGCTACAATATTATGTTTGCTGACTGGGAACGGTTATGGACCACTGGAGTAAAGTTCACGGCATGTAATGCCCTGAAAGAAAATATTATGAAAATGATATATAGGTGGTACATGACCCCAGTCAAGCTTGCAAAAATATACCACTTGCCAGATAATAAGTGTTGGAAACGTAAAGAAACTGAGGGAACATTCTTTCACCTTTGGTGGACATGCCCTAGGGTTAAGGCTTTCTGGGAAATGATCTATAATGAATTAAAAAAGGTATTTAAATATACCTTCCCTAAGAAACCAGAGGCCTTCCTTTTGGGCATTGTGGGCCAAATGGTGCCAAAGAAGGACAGAACTTTCTTTATGTATGCAGCAACAGCAGCAAGAATACTCATCGCTAAACATTGGAAGACACAAGATTTGCCCACTCTGGAAGAATGGCAGATGCAACTGATAGATTATATGGAACTGGCGGAGATGACTGGCAGAATCCGAGACCTGGGAGAAGAGCTAGTGGAGGAGGACTGGAAGAAATTTAAAGACTATTTGCAAAAGCATTGTAAACTGTATGAATGTTAGAATGATGTGGGATATAAAGATAGTATGTGTATAATGAGCTGCTTGTGCGTAAATTCGCAGTCCCTCAGAGTTTGTTCAAGCCCACAAACTTCTGTCTGTGACAGAGCCCCTCAGACATGGCTGCTCTAATCACTTGCAGATTCCGACAGTGGTTGCTTTCGGAATCGTTTCCAGCATAAAAGCTCCATAACGGAAACACGTCTTCTGGACTCACGGCGTGACAGTTTCCGGCGAGGAGTGGGTCTCCCTATGGGAGCTTCAGATACCCCCCCCACTGCTCTCGCTGGAAGAGTCCCTGAGCCCTCCCCCCTGCTCGCTTTCCCTCGGAGATCCACCTCTCCCCTTGCTAGTTCCTGCTTCAGCTGCTGAGTCTCTCCCAGCCTGCGTGAGCCCTTCCACCAGAGACCCACCTCTCCCTCTGCTGGTTCCTGCTTCCGCTGCTGAGTCTCTCCCAGCCTGCGTGATCCCTTTCACCACCGGTTCCTCCGATGGCAGTTCCCTGACATCCACCTCCCCTCCAGGGCCCCCTTCACCCCCTCCCGTTCCCTCTCCTCTGGGTGGTGAGGAGGTAAAACCCTGAAAAGACTCCTCTTCATCTTCAGACGTCTCGAACATTTCCCTCCATCGGTCTCCGTTCTGGCTCGCTGACTCCTCCTCCTCCTCGGAATCTGTGAACCCCTCCAACTCCTCTTCTTCGTCGGTGGTGGCAAAGTATTCCCTCCTGAACCTCGCCACTGGCTGAGGTTTACTTGGGAACCTCTGATGAAAAGTTTCTATTAAAACCTCGTCATTGACATCCTCCGCCATGACCCAGGTGTTTTCCGACTCCGGTTCCCCTTCCCACATTACCAAATACTCTACTTGATCTCCCTTCCACCTGGAATCGAGGATCTCCGCTACATGGTAGCTTTGTTCCCTTTCCTCCATTGCTGGTCCCCGAGTCACCCTCCCTTCTCTGTCCCCTTTATACGGTGACAGCAACGACCTGTGGAAAACTGGGTGCAGCTTCATGTGGTTCGGTAACCGGAGTCTGAAAGCCACTGGGTTGACCTGTTGCGTGACTTCAAATGGGCCCAGTCTTTTGGGTCTTAACTTCTTACAACCCCCTTTGAAGGGTAACCCTTTGGTTGACAGCCACACCTGGTCCCCCACCCTAATGGTTTCACCTTCTCTTCGGTTTTTGTCTGCCTGCCTCTTATATTCCTCCTTGGCCCTGTCTAAATTTAGCTGTAGCTGGCGATGGATCGCTTCCATTTCTTCTATGAACTGTTCGGCAGCTGGAACACTCCATCTCTCCCCCTCCCCTCCTGGGAAAGCCCTGGGATGACACCCGTAATTAGCCAAAAAGGGGCTCATCCCCGTGGACACGTTCTCTGCATTGTTGTAGGCAAATTCCGCCAACGCCAGCTTCTCCACCCAATCATTCTCTCTGTCATTGACATAACACCTCAAATATTGCTGGAGGATGCCATTGGCTCTTTCTGCCTGCCCGTTGGTTTCAGGATGCCGGGCAGTCGAAAAATTGACCTCTACATGCAGTAAGCTCATGAGCTTCCTCCAGAACCTGGAAGTAAATTGTTTCCCTCGGTCTGAAACCACCCTCAAGGGGGCGCCATGCAACCTAAACACATTTTCTACAAACAATTTAGCTGTTTCTTCTGCCGTGACAGCATGTGAGCAGGCTATAAAGTGGGCCATTTTGGTTAACAGGTCTACCACAACCATGATGGCTGTTTTCCCTCTGGACTTTGGCAGATCAGTCATAAAATCTATTGCCACTGCTTCCCATGGTCTTTCAGGTGTGGGTAGCGGTTCTAATAACCCTGCCGGCGCCCGCCTCTCCCCTTTGGCTCGCTGGCATTGGTCACACCCTCTCACATACTCCCGCACATCTTCCCTGACCTTGGGCCACCAAAATTCCCTGGTAACCAGCCACATGGTTTTGTGTTGCCCAAAATGCCCTGCTGTGGGGCTATCGTGCAGCTGCTTGAGTACCTTCTCTCTCAAATCTCCTTCAGGTATATATAACGCTCCCTTGTAATACAACGCCCCGTTTTTCTCCTCAAAACCTCCGGGTTTGTCTCCCTCCCTCCTGAGACCCCTGAGTTTGTCCTGGGCGTATTCATCATTCTCCGTTCCCTCTACCAGTTCTCTTTGCCCCACCAATGCCGCCCCACACACCCAGCGGTCCTCTGGAATGACATGTCTTTCTTCGGGTGCTCCCTCCCCCTCCAAATATTCAGGTTTGCGTGAGAGAGCGTCCGCCCTAACGTTCTCTGGGCCTGGCACGTAACAAATCTCAAAGTTAAATTTGGAGAACTCCTGAGCCCATCTCAACTGCCGTTGGTTGAGCACTCGTGCCGTTCTCCAATACTCTAGATTCTTGTGGTCAGTGCACACTTGCACCTTATGTTGTGTGCCAATTAGCAGGTGCCTCCATTTCCGGAAGGCCTCATGAATAGCAAGAAGTTCTCGGTCATACACCGTGTAATTCCTCTCGGATTTGTTCAGTTTCCGCGAAAAAAAGGCACACGGTCTCCACTCTGACTCCTCCTTCCCTGGCTGCAGAAGAAGCACCGCCCCTATGGCTCTGTCTGATACGTCTGTTTCGACCCTCATCTTTTTTTGTAAGTCCACATGCAGAAGTTGCTCCTCCGAGGCGAAGGCCCTTTTCAGTTCCTCAAAGGCTCGCTCCGCCTCCTCAGTCCAAACGAATTTCTTTTTACTGCTGAGACAGTCCGTAATGGGCGCCGTCAGGTGGGCAAAGTTTCGAATGAACTTACGATAAAAGTTCCCAAACCCTAGGAACCTCTGCACATCCTTCTTTGTTTTGGGTGTTTTCCATTCCAGCACTGCCTGGACCTTGCCGGGGTCCATGGCCAATCCCTTGTCTGACAGGCGGTACCCCAGAAACTCCACCTCCTTGGTATGAAACTGACACTTCTCCAGTTTCACCCACAGCCGGTTGGCCTGCAGCCTGCTCAACACTTCTCTGACGTCTCTTACATGCTGCTCCTCATTCTCAGAGTACACCAACACGTCATCTAGGAAGGCCACACAATTCTTGTACAGCAAAGGCCCCAGTGCGTGGTTCATAAAAGCTTGGAAGCACGCCGACCCTGCTTGTAATCCAAATGGCATAACTAAATATTCAAATGCCCCTAAAGGGGTGAACATGGTGGTTTTCCATTCATCCCCTTTCCTTATACGTATCAGATTGTACGCCCCCCTTAGGTCCAGCTTTGTAAAAATCTTTCCCTTCCGTACCCTGGTCAAAATGTCATCAATCCTGGGCATTGGAAAGGCCAAAGGTTCTGACACTGCGTTT
Source organism: Podarcis muralis (assembly GCF_964188315.1). NCBI lineage: Eukaryota > Metazoa > Chordata > Lepidosauria > Squamata > Lacertidae > Podarcis > Podarcis muralis. Next base: position 17,584,967 of record NC_135674.1, read on the forward strand.
AACCCCCTGAAGTCACACACCAGTCTCGGCTTATCCGTGTTTTTTTTATCCACAAAAAACACTGGGCTACCTCCCACCGCTCTGGACTCTCTGATGAAACCTCTCTTCAGGTTCTTGTCAATGAACTCCCTTAGCTCCTGCATTTCTCTGTCTGACATGGCGTACAACTTGCCTACAGGAAGCTGTGCCCCAGGGAGTAAATTGATTTGACAGTCAAAGGGTCTATGCGGGGGTAGTTGGTCAGCTTCCTTCTCGCTGAACACGTCGCTGAGATCTGCGTATTGTCGTGGTACCTTCACTTTCTCCATTACTTCCGTCCCTGCTAGGGTGGCATGGGCCCCTGCTGAACCCTTTCCCCCTTTGCAGTGTTCTAAGCAATGTGCTGAACTAAAGGAAACCACTCTCTGATGCCAGCTCACCAGCGGATCATGTAACGCTAGCCAGCTCATCCCCAAAATAATAGGGGCTCCTCCCAAGGTGGCCACATTAAAAGCTATCAGTTCGGTGTGCCTTGCCACCTTCATTATCATTGGGACGGTCTGCAAGCTGACTTCTCCTCCCAACAACTCCCTGCCATCGATCGTGGTCACCTGCAGGGGGTTGCTTAAAGGGATAGTCTGTATCTGGTGTTCGGCTGCAAACTCCTTGCTTATGAAATTGCAGGAGCTGCCTGAATCCAACAGCGCCTTTGTCTTTAAGGGGTATCCGTTTTGCAGCTCTAGCGACACTTCTATCACTAAGGCAGGTTTAGGAGGTTCTGGCGTGGGCACTTTCACTGCTCTTTGGCCTGGTTGCTGTGCCCCGACGGTGGCAACCAGGCGTTGGCTTTTACTTGCTCCGGTTTCTCCTCCTCTCTACCCTCAACAGCTCCCACCATCCCTTGCCATTCCTTCCTCTGGGGGCAGACTCTGGCAAAGTGACCTGGCTGTTGGCAGAGATAGCATTTCCGGGCGCCTTTTCCCTCCTTCTTTCCCCCTTCACTGGGCTTTGAAACTGCACGCGCGCGCGCTGTTCCGATTTCCATCGGCTCTGCCGGCGGGAAAGTTGTTTCTGGAATGTCTGGAATGTGGAACTCCTTCCAACGTTCCCCCTTCCCTTCCCGCCTCTCCAAAGCTCTCGTCTCCTGGCGCGCTCCTATGGTCAGCGCAGATTTGCTCAGCTGATCCATAGAATCCGCCCTGGGACCCCTGGCCAGTTCATCTTTCACCACCGGAGCCAGACCTTCTTCAAAAAGCATCTGAATGGGTTCCGCCGATAAGTCCCACCCCAATCTGTGAACCAGCATGGTGAACTCAGTCCAGTACTCACGGACAGATCGGCTCCCCTGTTTGCAAGCCATGAGCTGCCTGCGCACCACTCCCTGCTCAATATCGCTGGAAAACATCAGATCCATGGCACGAAAGAACTTCATTGTGTCCTTTAGGACGGCACTATTCGTTGCCATCATGGGTCTCACCCAATCCCGTGCTCCCTTTTCAAGATGCCCAATCACGAAAGCCACTCGTGATTCCTCGTCAGGGAATTCATCAAACTGCACATTGAGGGCATATTGCATCTCTGTTCTAAAGGCATGGTAGTCCTTGGGGTCCCCCCCAAACTTCTGCACCAATCCTGGTACCTTTCTGGGGAACTGGGTGCCTTTTCCCCTTTTGTCTGCATCCTGCGCCCTTCTCTCCTCAAGCCTTGCCGTCTGCAGCGCTAGCTGGATCTCCAACGCCCGGTAGCTCTCCTCCAGGCTTGGCCCTGCTCCAGCCCCTGCCTGCCCGGTGCCGGCTGGGTCGCTCATGATGCCTTCTCCTGCACAAACAGCTTACAAAGACTGTCGGAATGCTGTGATGGGATAATGAGCTGCTTGTGCGTAAATTCGCAGTCCCTCAGAGTTTGTTCAAGCCCACAAACTTCTGTCTGTGACAGAGCCCCTCAGACATGGCTGCTCCAATCACTTGCAGATTCCGACAGTGGTTGCTTTCGGAATCGTTTCCAGCATAAAAGCTCCTTAACGGAAACACGTCTTCTGGACTCACGGCGTGACAGTTTCCGGCGAGGAGTGGGTCTCCCTATGGGAGCTTCAGATACCCCCCCACTGCTCTCGCTGGAAGAGTCCCTGAGCCCTCCCCCCTGCTCGCTTTCCCTCGGAGATCCACCTCTCCCCTTGCTAGTTCCTGCTTCAGCTGCTGAGTCTCTCCCAGCCTGCGTGAGCCCTTCCACCAGAGACCCACCTCTCCCTCTGCTGGTTCCTGCTTCCGCTGCTGAGTCTCTCCCAGCCTGCGTGATCCCTTTCACCACCGGTTCCTCCGATGGCAGTTCCCTGACAGTATGGTATTAGTGATATAGTTAAAAGCTATGCAAAAATGATATACAGAATAAAGGTGAAGTCAGAATAATATTATGTCAAACCTAAACAATATGAAAAAGTGGAGGGAAGAATAGCGGCATAATAGTTGAAGTGTATAATATGAATTAAGATTTGAAAAAAGGTGAGGTATTGCTGAACAAGATTTTGTAAAAGGGAACACAGAAAAGGGAGATGTGAGGGAGTCCAGAAAGAGGACTATGAGAATAATATCCAAGAAAATGGCTTTTTTCTTTTTTATGTTTTTTCTTTTTTGTCTTTTATGATGGGTTTTTTATTGTGTTTTGTTGTTGTTTGTATGGTGTTTTTTTCTTTTCTATTTTGTGTTGTGAAATCTGTTTTATTGTTGAAACTTTAATAAATATCTTTTAAAAAAAAATCAAAAGTCGCTGTGGTGGTTCAAGTTGTAGTGTGAGACAAAAGACAAGATGGAAAAGAAAAGATAAGGAAGAGAGAAAAGAGATAGAGAGAAAAAGAAGAAAGAAAGAAAAAGAAAACACAAAAAATCCTACTGAAAATAGTTTGTTTGTTTGTTCAGAAAAGAGAAGGAAAAGAAGAAAGCCATTGTAATAAGTAAATAGAAAAAGGGGGGAGTGGGGATGGAAAAGTAGATACAGTGGTGCCTCGCAAGACGAAATTAATCCGTTCCGCGAGTCTCTTCGTCTTGCGGTTTTTTCGTCTTGCGAAGCACGGCTATTAGCGGCTTAGCGGCTTAGCGGCTATTAACGGCTTAGCGGCTTTAAGAAAAAGGAAACAAACTCGCAAGAACTTGCAAGACGTTTTGTCTTGCGAAGCAAGCCCATAGGGAAATTCGTCTTGCGGAACGACTCAAAAAACGGAAAACCCTTTCGTCTAGTGAGTTTTTCGTCTTGCGAGGCATTCGTCTTGCGGGGCACCACTGTATATATATAGAATTCTTTAATGAGAAATTTTAAAAAACTTTTTTTTAAAAAGAGAAAAATGAGTAATAATAATGAAAATGAGTAAATGAGTAAGAAGTGAATAGAAATGGATGAATAATGAGTAATAATGTATTAATAAAAAAGGGAGGGTTGTGTGTATAACTAAAGAAGAAGGAGGAGACAGACAGAGAGAGAGAGAGAGAGAGAGAGAGAGAGAGAGAAGGGAACAAGAAAAAGGGGCAGTTTTAATTCTCCTGTGGGACCCCCAGGGCTTGGTGTCGGGTCCCTAGATCGGGGCTGAGGCGGCAGTTCCAGGAAATGGGCTCCAATGATTCAGGCCGCCTACCTGGGTTCATAGGGTTTGAAAATACTGATAAGAAATGGACTGAAAATAAACTCAATAACATAAAGCATGATTTTTGCTGTGCCCCCCTGCACTGGCAGGGGAGGGTCTACGCCGCGTTCTTCTAGCCCCCAGCCGGTCCCCGGTGCACGGTTCCTCTGCTCTTTTGTTTCAGCCGCTGGTGATATAGGCTTGTGGTCGGAGCTGGGCTAGGTGGGGCATTCCCTCCGGGCTTCCCTGTCTCTCCCGATCCCCTCCTATCATTCTCCCCCCCCCCCATGTTACCTGTTGCCTTACCAATACAGTCGTACCTTGGATCCCAAACGCCTTGCGACTCGAATGTTTTGGCTCCCAAACGCCACAAACCCGGAAGTGAGTGTTCCGGTTTGTGAATGTCCTTTGGAGCCCAAATGTCCGACGGGGCTTCCGCGGCTTCGGATTGAGTGCAGGAAGCTCCTGCAGCCAATCGGAAGCCGCGCCTTGGTTTCCGAATGTTTTGGAAGTCAAACGGACTTCTGGCATGGATTCCGTTTGACTTCCGAGGTACCACTGTATATCTTCTCGGAACAGGGGCAATCCCATTGCCGCCTTCAGTTCTGGTAAAGCTAAGAATTGCTTGTGCAGATCTTGATGCCTTCAAGGCCGAGGCTGTCATCTGATGAGACCCAGTACTCCTATCAGGGAAGCAAATCCTCAAATACAGTCATACCTCTTGTTCCGCTCGGTTCAGGTTACGTCTTTTCAGGTTGCCTCCCGCGGCGACCCGGAAGTAACGGAACGGGTTACTTCCAGGTTTCGCTGCTCGCGCATGTGCAGACGCTCAGAATGACGTCACGCGCATGCGCAGAAGCGGCAAATCGCGACCCACACATGTGCAGACGTGGGTTGCGTTCTGCTCATGATACGAACGGGGCTCCGGAACGGATCCCGTTCGCAACCAGAGGTACCCCTGTAGTTGAAATGCCTGGCTTGTTCAATGGCTTGTCCATTTAGGAGCCATTTCTGCTTCCTGGGCTGTGCCCCCAATACTACGGCTTTTGTCTTGGTATTTGTATTCAAATCTTTGTTACGACACAGTCTCCCAAAGTTCTTTAGTAATCGCCTCATACCCATTTGCGTTTGTGCTAACAACACCCTATCGTTGGCATGTAGCAAAATGGATACATTATGGGATAAAACTGAAACAGGGAAATATCTGGCCATTTGGGTTCCTTTATTACATCATTTACATAAATGTTAAAAAGCAGAATTTACATAAATGTTAAAAAGCAGAATTTTAGAAAGTATTTCAAAGTGTTTAAAATGATTTAGGAATTACAAGGTTAACTTTTTAAAAACAATATTAAATAAGTTTTAAAAGCCTGTATGTGTAACTGCTGATGATGTTGCGGGGTGGCGGCAGCTGTGGTTGTAAGACTCCCTTAAAACTGATTTACAGTGCTGGCTCTTGGGGATTGAAAGGGCACATAAAAAGGCCTTGCCCCAAATTAAAGAAAAACCAACAAACAACCCCAGTCAAACAATTAAAAAAAACAGCCTGTGGGGCTCAGATGAACAAGTCCCACTTCGGTGCAACTTGACCGGAATGACATGCACAGATGCTCCCTTCTTTTTCTGAGTTAAAGCAGTGATTTTGGCTGAGGTGTGGCATGCAGCTGAAACAGTATTTAAGGAAGCTCAAGTATTCCATGTGAAGCTCCAGGAGCTTGAAGAGAAACTCCAGGCGTTGCCAGCAACACTCCAAGAGCCGCAAGCCAGAGGTATTTTTGAGAATCCTGTCTTCACATGGCCCTCCCTCCCAATGGGTTTCAAGTCCCATCATCCATGATGAGCCCCGGGCATGTTGGCTGGGGCTTAGGGGAGTCCCACTACAGTCTGGAGCCCAGTTCAGTGCGCCTTTGTGGGCAGCTGGTAGCCATGCCAGGGTCGCCTTCGCTGCGTGGAAGGGGTGGCCTCCCCCCCACCCCCACCCCATGCGCAGGAGACCAGAGACCAGTAGCAGACTGCGCATGTGCCTCTGAAGGGCACAAAGATTTGATGCCTCCTTGTGTGCCCATTTTCTTGCCAAAAAGAATAAAAATACAGCATATGGTTGCACATACCAGGCACCAATGTTAATGGTGGTTCTTTGGCTTTTCCTTCAGGTGAGGAACACGAGGAGGAGGAGGAGGAGGAGGAGCAGCAGGAGGAGAAGGAAAAATAAAGAAAATGGGGGGGATATATATTTTCCTATATATTTCTATTATTAGTTCTATGTATTGCTTCTTTATTTAATAAAATTTATTTTAAAAAGCCTGCAAAGTGGTTTACCAAAACAAAAAACAAACAACCCACCACAGCAGTAAAATCAAGAAAAATCAACAATCCTACTTTAAAACATACAAAAGCTAAAATATTAAAAGAGATGAAAATTACTTCAACTTCCCAAGCTTCTAGGTTTGCTTGCCTAAACAACAATGCTTTTAGCAGGTGCCTGAAACGCGTCTAGCAAAGGCACGTGCTTTGTTGCAAGAGGCGGGGAGTTCCAAAGGGCCGGTGCTGCCACACTAAACCATGCAGTACAGATATTATGCGGAACCTGTGGTAGTGCTTGAAACTGTGAGAATTCCAGCTCCATGATTGCAGTCATGGGATTGTTGTCTATGTTATGACTCCACAGAGTGGGAAGTGACGGTGACAGGATGTTTGTGTCCCTGTGTTCTGTGAAGTGGGACTATTGTCCTTTGTTCTTTTTCTCTTTGCTGTCTGATGCTCGAGAGAGAGAGGGAGCCATGTTGCAGTGCTCCGTGTGTGTGTTTACATGTAAATAAAGTCGATTAGCCAAAATGCTGAGTTGCTGAGGTCTGTCACGCATGATCCACAAACTCTGCGGATCCCTAAGTGTGCCGGTGTCGCTTGGCATCGGTCGCTGTGATGTTCGGGCTGAAGCAAGCTTATGAAGCTCCCAAACGATCGACCAGGAGGGAGGGAACATGCCAGTCGGGCACGTGTCTCTGCCAGGGTGCTACTCGAGTGTAGGCTGAACTCCTGACAGAAACTACGGAAGGGGAGGTTTTAGTCATGGGGATTTCACCATGCTCTGAAAAGGAAAACATTGATTTCAACAGCAGGCCTGTACAGCAGCAATCTACTCGCCTGCGAGTCTCATCATGATCAGTGGGACTTCTTCCCGAGCCGGCGGTGCATAAGATGGGCTGCACCCCTTGCACCCAACTTGTACCTAAAACTCTGCACAAGCCTGCACCAGAGAAGAGTGGAGTTGGAAGGGACCCTTGAGGGTCATCAAGCCAACCCCCTGGGGCAATGCAGGAATCTCAAGTAGACTATCCCTGACCGATGGCCCCCCGTCTTCTGTTTTTCCTCTCAGCCAGGACACACAACAACGAGACTGGAGGTGGGGGGGAAAGATAAATTTTGACGAAGGAAAGGCAATGGGGCCAATTTGTCAGGCGCACACAGGCACAGCTTGAAGACTTTACGCAGAGAGGAACCCCCCACACGGGAGACACAGATACACAAGCACACAGAAGTCAATAACCCAAGAGTGGCTTCTGAGTGGGGGGTTGGCTGAGGACAGGGTTGGGCGGAAACATGTGGAGCTTTGCAGAGGGGAGGCAGAAAGCGTTTGTCAGAGGGAAACTCACTTTCCCTTTTTAGAAACCGGCCAAGATCCCTTCTGCATTTGCATTTGCAGCGCTGCCCCCAAAGTGATCCTTTCAATCCACTTGATAGTCCAGCTGTAGGCGCTGGTCTTCCAGGCAGAATGAAAGGCGCACCCACCGATCCCGCTTCCTTCCTCTCCCCTTCCTGCCCCCCTCCGTTCTTTGCTCACCTGCCTCCTTCCCGTCCTCTCCCCTGCCTGCCTCATCCACCCACGACCCCCAGCTTCCCAAGCCTACAGTGAATGTCCCCCCCCCCATGCCGCTGCAGGATGACACCCAGTGCGGACCGCCCCCACCCTGCTCCGCCACTGCTCTGGAAGAAGCTGCTCTGCTGAGAGCAGGACATCTCTGAAGACTCGGCTGGGGTTCTGTAATCTCTGGTGATACATCCCACTGGCTGAGGTGTGGTGAGCTGCAGACTGACTCCCACAAGTCACCAGCTGAGAGGTCCATGGTCCAGATGCCACTACACCCCCAGGTGCTGAAAAGTACCAACTTGAATGGCTCTGAAAGGAAATCAGACAAATTCAACGTTGAGATTTCTATGCTGTCCATCGGACTGGGTTGCCCCAGCCATTCTGGGCGCTCCCAGCAAATTGAAACATCCAAAACAGTAAAACACCCCAAAATCTTTCCTGTACCGAAGCCAATTGGATTGACTGTTGAATCTTCTTCCAAGTACTTTGTTTGGTTTTTAAAGATATTTATTAGAATTTTACAACATGAAAAAAGAAAAATACAAAATCAAAATAGATAAAAAACAATTCCATCCTTCCATCACTTTCTTTCATTTGCTTATTTCCCGGACCTCCTCACACCTCCCTTTTTGTATTCCAGTTAGATTCATTAGTTCAGCAAATCCTTCCCCTCTTTGTTTTATCCTAATCTTTAATCTTAAAATAAAGTAACATTATTCTTCCAAGTACTTTGGAAAGGACAGGAGCTTTCCCTGCACTTGAGAACAGTCAGCTAACGTAGGGGTACAGGACAGGCCACAGGCCACTCCCAGCTCAATCCCCTCACCTCAGCACCGGCCGCCTGAGGCAGCTGCCTCACTCTGGCTCATCAGAGTTCCGGCCCTGCTTGGGAATATGAGTGGGAGAGGGCCATTGCACTCAGGTCCTGCTTATGGGCTTGTTGTGAGCCTCTGCTGGACAACTATGGGGAACGAGGTGCTGGACTAGATCATCCATTGGTCTAATCCAGAAGGACTGTTCTTACATCTGGGCTGGGCTGGAGGCAACTCCAACTTGCAAAAAGTCATGGAACACCAAGAATTGCAGACTCCCACACTCGCAAGCAAATGAGCTATTGCTTCGCTTCTTAAACCAAAAGAAAAAAACAACCCACGTCCAGTAGCAAACAGACCAATGAAAGTTGCATTTTTGCGTGGGTAGGAAGGGTGTCATTTTCCTTTGGCTGATTTAGGTCCTCGGCTTTTAGACTCCAGAACTGGCACAAACAGGGATGGAACTCTGCTTCAGTTCAAAGGGAGGTATGATTGGCAGGCAAGGTGACACAGCCAGTTATGTGGAAGGGAGGAGGAGGAGGGTGGGGAGGTCACAAGGGAGGAAAGAGCTCTGCACCTCAGCTCGGAATTCTTTTGGAATTGTGGAGGGGAACAGAGGAAATCTGTCAAGCCACTTCCCTTATGGACTGCCGGCTTAGGAAAAGCCCCTCACTTCAGAAAATCCACCCCCTGCATCAATTTCCTCCATTCCAACGCCATTCTTTCCCTTAAGGAAAGGACTCTTTCCCCCTCTATCTCCCGCCATAATCCCTCAAGCGTGAGGACACGTGTACACCCCGCCCCCTCCCACCCAGGGAAGTGCCCAAAGGTGACAATTACTGAGCAGTTAAGTTGGCCAAAGAAACCAAGAGCCCACCCCCAGACTTGCACCAGGGTATGGATGTGCAGGAGGGACGCGGGTGGCGCTGCGGTCTAAACCACAGAGCCTAGGGCTTGCCGATCAGAAGGTCAGCAGTTCGAATCCCCGCGACGGGCTGAGCTCCCGTTGCTCAGTCCCTGCTCCTGCCAACCTAGCAGTTTGAAAGCACGTCCAAGTGCCGCTCCGGTGGGAAGGTAAACGGCGTTTCCGTGCGCAGCTCTGGTTCGCCAGAAGCGGCTTAGTCCTGCTGGCCACATGACCCGGAAGCTGCACGCCGGCTCCCTTGGCCAATAAAGCGAGATGAGCGCTGCAACCCCGAGTCGGTCACGACTGGACCTAATGGTCAGGGCTCCCTTTACCTTTAGCTTTACTTAAGAGGTGCCTGGACATGTTTGCCTGTGTTAAGCTTGTACTGAGTGAGAAGTCTGGACATGTTTGCCTATGGCCTGTCCACCGTCCCTCAGACCTGTGGGGATGTTCAGGGATGCAGGAGAGGATATTGTTGGCTGTTTGCAGTATGGTAGCGCAGCGGAAAGCTTGCTGGGGAGACCATGCATTAAAAAGGGACTCAACAATAACTTAAACAAGGTTTTAATTACAAAAACTCCTTTTACACTAAATATATTAACAAACAAACATGACCCAACCACCAACCCATCCCCCAGGGTAATGGGAGAGCTAGGTGCTCCTCCTCATATACTACACCCAATTGCTGACACAGCTTAATCAATGCAACTCAGCAGCACCTGCTATGTTTCACAGCTGTAAAGCTGGGTCTCGTTATCTTGCTCTGGCCCCTTAAAGACATACACTTCCGGTGCAGCGCGATCCCGATACAAGCGGGGGTTTTACCGAGAGGGAAACCCCGAGCTATTTTGGAGGATTAAGGGGTGTTCCAAGGCACGGAACCCCCCGAAAACTTCTCCGGAGGGTGTCCGGAGAACACGGTTCCCGCAGCGACGGAAAGCGACCAACCCGGCCGTCAGGTAGCTTCAAACGAAGCGAAGAGTACGGTGGCGTTGTTTAGCGGTCGAGGGAAGCCATTACCGACCTCCATATAGCGAAGCCTCAGGCTTGTCGGGAAAGCGCTACACTCCCCCATTAATTGAACTCCGACTACAGAAAGACCTTTTTAATTTTTGTGGGAACACCAACAAGGAAGTCGGGGGTGAGAAACGAAGGTGTAATGGAGTTCAGCTCGAAACGAAGTCGGATAGACGCAGCACGGCTCCAGCGCTAAGAAAAGTGAAAGTAAGTTACCTTGGCGGACACATTGTTCCCCCTTGTCTATCCTCCCTCTAAAAGTAACTTTTGTGCGGATATTTAACATCAAAGGACTTGGGGCAGGAAAAGGGGAGACCAGGGACAAATTGATACAGTGGCGAATCCTTGAGGTACAGAGGTTTGAAAGCAGACGAAAGGAGTACTCCCCGTATCTTCAAAGAGCAAAGGGAAGAGAAGCCGGAAAAGGAGGCTCCGCCATTAAAAGTTTCTGAGCGTGGTGGACTTAAGAGAAGTGCAAGGAGAAGAAAGGTAAAAGAAAGATACACTACATTCATTCCTGCTGGGGGAAACAAAGACACTTTTGACCCAATGTAAATATATCTCGGACTCTTTATAAACGAGTCCCCCCCCCAATCTATCTTCGGAACTTTTGATTTACATGAGAGACCAAGCGTTTGCGAAACAGGATTGGATTGAATACTGCTACAGGGGAGTAACGTCGTGCTGAAGGGACTCGACGACCCCTAGTGGCGAAGCTAAGACTAACTGACTTATAAGTTTTTTACCTCCTTGCCAGCACTCGCTCTTCTGCTCCCCCTCAACGCTGGTTCTTCCTTCTTTTTCTTTTTTTTTTTTGTTTTTCTTTCCTCTCCTCTCTCCCCACTCCTCCTTTTACCAACTTTGATGCGTATGCTTATAGACTGGAGGAACACTCTGAGTGGTGGGAAGCCCCGCTGCGAGAGGATTTGGTATTGAACGAATGGCAATCATTTGAGGGGAATATAAACAGCAATAAGGAGGAGAGTTGGAGGAAGGGGATAAAAGTAAAAGTGAAGGTGTTACCGGAAGTGGGGGGGGGCAGAGAAACTAGAATAATATAAGAATATTAGAATATAAGATGTCATACACGGTGAAGAAGGGAACGAATGGAGGGACTCCCGGAGAAAGGAGGGGGTCTAAACAAGAGACAGACTCCAAGGTGGATATGGTAAAAATGCTAGTGGAAATCAAACAGGGTCAGAATAATTTGGAGCAAAAGATAGAACAGGTAGATAAAAAAATTGGGAATATGGATAAAAAGATTGACGAAACGGTCAATGAACTCAAAGGCCAGATGAAAGAATTATTTAGGAGAACGCAAAACGTAGAGGAAGGTATAAAAAAGACAAGACTAGAACTAAAAGATGTCAAACGGGACAAGGAAAGGATTAAAGTAGAACTGTCGGATTTAAATAAAGCCCAAGAGGAGATAAAATATGTTATAGCAATGAATGAACTCCGACAGAGAGAGGTGAACCTTAGGTTTAGAGCTATTCCGGAGACACAGGGTGAAAATATTAAGGATAGATTGATAAAAGAATTAGCAGATTGGATGGAGGTACCAGTAGAAGAAATGGCCAATAATGTGCAGAACGCATTTAGAATGCATGTTAAAACAACAAGAGCGAAAAAATCCATAGGTGACTGTTTGGTTACATTTAGGGATAGGGAGGTGAGAAATAAGATTCTACAAAAGAATAGAGAAAGGAGGCTGAATATAGGAGGAAATTACATAATCATCTTTAAGGACATTCCAATTAGACTACTTAAACGAAGAGATTTCTACAAACCACTAGCACAGACCTTGAAAAAGAATAGAATTGAGTTTAGATGGGAATTCCCCGAAGGAATTGCATTTGAGTATAGAGGTAAAAGACAAAGGTTACTAAACCCAGAAGAAACCGGAAAATTTCTGAGGAAATATAAGGAGTTGAAAGCTGAGGAGGGTGGAGCAGGAGAAACAGAAAGAGGGTCACCAAGAGATATTAGAACAGAAGACGAACAGGAAGCAAACGGAAGTAGATCAGACGAAGAAGAAGAAGGGGAGGAAGAAAATATAGGAAACTTATAAGAGAAAAGAGAGAGGAAGGAAGGAAGGAAAGGAGAGGAAGTAGGGTGAATGGTAGGCAAAATGGGATTAAAAATTCTAAGTTGGAACATTAATGGAATGAATGAGAAAAGAAAGAGGAACAATATTGAGCATTTCCTGAAAAAGAAAAACCTGGATATTATTTGCCTTCAGGAGACGCATGTGGCCAAAAGACACAAAAAACTGTTAATTAATAAAAGATTGGGAATTGAATATGAATCCTCTGATAGAGAAAAGAAAAGAGGGGTGGTGCTATATATTAAAAATAAGATCGAAGCTAAACAAATATTTAAGGATGAGGAGGGGAGAATGATAGCTGTTCGAATCAATTGGCAAGGTGAGAATTTGGTGGTGATAGGGATATATGCGCCAAATGGCAGCAAGACGGATTTCTTTAAAAACCTAGGAGAAAAAATCTTGGATCATATGGACCAGAAAATTATCTTGATGGGGGATATGAACAGTGTGGTTTCAGTAGATGCGGACAAACTTAGGGAAGGAGCAAGTAAAGAAGGGAAACTTCCAAAATCCTTCTTCTCAATGGTGAAAACCTGTAATTTGATAGATATTTGGCGCCTTAGACACCCACTGGGCAAACAATATACGTTCCACTCTGAGCCACACCAATCGATGTCACGGATAGATCAAGTCTGGGTATCAGGTGAATTATGTCCCAGGATCAAACAAATAGAAATAAAACCGAGAGTAATTTCTGACCATAGCCCAATAGAATATGAACTGGAGAGTCTCGAGAGAGGAACCTTTAGATGGAGACTAAAGGAATACCTCCTAGACGACCAAGAAATCGTAAAAAATGCACTAAAAAAGCTAACAGATTACTTTGCAGACAACGGTGATAGAGGTATAAATATTAATACGGTCTGGGATGCAAGTAAAGCTGTAATAAGAGGATACTTTATTCAACAGAATGCGATCAAAAATAAGAATAGAGAGAAGGAAAAAGAGAAAATTTTAAGGCAGATTATGGACAATGAACGAAAATTAATACAGAAACCTAACTCCCAGAAAATAAAGGAAAATATTAAAATCCTGCAAGCCCAATTTGCCACAATAATAAACAGAGAGGTTGAATGGAATATCAAAAAATTAAGGCAAAAGAACTTTGAATTCTCAAATAAATCTGGCAAGTGGCTTGCATGGCAAATTAAGAAAAGGAAAGAACAAAGTACAATAAACAGAATTATTATAGAGGGAGAAGAAGTAACCGATCCAAAAGGAATCAGGAAAGAGTTCCTGAACTATTATAGAAGCCTTTACAAGAATAAGGAAAGAAACAATTCAAGGAAAATAGAGAGATTCTTAAAAGAAAAAATAGTGCAGAAAATCCCAATGGATAAACAACAACGATTAAATAGACCAATTGAAACAGAGGAGATAGAGGAGGTAATTAAAGATCTAAAGAGAGGGAAGGCTCCGGGACCTGATGGTTTTACAGCGGGCTATTACAAAGAGTTGAAATCCGTGTTGCTGAATCCCTTGATGGAGATTATGAACAACATCTTTAAAAAAGGAGTGATCCCTGAGACCTGGAAAGAGGCATATATCACCTTTATCCCGAAACAGGATGCAGATCTAGCCCAGGTCAAAAATTATAGGCCGATTTCTCTGCTAAACACAGATTATAAAATCTTTGCAGGAATTTTGGCAAGAAGGCTGAAGTCCCTACTGGTAGAAATCATCCACAAAGATCAGGCTGGGTTCATCCCTGGCAGACATATGAGGGATAATATAAGATGCATAATTAATATGCTAGAATTCCTATCTGTCAGGATTGACAAACAAGTAATAATGATGTTCGTGGACGCTGAAAAAGCGTTTGATAATGTGGCTTGGGACTTCATGCTGAAAAACCTGGAATATATGGAAGTGGGCAAAGATTTTTTCAACGGTATAAAAGCAATATACACAGAGCAAAAGGCCAAATTGATTATAAATAACATTGTCACAGAGGAAATAAAGATACAGAAAGGTACAAGACAGGGATGCCCACTTTCCCCGCTGTTATTCATAATGGTATTAGAACTCCTTCTGAACTCAATTAGGCAAAATGAAAAAATTAAAGGAGTGACAATTGGACAAAACGCCTATAAGACCAAAGCATTTGCGGATGATTTAGTAATAATGACGGAAGATCCAACAATTACAGTAGATGAAATTTTAAAGGAGATAGATCAATTTGGGGAGATGGCAGGATTCAAATTAAATAAGAGGAAAACAAAAATGATGGTTAAAAATATTGCCCAAAGTGTAACCGAAACAATCCAGCACCAATCACAGATAGAGGTGGTCAAAAAAGTGAAATACCTTGGAGTCTGGCTTACGCCCAAAAATATAGACCTATTTAAAAATAACTATGAGTCGATGTGGAGGGAAATAAGAAAGGATCTGGAAATATGGAGAGGATTGAGATTGTCCTTCTGGGGAAGGATAAATACTATTAAGATGAACATCCTACCGAGAGTATTATTCCTATTCCAGACTATCCCAATAATCAAAGGTAATCGAACGTTTAAAGAATGGCAAAGAGCACTCTCGAGATTTATCTGGCAGGGCAAAAAACCTCGGATAAAATTTAAATTGTTAACAGATAGAAAGGAAAGGGGAGGCTTTGCCCTGCCAGATTTGAGACTGTACTATGAGGCGTCATGCCTCTGCTGGATAAAGGATTGGGTCAAATTAGGGAATAAGGAGTTACTTGATTTGGAAGGCTTCGACAACAGGTGGGGCTGGCACGCCTACTTGTGGTGTGGTAAGAGGAGAGTACACAAAGGGTTTGAGAACCATATTTTCAGGGGGCCACTTATTGAAATATGGGAAAGATATAAAAACATACTAGAGCCCAGAATTCCGCACTGGCTCTCACCCTTGGAGGTACTGAGTGTTAAAAAAATTAATATGAGAACCGACTGGGCAACATATGGTCAACTGCTAACGAAAGAAGATGGGAAATGGAAACTAAAGCCATATGAGCAGGTCAAGGGACTTGTATATGACTGGCTCCAGTACTTCCAAGTCAATGAGATGTTTAGAAAAGAGAACAAAGACAGAGGGTATACAGATAAAGACTCAAAATATGAGACAGAAATTATAAACAATGAAGTGAAAATAATATCTAAAATGTATAAGATGCTTTTGGATTGGAATTTGGGAGATGAGGAGGTCAAAACAGTGATGATTAGATGGGCTAAAGATGTGGGTCATGACATACAATTTGAGGACTGGGAGAATCTGTGGAAAGAGGGTCTGGATTTCACGGCGTGTATAACGGTAAAAGAGAATGTCATGAAGATGTTCTACAGGTGGTATATGACACCTGTGAAACTATCAAAAATGTACAAAACAGATAGCAAATGCTGGAAATGCCAAGAGAAAGAGGGCTCCTTTTACCATATGTGGTGGGAGTGTGGGAAGGTGAGAGAATTCTGGGAAAAAATATATACGGAGTTAAAGAAGGTCTTAAAATATACGTTCACAAAAAAACCTGAAGTTTTCCTACTAGGGATGTTAGGGAATGAAATAAAAAAGAAAGATTATAAATTTGTATACTATGCAGTTACAGCAGCAAGGATAACCCTAGCTAACAAATGGAGAAATCAGGAAATGCCAACGATAGAGGAGTGGAGAACAAAGTTATTAGACTACGCGGGCTTGGATAGGTTGACGGGAAAGATTAGACACCTAAGAGACCAAAAGTTCATCAAGGAATGGGGAAAATATGTAGACTACCTGGAACGTATTAGCGAAGGGCAAATAACGTTAAGGGGATACAGAGAAGCACTGTGAAAGACTAAGAGGTACTGTCTAATGAAAACGGAGGAAGAGAAATGTATAACGGCAATACAAACTAGGTAATGCGCAACGCTGATTCTCATTACAGAAGATTTACGGGCGAGCTGAAGGAAGTCCATAAAAAGAGACGACAATGTAAACTCTAAGTGAATATTTTTTATTTTAGTGTATACTGGTTTTCTTTTTTCTTTTTTTTCCCCTTTTGGTGCTTTTTCTTTTCTTATTTGTGGTTTTGGTGGTTGTATTCTGTATACCGTTGTATCGCACACGGTCTTTTTTTCAGTTCCTTTGTGTGTTTTTCTTTTCTGAAAAAGCAATAAATATCTATATGGGAAAAAAAAAAAGACATACACATCGAGTGGAACAATGATGAACCTTTACATTTAAAGAAACCATTCAACAGATATATTGTCTGATTATATCCTTATCTAACTTGTGTTAACAAGTTCCACAATTTAGCAGAGTAACTTTCCCCTCTTCTAAAATTGGCAGCGGATGCGTTTGCTCAGGCTCGCTAAAGCCTCTATAATAACTGTTCTGGTATTTTCCCCTTATTCCCTCATAAAAGATAATAAGAAGAAGACATGACACAATCTTCTATAAAAGTATAAAAAGAGTTTGCTCACATTCTGTTCACAATCGGATCCCAGAAGGCAGACTTAGCTTAGAAAAGTAACATACACTTGAAAACTATTCCATAAGAAGACAGTCCCTTTGTCCTCTCTTGGCTGGAGGCCAAGAGGGCATCTTTGGCTAAGCAGATGTTGCTTCTTCGATGCATGTGGTGAAAGAGAGAGAGAGATGGCTGCCCTGCCCTGTGCTTTTGTCGTTACCTGCACAGGTGAGGCCACACCTACCTTTAGTCACATGTAGAGGAAGTTTGTCCCAGCCCAGATTCCTATGCCCCACAAATAACCCAGAGATGCATTTTGAGTGAGAGGATACATTCTACTCATGTTAAAACACGCTGATTCCTGGACCAGCGATTGAGAAGGCGATTGGGTCTGTACGCAATGTGGGAAGTTTTAAAAGTCAATGTCACCCCATGTTCGGGGTTCTTACTCCTGTGGGAACCTGTTGCGCAACAAAAAAAGATCTTGGTCTCCTGACCGCTGTTTTGCTCCAATTTGTGGCTGGAATCTCCTTCATTTCTGACCGCAAGTACCCGCAGGCTCTGCCCGACGAGCTGGGCTGTTGATTAGCCTCACAACCCGGAATTTTCCTCATCAATGCCAACTCACCCATAGAGGCAGAATAGGAAGCCAGCCCTCCAGGACTTGCTCCTCTGCTGTAAACATAGTTAAAGTTGAGCTGCAGCTAGTAAGACCAAGCACTGGGCGCCTCTCACAGAATCAAAGGCTAAAATTGGGTCGAGTGCTTCTCTCCAGAATCTCTTTCCAGGATTATGGCTTCACATGCCTCCTTCTAATAGCAAATTCATCTGGGGAGACCCGATAGACGGCGGCCAAACACATGGAAAGCACATTTGGTGGTGGGGAATAAGAGGGTGCTGCTCCACAAACCTTAAAAAGCACCCTCTCCAATGGCATGGCACTTGGATGACCCTGTGGTTCTACCCCTGGGGCTGAGGGTGATGAAAAAATTACTGAGACAGCTAAAGTGCTGGTGGTGAAAAACCCACTTCAAATGAGACCAAACACGGGTCGAGCCTACCAAGTGGCGATAGCGACGGTGAGGAGGACCATTGTAGCTGGATCTGTTGGTGAAAACAGTACCAGGAGACTCTTTCAGGTGGTTCATAGTCTAACAGAAGCACCTTTGCCATCAGGGTCTGATACAGAGTCCAAGATCTCCTGTAATGACTCCTGTCATGAGTTTTTTTGCAGATAAAATTGCTCAGGTTTGGAAAGAGGTAGACTCTACCAAGGTAGGAGGGTGCCAGAGCTCTGCCTAGTCAGAGACATAGTATGGCTTGCCAGTTCCCGGGGCCACGTGGAGGAGGGGGTAGGAGGGAGGGAAACAGACGGAGTATGCATGTGCATTCGACTGCCTAATGGCATCCACATCACCCAGGGGATCACAGCCACAGAGATAAGAAAAGAAGAGCCACCCCATTGTCTGGAGAGGTCACTTACCTGATCGCATGGACAAGCTGTTGTCATCGGACCCCAGTGATGGAAGCGTGCAGCTGTATTGAGGCAGCACTAACAATTTTGTGCCTGGGGCAACTGCCCCTGTGCCCCCGCAGCCCACTACGCCACTGGGTAGTGTTGGATGCGATCCATTACAACCTGTTGCCTCTGAGGATGTGGACAGACTTGAACGAGTGACACCTACCACCTGAAGAAGTGATTGTTCAACTGCTTATTAAAAAGACATATTTGGACCTGGCCATTATGTCCAATTATTGTCCAGTCTCAAACTTTCCATTCCTGGGCAAGGTGATTGAACGGATGGTCACTGAACAACTCCAGGCATGTCTGGAGAATAATGCAAAATATAGATGTCTTGGCAAAATCTCAGGATATACTATAAATAGGTCCAAATCAGAGTTGATGTTATTAGGAAATATATATTTTTGTTCAACTGTTTAAACAATACCAATTTCATACTTGTACATAAAATGTTAATTATCTGGGCACATTACTACCATGAGCTTTATCAGCAAAGTATTCCCCTCAGCTCCTCCTCCTGACTAGGCGGCTTCTGTGGGAGAAGAGAGCTGTCACATGCCTTGCCCTTCTAACAACCCAGCTGACCTCAGTGCATTTTGTCCTTTCCCTCAGGCAGCAAAATGTCTTAGGCTGGCCTTGGGCATAAGTACTCGCCAAGTTGCAATGTTTTGTTTCAGAACCCACTTGCATAAATTAAAAAAAGAAAAGAAGGGAATGCTTTTTTAAAAAAATGATGTGCCCAGAACTCCTTTCTCTGATCAGTGAGTAAGCCCAAACAGCTCCCACACATCTGGCCTTAGAACTTCCAGAGCGGATGTGTGATCCCAAGCTATTGTTTGACATGCCATATTTTTCATTTCAGTATTGGAGCGCTCTTGCAGAGACTGTCCCTTTGTTCAGAATGTCACAGGCCCAGAGTGAAAAACTGACACTCCTAATTTCAAGCTCAGGCCCTCCAGGTGTTTCTGGACTCCAGATCCTATAACCCCAGATCATTGGTCATGATGGTGATGGGCATTGGAGACCAGCAAAATCTGGAGGGACACAGATTCCCCACCTCAGCTGTAGAAAAATATGCTTTACTGTCTTAAGGCAGGCTTTGAAATGTGGATCCAGCAACTTCTGAGTTAAGGGGCAGACCAGCGATAGCTAATCCCATTTCAGGCTAAGGGCCACACTGATTCATGGTCAACATGTCAAAGTAAGTGCCACTGAAGTGTAAAAGTGGGTGCAGGCATATATTTTTTTAAGGACCACATTGTTTGGGGCTTGGTGGAGTCACGAAAAGCTTTGGACCTCACAGAATAACAGCAAGGGATCCTCAGGAGAGGTCAGTTATAACAGTATTATTTTCCCCATATGTGGGGTGGAGTGGGGGGGGGCAGGGCTTATAAAGTGAAGTTGATCCTCCACTGTGGGTTAAAAAGGTAAAGGTAAAGGTACCCCTGCCCGTACGGGCTAGTCTTGACAGACTCTAGGGTTGTGCGCTCATCTCACTCTAGAGGCCGGGAGCCAGCGCTGTCCGCAGACACTTCCGGGTCACGTGGCCAGCGTGACAAAGCTGCTCTGGCGAGCCGGCACCAGAGCAGCACACGGAATGCCATTTACCTTCCCACTATAAAGCGGTACCTATTTATCTACTTGCACTTAAGGGTGCTTTCGAACTGCTAGGTGGGCAGGAGCTGGGACCGAACGACGGGAGCTCACCCCGCTGTGGGGATTCGAACCGCCGACCATGCGATTGGCAAGTCCTAGGCGCTGAGGTTTTACCCACAGCGCCACCCGCGTCCCGTTCCACTGTGGGTTACTTTTGTTCAAAGCAAGATTCCTCTGGAGGGAGAGGATGTTGCAAAGTAAGTCAGAGGCAAAGCAGCCCAAAGCCAGGTTCTGTGTTTGCACACATGATTTGCAGTGAGCCAAGGGCTGAATTGCTGCTCTTGTTTCATAGCCCAGAACAGCAGGTGTAGGCAAAAGGTCTAAAGTTAGACAACCAGGTCTTGGTCAAGGCATCCGCTGACCAGCAGGCCATAGAGAAGAGGAACGTCAGCATTTCAACTCTGAGCCAAAAGTTTGGCTTTTGCTATTTTTGGACACCCTTGGTCATGAGCCAAGTGTGATTCTCGAACTCTGAATGCTGACTTTGCCAAATCCATACAGGCCCTTTTCATCTCTCATGCTCAGGAAGTAGCAGCCAGAGCTCAGGAGAGGATTTTTCATTTGCTCCTTTTCCATGGGGTGGGGAAAACTCAACACTTTTAATCTTGTCTTATTTTTATGCAAATTGGGTGGTCCAAAAGAAGAAGACTTATATCTGCACCCTCTCTTTAGCACAGATGGCCTGCAGGAGAATTTCCAGTCCTTAAAAGTAAAACTGAACTTTTTTGGCAGTGCAACTGCAGGGAAGGCATTGTCTGCCACGTTTGCAGTTGAAGGCAGAGCTTGGGGGGCAGGAATGTTCAGCAGAGGGCAACCAAAATTATCAAGGGGCTGGAGCAACTCCCAGATGAGAAGCTAAAACATTTGGGGCTTTCTAGTTTAGGGGGGAAATGAGTAAGGGAGGACACGGTCAGGGGTGCACGCATAGTGTAGAGAAAGTGGAATGCGGTAAGTTTTTCATCCCTCCATAATTCCAAAACCCAATGGGGCCAGCCATCCAATTGTGGGTTACTGGGTGGTTGTTGTTTTTATTTTGATTACAGTCGTACCTTGGAAGTTGAATGGAATCAGTTCCGGGAGCCAAAACGTTCAAGAACTAAGCTGTTTGAAAACGAAGGTACAAGAGCAAAAAAAGAGGACAGCCTGAGGCACTGCCAGCCCGAGCTGGGAAAAGAGGTGTGCGGGGTCGCCACTGCCATGCCCCTTTCCCCAGCTCGGGCTGGCAGGGGCCATGACGGGCAGAGCAGCCCACTCCCGAGCCACCTGAGCCCGAGACACCAACAACTCCCCCTCAACCTGGACATTTCCTTTAAAATGTAAAAAATCGCCCAGATAGGCATGTTGGTCCCCCAAAAGAGGACATGTCCGGGTTTCCCCAGACATATGGCAACCCTAAATTGTGGTGGAAGATGACCCTGAAAATACTGGCAAAGCCTTGTATGGTACGGCATGGAAAGGGGAACTAGAATAAAGGACTGAAGGGGCTGCATTAGTGAGGTTGTTAGAGCAAGTTTCCTTGGAATGAGGCTCAGCGGAGACTGTGGTGTCTTTATGATATATGGTTTATTCACACACATATACAACCTGAGCCAAAGATGGAGAGGCTCACAGCATTAACGCCCCAGAAGGTCTTGCTTCTTCCAGTTACAGCCTTCGAATCAAGAAGAAATCAGGCATCTCTCTCTCTCTGTGATTTCTGCCAACTTAAAGCCCAGCTCTCTCACACAACTCTGACCTTTTCCTTTCTCATTCCCAGCGAGGCGAGGGAGGAGGCCCACCCTCATTTGCCCTCTGGCACAGAGCAACCACAAGGTACATAGGTGGCAACTATGACCCTTGCTTGGTTAATTCAACAATGGAATCCTCCATTAGATTTTCACCCTTGCAGACTAGCTCCTAAACTGACAAGGCTGAGGGACTAGGGAAGACCAAGGCTATTTCAAAACCAGTTTTTAGGTGCATTTAGCTTTGTGTTCTATAGCTTTTAGCCCAATATTGATTGATGGGGAATGGAGGCTTATTTTGGGATGGTTTGTGGTGCACAGCCCTGTCTTGTCTTGTCCTCGTGTGTGTGTGTGTGTGTGTGTGTTTTCAAGGGCTTTTTGCTTGTTCACCGGGATCCTTCAGAAGATCCTTCAGGAAGAGACAAAAGAGTAGTGGTATTTTAGGACAACATAACAAAAACTTATGTGGGCATAGCCTATTTCATCAGAAGCATATAGGAGATTGAGGAGGTTGATTGATAGTTCGAGGTATTGGTTGAGGCTAAGGCACCTGAAAAATCATATCACCCCTTATATACCCAATAACTGAACAGGAGATAGAAGGTGCCATTCAGAATATGCAATTGGGTAAATCTCCAGGACCGGATGGACTGACTTCTAGATACTACAGATCCTTAAAGGAATGGTTAGTACAACCTTTGAAAGAAGTCTGTAATGAAATAATGGAGGGGGGAAAGGCACCAGAGTCGTGGAAAGAAGCATATATCACACTTGTACTGAAATAGAGACTGAAAAGACGCAGCTTAAGAACTATCGTCCCATATCACTGCTTAATGTGGATTACAAAATTTTTGCAGATATCTTGGCTAAAAGACTAAAAAGAGTGTTAGTGGAAGAGATACATAAAGACCAAGCAGGTTTTCTCCCAGTAAGACATCTTTCTGACAATGTGAAAAACATAATTAATATTATAGAGAAACTACAAGTGAATATAAACACTAAGGCAGTTTTAATATTTGTGGATGCGGAGAAAGCTTTTGACAACATTTCTTGGACTTTTATGAAAAAGAACTTACAGGGTATGGGGGTAGGCCAAGGTTTTGAAAACAGTATAAGTGCAATATATTCAGAACAAAAGGCTAAATTAATTGTAAACAATGTGGTGACGGAAGAATTTAAAATAGAAAAAGGGACACGACAAGGTTGCCCAATTTCCCCATTGCTTTTTATATCGGTTCTGGAGGTTTTGCTGAACATGATTAGAAGGGACCAGTTGGTTAAAGGTATACAGGTCGGAGCCAAACAGTACCAACTGAGAGCATTTGCAGATGACTTAGTATTGACGTTACAGGAGCCAGAATCTAGTACTAAAAGGGTTTTAGAACTGATTCAAGAATTTGGTCAGGTTGCAGGGTTTAAACTGAATAAGTAAAAAACCAAGGTTTTAGAGAAAAAATTAACACCAATTGAGAGAGAGAGGTTTCAGAACATGACAGGTTTAACAGTGGTTAAGAAAGTTAAATACTTGGGGATCAATATGACAGCAAAAAATGGGAATTTATTTAAAGATAACTATGAAAAATGCTGGGGTGAAGTGAAAAAAGATTTAGAAATATGGTCAAATTTGAAGCTTTCATTGCTGGGCCGTATCACTGCTATAAAAATGAATGTATTGCCTAGAATGTTGTTTTTGTTTCAGGCATTGCAAATTGTGGACAAGGTGGATTGTTTCAAGAAGTGGCAGAGAGATATTTCAAGATTTGTCTGGCAGGGCAAGAAGCCTAGAATAAAATTTAAAATATTAACGGATGCAAAGGAAAGAGGTGGATTTGCCCTGCCAGACTTTAAACTTTATTATGAATCAGCAGCTTTCTGCTGGTTGAAAGAATGGCTACTTCTTGAAAACACAGACATTTTGGATTTGGAAGGTTTTAACAATGTATTTGGATGGCATGCATATTTGTGGTATGATAAGGTCAAAGTGCATAAAGGATTTAAAAACCATATTGTTAGAAAAGCATTGTTTAATTTTTGGATAAGATATAAGGATTTATTGGAAAATAAAACCCCAAGGTGGCTGTCACCGATGGAAGCAAAAGCTCAGAAAAAGCTCAATATGGAGGTTAAATGGCCGAAATATTGGGAAATTTTGTTTTTGTTTTTTTTTAAATAATATTTATTAAAGTTTCAAAAAAGAATTACAAAAAACAAACAAACAAACAAACAAAAAGAAAAAAGAAAAAGATAATTCATTCATTACATTCCAGATTTTCAGTAACTTCTTTCCAGACCTTCCCCTCACCTCCCCTTCTTGTATTCCATGTCCAAGATAATTATCCAACAAGTTCTTAACCCTAAATTTTTAACCTTAATTTGTTAATATATTTAATTCAATTTATATATCAACTTTTAACTCATAAACATCAATCATTTATACTTAAAAATTGTCCTAAGGTCGACCCAATTTCCCTTCCACGAATTCCCCATCTTTATACTAATAACAACAAAAAATTAAAAAGAAAAATGTAAAAGAAAGGTTCAGACACCCTTTGGATTTCCAAACCCCACCCTCCCTTCCCCGGTTTCGATCCCCAAGCCAAAATCCATTAATCCCTCTACTATCAGCCTGGCAACCTCACGTCCGAGGCTCTCAAATCTCCCTCAGTCCCTCTCTGCCGGTTTCTTTGGAAGTCCTTTGTATTTAACCCCCTGCTCTCGGAGGGGCACTGTCCCTATAATGTCCATGTTCTTTCCAGCCGGACCTCCCTGTTTAGAGTTGGAGCTAAAATCTTGTTCTTTAATCGTTTTAGGTAGAAATAGTCCAAAAGCTCCAACTTCCACCTTGTTCAAATTTATGGTCCATAGGTCTTCAGATCCCCACAAAAGGAGATCTTTCCATTCCTCCTTTTTAAATTCAAACCAAATTTTCCTCTTCCAATCTTTATTTTCGTCCATGTTGGCAGGCCTCCGGCTCTCCTTTACCTTCTGCTGTTCTGCAGCCCCTCCTTCCTGTTCCTCTTGTTCATTTTCTTGTTCAGCTGCCTAGGTTTTGTAGCTCAAATCCTTTTCCAACTCAGTGGATACAATTGCTATTGACTTCAAAGTTACATCACTTGTAGACAAAACATGACCTTGCTCATACAACTTTTGCAACTTTCTCATGAGAAAAGCAACCTCGTCCAGGTCAGCTAGTATTTTCCGACCTATTTCCATTCTTGCAATGTCTCTGAACCCCCTCTAGAGGTATTCTGATTGTTCAATATTCCTTTCACTTTCCAGCCCAAAAGTCAAGTTAGTTTGTTTCAATCCTTCTTATTTTCAGCAACTTGTAACTATATTGTGTCTATTTTAACCAGCAAAAGCATCAGAAATAAAGTTCTCTATTTTTCCGACTTTGACAGCTAATCTGACAGCTGTCAAAATCTTCTGTATCTCCTCAGCAGGCTCCTCTCACGGATCACTCCCGGTCCCGGGGGGGTGGCAATTTCACTCAAAAAGTTAGCTCATCCTCCAGCACAATTACTTATACTATCAATCCGTGCAATTAATGATTTTTCTCCAATAAAGAAAGGCTCTTCACTCGACCTTAGTTGTCAAATCCTTGCTTTAAATTGTTTACAATTAGGGGGGGCGGACTTCCTCTTTGCACCTCCCCCGCTCGTACCGAATCCAAAAAAGATTTTTAGACCAATTTCCCAATTACTCACGGGTTCTTGTTTCTAGTTAGTCCAATTTTTTAGAAGAAGAAGTCAGCGCTCTCCATCAAATGGCATGCGGCTTCGCTCGGCAGGGGAAGCAGAAAACTCACAGCACCGCGCCACTCCCCGTCCCCCGCTCCGTAGCCTTTAAAAAGGCTCCTTCGTGGGTCGGGAGGGCGCAAACGGTGCCCGCCGAGTCACCAGGTCCACGGGCATCTGCGCCCGTGGTTTTTGAGGGTCCCCGCGTCGCCGGCGTGGCAGAACCCGACCCCTGCCAAGCAGATTCCCTCCGGAGCTCGGAGGGAATCCGCCATTCGGTGATGGCGCCAACCCGGAAGTCTTTTGGAACAAGACGGAGATAGACTAAAACTGCAGAGTTTTGAGAAACTAAAGAACAAAGTGCGAGACTGGCTTCATTATTATCAGATAATGGAGGCATATAATTTGGACAAGAAAATTGGCTTCCAGGTGGAAAAATCAAAATTAGAAACAGAACTGTTAGAACCCAAAACTAAGAATTTGTCAAGGATGTATAACTTGCTGTTGAAATGGAACATGACCCCAGTCAAGCTAGCAAAAATCTACCATTTGCCCGATAATAAATGTTGGAAATGTAAAGAAACTGAAGGTACATTCTTTCACCTTTGGTGGACGTGCCCAAGGATTAAGGCTTTCTGGGAGACGATATATAATGAATTAAAAAAGGTATTTAAATATACCTTCTTGAAGAAACCAGAGGCCTTTCTCCTGGGCATAGTTGACCAATCGGTGTTAAAGAAGGATAGAACTTTCTTTATGTACGCTACAACAGCAGCAAGAATACTTATTGCAAAATATTGGAAGACACAAGATTTACCCACTTTGGAAGAATGGCAGATGAAGGTGATGGATTACATGGATTGGCAGAAATGACTGGCAGGATCCGAGACCAGGGAGAAGAGTCAGTGGAAGAAGACTGGAAGAAATTTAAAGACTATCTACAGAGATATTGTAAAATTAATGAATGTTAGAATGATGTTGGATTGAAATTAAGTGGTTTCTAGCTGTAATGGTATAAAAGAATATGAAAAAAATGGTTTTTATAAGTAAAAATTTAAGGTTATAATAATTTAAGATTAAAGATCTGGGTAGAATAAAGAGGGAAAGAAACTGCTGAGCTAATAAATTGAATTGGAATACAAAAAAGGGAGGTCCGAGGAGGTCCGAGAAACAAGTAAATGAAAAATAATGTGATGAAAAGATTGATTGTTTATAACTACTTTTATTTTGTATTTTTTCTTTTTTCTTTTTCTATTTTGTAATGTAAAAATCTTAATAAAAATTTTATAAATATATATATATATATATATACCCAATGGATGGCTCTGCTCTGCAGATGATGGCTTCCTGCAGGTACCATCTTATTGGGGGTCCCTTCTCTGCTAT
This sequence comes from Podarcis muralis, assembly GCF_964188315.1. Lineage (NCBI taxonomy): Eukaryota > Metazoa > Chordata > Lepidosauria > Squamata > Lacertidae > Podarcis > Podarcis muralis. Next base: position 17,611,697 of record NC_135674.1, read on the forward strand.
CTTTTCAATGCCTACTTCCTCTTCCTCTTTCAAGAAGCCTTCTAAGGAGAGATTTTTCTTAGTCTGCTTCTATGTAGGAACTGTTTTTGGATGTTTTGGTTGTTTAACTGTTGTGTGTTTGCTTCCCTGGACTCCTTTGGGAGGAAGGGTGGGATATAAGGATGCCGAGTAGTGCCTCCTGCCCATAAGTGAAGGTTTTGTGGAGGCGCCATAGCCTCAGTGTGTCAGCACCTGCATTGCATGCAGAAGGTCCCAGGTGCAGTCCCTAGCACCTGCAGTTAGAAGCTCAATGTAGGTAGGAGCCTCTCTCTGCCCAAGACCTTGGAGAGCTCCTGCCACTCAGGGTGGAAGTGGGCAATACTGGGCTAAATGGATCAATCAGGTTTAGGATCAGGGACTTCCTTCTCTTAAATGAGCTACCTTCCCAGGTGGATGAGCCCCACTGCTCGTCACTTCCCTCTACAGCACGGGCAGAAACCACCTTCTTGACTGTTGGACCCCCTAGTGGTCTCATCTGTCTCAATTGCCTGGCTGTCAGGGCTGATTCAGCTGCAGTTCAGCATCAAAACTCAGAGATGAGCAGTAAGGTGGACTCTTTCTTCAGAGAGACAAAACCCGACAGAGAAACTCCACAGGCAGGACTAGCCCCAGTTGCCAGAACGGAGGATCTTAGCCTCCTCCTAAGGCAGGGCTATCATAGCTTCTGGGTCTTCCTTTAAGAAGCTCAACAATTTGGGGGTCTTCCTAAAAATAGCTCCACAGCTTTCGGGGTGTCTTGGTTTCTACTTTTAGAAATATGGCAACCCTATCCTAAGGCTCCTCCCCAGTCGGCTGACTTCCCAACAGTCGTGGAGGGGCTTTCTGTGCCTTTTGTTCTGCTCCATGTAATGCCTCCCTTGTTTCTGGGGACAGAGGAGGAGGGGAGAAGGGAACAGTGGACATGGCAGGTGCCTGGGGATCTGTTGCAGCCTCAGCCGCCGCCGCCACCTCCTCCTCCTCCTCAGCTGCCTCAGTCTCCCTTAAACCTGTTGCTTGTTTAACCTCCAAGCCATCTGCTCCCCCTTCTTCTTCTTCTTCTTCTGACCTGTCTCCTGCATCCCACCAGCAGTCTCCTGGCTTGGAGCCTTCCCACTTTGATGCTTCCCTGGGGGGTTCCCTGGCTATAGCCTCCTGCCATTCCTCCTTCTCTAGCCAGTACCCAACACTAGCTTTGCGTACAGGGCAAGCCCCTAACTCACTGAGGATTTAAGGTAAAAGTACATAAAGCGTTTAAAAATCATATTGTTAGAAAAGCATTGTTTAATGTTTGGATAAGATATAAGGATTTGTTAGAAAAGAAAACCCCAAGATGGTTGTCGCCAATGGAAGCGAAGGCACAGAAAAAAATCAATATGGAGGCCAAATGGCCGAAATGTTGGGAAATTCTGGAACAAGATGGAGACAGAATAAAATTGCAGAGTTTTGAAAAATTGAAAAACAAAGTGCGAGATTGGCTCCATTATTACCAAATAATGGAGGCATACAAATTGGACAAAAAAGTTGGTTTCCAGGTGGAAAAATCAAAATTGGAAACAGAATTGTTAGATTCCAAAACTAAGACTTTGTCAAGGATGTATAACTTGCTGTTGAAATGGAATACTCAGGATGAAACAGTGAAATCTGTTATGATTAAATGGGCACAAGATGTTGGACATAACATTATGATGGCTGGCTGGGAACAGTTATGGACCACAGGTATGAAGTTCACGGCATGTAATGCCTTAAGAGAGAATATTATGAAAATAATATACAGGTGATACATGACACCAGTCAAGCTTGCAAAAATCTATCATTTGCCCGATAATAAATGTTGGAAATGTAAAGAAACTGAAGGTACATTCTTTCACCTTTGGTGGACGTGCCCAAGGATTAAGGCTTTCTGGGAGATGATATATAATGAAATGAAAAAGGTATTTAAATATACCTTCCTGAAGAAACCAGAGGCCTTTCTCCTGGGCATGGTCGGCCAATTGGTGCCAAAGAAGGATAGAACTTTCTTTATGTATGCCACAACAGCAGCAAGAATACTCATCGCGAAGTATTGGAAGACACAAGATTTACCCACCAGGGAAGAATGGCCGATGAAGTTGATGGACTATATGGAACTGGCGGAAATGACTGGCAGAATCCGAGACCAGGGAGAAGAGTCGGCGGAAGAAGACTGGAAAAAGTTTAAAGACTATTTACAGAAACATTGCAAAATTAATGAATGCTAGAAGAATGTTGGAATGAAGTGATATGGCTTTAGTAGAAATGTTATAAGGAATTTAGTATAAATAGATTAATTGAGTATTAAAGGAAAAATAAGGTTAAAATGTGTTAAGATAGAAAGATAGGATAGAAAACAGGGGAAGATGGAAAGAAATTGCTGAAATAATTAATTGAAGTGGAATACAAAAAGGGAGGTGTGAGGAGGTCGTGGAAATATGTGAAAGAAAGATAAGATATTGAATTTTTTTTCTTTTTTTTGAGGTGTTTTTAAATTGTTTTTGTTTTGTCTTGTTAGTTTGATGTTTTGGTGTTGTGTGGTGTTTTTGTATTGTAATGTACTGTTTTTTCTTTGTTTGTTTTTTTTGTAGTGTTTAAATTGTTGTAAAAGTAATAAATATTATTTTTTAAAAAAAGGTTTCCCAGAGCAGAATATGGCCCTTAAGACTGAAAAAGAGTGCCCAGCTCCAAACTAGTGACGAACTGCCATTGATAGCTCCAGCTGGATGTTGAAATCTCCCTCTATGCTCCTTCTCAGATCCATGTTCCCTTTCAACAACTGGCTTCCTCCTGCAGGTCAAACAGTCCCCTCAGTACAAGGACCCATTGTTTCTCCATGTGCATTTTCAGCAGCCTCCCATGTGACTGCCAGTGATATCATTTTTCCCATCCTCAGATTTTGCCCCACCCCCGGCAGCCTAAAATTCTCATCAAGGAGAAGGGCTAAGATGGCGGCGCGTGTAGATGCAGCGGCTGGTTGCTCCTCAACTCAGAATTTGGCTTTTTTGTCCTGCCAAAATAGACTTGTTTATAGTCGGCAGGACATGTTATCTATTCGGCTAAGGAGTGAGTGCTGCACAAATTGTGAGTGTCTCCGCGTCTGCAAGGAAGATTTTTTGACTTCAAAGAACTGGGGAGTAAAGAGACACAGGAGAGACCGTAAACAGAAGAGAGGCTGCAGAGGAGGAAGGCGATTGAGGCAACTAAGGTTGAAGACACAACATTATAACTTACCGCTTCCCAGCATTTTCTATGCGAATGTGAGATCTTTGGTGAATAAGCTGGAGGAGTGGAAATTGTGGATAGCAAGGGAGAAAACTGTGAGTGAATGCTGTCTTCTTCTGCTTACAGAAACTTGGCTGACACCAATTATTCCTGACTCAGCCATAGAACTAACAGGCTATACAGTGTTCCGCCATGATAGAACAGAGGACTCTGGTAAAAGAAGGGGGGGAGGTTTGTGTGCATACGTGAATAACAGCTGGTGCACAAACCACGCTGTGATAGCTAGTCATTGCTCCCCAACTGTGGAATTTATGACGCTTAAATGCAGACCTATATATATCCCCCGAGAATTTACAGCAGTACTGATAACTAGAGTATACATTGCACCTGATGCGAACATCAATGAGGCAATGGGTCTTCTGCATGATGCCATTAGCAGACAACAAGGCAAGTATCCCGAGGCTGCATTTCTTGTATGCAGGGATTTTAACCAGGCAGATTTGAAAGTGGTCCTACCTAAATTCTATCAACACATAAAGTGTGCAACCAGGGGAGAAAGGACTCTGGACAGGCTGTATACAAATGTCAAACAGGCCTATAAGGCCGAACCACTGGCACATCTAGGCCAATCTGATCATGTGTCCCTGCTCCTGACTCCTGAATATATTCCATTGAGGAAACGGACTCCAGCTATAAAGAGGGATATTACAATATGGCCAGCTGAAGCATCCCAACAACTACAAGACTGTTTTCATGACACCGATTGGGAGGTATTCGCCCAACAGGATGTAGAGACTCATACTGAGCAAGTGTTGGACTATATCAGGTTCTGCACTGACAATGTAACACAGAGGCGTTGGATAAAGATCTACCGAAACAGGAAGCCCTGGATGACAAGGGAGGTCCAGGGGTTGCTAAAGGCAAGAAATACTGCTTTCAGAAGTGGAAATAAGTCGTTGTATAGCTTAGCTAGAGCGGATCTAAAGAGAGGTATCCGTGTAGCAAAGGAGGCGTATAGACAGCGGCTGGAGAATCATCTACAAAGTAACAACACCAGGCAGGTGTGGCAAGGTGTACAAGAATTAACAGGGTATAAATCCAAGGATTCCCTGGCAGACGAGGGAGGGGCATCCCTCGCAGAGGATTTGAATGCCTTTTTTGCCCGTTTTGAAGTAACATCTGCAGCAACACCTGCTGAGGCTTTACCACCACCACCACCACCACCACCACTCCCTGTGAAGGCTTTGCCATCATCACCACCACCATCACCATCATCAGTACAAAGGAATGTGGTAGTCTCTGTGGAAAAAGAAGAGATGAGGAAGGTGTTGAAGGGAATCAACCCAAGGAAGGCCACAGGGCCAGATGGGGTAGCTGGAAGGGTATTGAGAGACTGTGCAGATCAACTAGCAGGAGTGTTCACTGGGATCTTAAATCGATCCCTAGCCCAGGCTATTGTTCCATCCTGCCTAAAGTCCTCTACTATCGTTCCAATAGCAAAAAAATCTAACCCGGAAGATCTGAATGACTTTCGTCCAGTAGCACTCACACCTATAATCATGAAGTGCTTTGAAAAGCTGGTACGAAATTATGTCATTGCCTGCCTACCAGAGGGACTGGACACATTCCAATTTGCTTATAAAACGAAAAGATCGACAGAGGACGCTGTGGCGATTGCCCTCCATGCCGTTCTTGCACATTTGGAGCAGCGGGGGGGGGGGGGGGGTTGTGCCAGACTGCTTTTTTTAGATTTCAGCTCGGCATTTAATACCATTCTACCACAACGTCTGATGTCTAAACTGGAAGATCTGGGGCTTCCGTTATCACTTTGTGGGTGGATATTGGACTTTTTGTCAGACCGCCCCCAGAGGGTTCGGTTGGGCCCTTATACCTCTAGTATGCTTAAGTGTGATGGCCTGGGATTCCGATTCGGAGGATGAAACAGAGGAATCCCAGCCTGCACAGGAGTCCCCGCCTCCAGGGCCGGCTGAACTGGGGCAAGGCCTAGATGCTGAAGAGCCTGCACCTGTGGCAGTGCATCAGGAGCTGGCCCCAGGTGAAGCCCTTCTGGCCCCAGAGAGGCTTGACGACTCAGTGGCCACAGGTGAGCCTCCTCCAGGGCCCAGTAACCCTTCGGCCTCTCCTGATCTGCAGAGGCTTAGAGCAGAGAGGCGAAGGGAACTGGTTGCCCCCAGGAGGAGTGCTCGCCTTAAGGCCAGAGGAGGCGGGGCTCCTGGGGGCCGGGACCGCCCCTGGCCTTAGAAGAGGATAAAAGCCCAGTCAGCCCGGCCCCAGGTTGCGGGAGCAACGTCGTTGTTGGCTTCGGACCTTCCTGCGTTCCTGATCCCTGCTCGGCCTCCTGTTCCTGACTATCCGGTACTCCTGTTCCCTGCTCGGCTTCCTGTTCCTGACTATCCGGTACTCCTGTTCCCTGCTCGGCCTCCTGTTCCCGACCATCCGGTGTTCCTGTTCCCTGCACAGCCTCCTGTTCCAGCGTTCCTGTTCACCGCCCGGCTCTCTGCCTCGGACCTTGCCCCTCTTCGTGTGGACTCTGCTACACCCAAGGTACCTTACCCCCGGGACCAGCACAGTTTGCTCCCGCCACACCCGCACTCCCCCTTCGTAGGGGTGCGTTCGGGAAGAGCCAGAGGCCATGGCTGAACAGGCGGCTGCACTGGTGGCTTTGGCCCAGGAGAACCAGGCCTTGTCTCACACCGTGCAGCAGCTCAGTGACGCGGTTGTGGCACTTCAGCAACGCTTGGAAGCCCTACCGGCTCCTGGGGCCGACGCCCCGGCTCCGGGCAAGTACCCAGTGGCTTTGCCTGAGAAATTTGATGGAGCCCCGGCCAGCTTTCCCATGTTCCTGGCCCAGGCCAAGCTGTATATTCAGGGGCGAGCCCGGAACTTTCCTGACGACCGCACCAAGGTGCACTTTTTGATTAGTTTGTTAAAGGACCAGGCGGCCAAGTGGGCGTTGCCGCTACTCAGGCAAGACTCCCCCTTGCTGGCAGACTATACGGGGTTTTGCAATCGTTTGGAGGCCGCGTTCGGCAACCCCCAGAAAGAGAGTCAAGCCAACCGGGCGATTCGGCATTTGAAACAGGGCAAGTCCACGGTGGCCACATATACCACGGAGTTTCGGCTGTTGGCACAGGACTTGACCTGGAATGACTCGGCACTGCGGGACCAGTATCTCGAAGGGCTTTCGGACGAGGTACTGGACCAGTTGGCCACAATGGAACGCCCCACCACGCTGGACACTCTCATTCAACGGAGTCTACAAATAGACGACCGGTTGGAGGATCGTCGTCAGGCCCGGGGTCGCCGACACTTCCAGTTCACGGCACCAGCTTTTTCCGGCAGCCCCACGGTCACAACTGATTTAACGGAGGAGCCTATGCAGCTCGGGGCAGTGCGGCCACGCCTTTCCCCCGCAGAGAAGGCGCGGCGTCGGGAGGGAAATCTCTGTCTTTACTGTGGCGGAAGTGGACACTTCGCTCGGTCCTGCCCTGAGAAACGCCAGCCGCAGGGAAACCGCCAACCCCAGTAGCTGATGGCCCTAGCTACTGGGGGTCCCAAACCGTACAGAATGGGCCCGCACCAATGGACTTGCAACATCTTATGGTTTCGGTACGTTTATACCCTCCAGGTGGGCCCTGGATCCTCACCCATGCTTTGGTAGATTCAGGGGCAACCCGCTCCTATATGGACGCTGCTTTTGCCGCCCATCATCAGGTGCCACTTCGGAACAAGCCAGTACCGGTCCAGGTGGAAGCGATTGACGGACGACTTCTGCGTTCAGGTGCCGTTACTCAGGAGACCCAGCCCCTGGTCCTGTGTCTCCAGCAGCACCGGGAGTTGCGAACTTTGGACATTGCCTCTATGCCCCGCTTCCCCCTGGTGCTCGGGATGGACTGGCTGGAAGCCCACAACGTTCAGATTGACTGGGTCAAACGGACCGTGCACTTCCCAGACCCATGTTCCCATGCTCAATCCGGAACGCTGGCGGCCGCGCCCTCAGAGGAGGCAGCACCCACGCTCCCAGCCGTGTACCAGGACTACCAGGACGTGTTCGAGGAACGGGGGGCAGACCAGCTGCCGCCGCATCGGCCTTTTGACTGCGGCATAGACCTCCAACCCGGAGCGCCTTTACCAGTGAGTCGCTTATATTCCCTAACAGAGCCAGAGCGCGAGGCTTTGCAGGACTTCTTGCGCAAGAACCTGGAGCGTGGGTTCATTAGGCCTTCCACCTCGCCTACCGCGGCACCAGTGCTTTTCGTTAAGAAGAAATGTGGGGAACTCCGCCCTTGCCATGATTACCGAGCCCTGAACAAAATTACCGTCCCAGACCGGTACCCCTTGCCCCTTATCTCGGAGCTGCTGGAGCGGGTGCAAGGGGCACAGGTGTTCACCAAGCTGGACCTCCGGGGGGCCTACAACTTGATTCGGATCCGAGCCGGGGATGAGTGGAAGACAGCGTTTGGGACCCGGTACGGGCAGTTCGAATATTTGGTTATGCCTTTCGGTTTGTGCAACGCGCCTGCTGTGTTTCAACGCTACATCAACCACGTGTTTCAGGACTTGTTAGACAAGTACGTGGTGGTGTATTTGGATGACATACTGATTTACTCCCGTGACCCGGCTCGCCATGAGGGACATGTCCGGACCGTGCTGCAGCGCTTGCGTGAGCACCGTTTGTACGCAAAGCTCAGCAAGTGCGAGTTCCATCAGCGGACTGTGGACTTCCTTGGTCACCGGCTCTCTCCAGATGGGGTGCAAATGGACCCGGGGAAGGTGACAGCGGTTCAAGAATGGGCGGCACCCCGGAACCGCAAGGACCTACAGCGTTTCCTGGGGTTCGCCAATTACTACCGGACCTTCATCGCTGATTATGCTCATCGCACCACCCCGTTGACCCGGCTACTGCGCCCAAAGACGCCGTTTTCCTGGGACAAGGAGGCAGAGGAGGCGTTTCAGGGGTTGAAGGCCTGTTTCCAGAGGGCACCAATCTTACAACATCCTGACCCCTCTCGACCCTTTGTGGTGGAGACCGACGCTTCCAGTACGGCTCTCGGTGCCGTCTTGTCTCAACAGATTGGTCCTGAAGCGCTACTCTTACCCTGTGCCTTCTATTCCCGCCAGCTCCTACCAGCGGAGCGTAACTATACTGTGTGGGAGCGGGAACTACTGGCCATCAAGGTAGCCTTTGAGGTCTGGCGCCACCATCTTGAGGGGGCACGACATCCGGTGGAGGTGAGAACCGACCACCGGAACCTGGAGTACCTCCAGACCACCCGCAAGCTGAACCAAAGACAGATCCGGTGGGCGTTGTTCTTTTCCCGGTTCCAGTTCCGGATCCGCTACATCCCTAGCTCTCAGAATCAGAAGGCGGATGCCCTGTCCCGGAAACCTGAAGACAACGCAGACACGGTACAGCAAGCAGAACCCACCACGATCCTACCTCCGGCTGCATTCCTGGCCACCCAGGAGGCGCAGCCACTGCAGGTTCGGGTGCGGGAACAGCAGCGGGTCGACGCTTGGGCCCAGGAACGACTCCGGGAGCTGGCTGAAGGGTCCAGCCCACAGTATCCGGGGCTGGTCCTGCATCAGGGCCTTCTGCTGCACCACGGTCGTCTGTACATCCCGCCAGGGCCACTACGGCTGGAGGTTCTCCGGATGGCCCATGATGCCCCAGCAGCGGGGCACTTTGGACGGTATCGGACCACCCATCTGGTCAGTCGAGAGTTTTGGTGGCCCCGCCTGAAGGCTGACGTGGCTCGCTACGTTGCTGGTTGTGATGTCTGCCGGCGCGCCAAGGGACCTACCGGGCGACCCCCCGGCCTACTTCAGCCATTGCCAGTTCCACCGCACCCTTGGCACACAGTTTCGTTGGACTTTGTAGTGGACTTACCCTCGTCTCGTGGCTGTACCTGCCTTCTGGTTTTCTCCGACCATTTCACCAAGATGGTGCACTGCGCTCCCTGTCCATCTGTACCCACAGCCAAGGAAACTGCTCAGCTGTACCTTCAGCATGTCTTCCGCCTGCATGGCCTACCTGAGCGCGTGGTGTCCGACCGGGGCGTTCAGTTCACATCCCGGTTCTGGCGAGCACTACACCAGACCCTCGGGACGGAGGTCTGCCTCTCGTCAGCCTACCACCCACAGACCGATGGCCAGACGGAACGGGCGAACGCGGTGCTGGAGCAGTACCTCCGGTGTTACTGCAGCTACCAGCAGGATGACTGGGTCGACCACCTGGCATTGGCGGAGTTCGCCTACAATAACGCGGTGAATGCGTCCACCCAGCAGACCCCGTTCCAGGCCAGTTATGGTTATCATCCACGGCTGTTTCCAGAGGTGCTGCCGACATCCGCAGTCCCGGCGGTGACGGAGTGGCTTCAAGAGCTCCAGTCCCAGCAACAGCTTTTGGTGGAGCAACTGCACCAGGCCAAGGAAGCGTACAAGGCCCAGGCCGACCGCCACCGCCAGGTGGGGCCGGAACTTCGCGTCGGTGACCTGGTTTGGCTCTCCACTCGCCACCTCCACCCCTCTCGACCTTCGCGGAAGTTGGACGCCCGCTTCACCGGCCCGTTCCCTATCGTAGACCAAGTCTCTCCTGTGGCATTTCGTCTCCGGTTACCCGCAACCCTGAAGGTTCACCCGGTCTTCCACAGGTCCCTTTTGAGTCCGGTGGCCCCACCCGACGAGTTCCACCCGAACCGTCCCCGACCGCAGCCAGTGTTGGTTCGGGGAGAGCCTGAGTACGAGGTGGAACGCATCCTGGACTCCCGATACCGCAGGGGAAAGCTGCAGTATCTCATTGACTGGAAGGGGTACGGACCGGAGGACCGTTCCTGGGAACCAGCGGCCAACGTCCACGCACCTGCCTGCCTCCGAGAGTTCCATGCGACGTACCCCGGCAAGCCGGGTCCGGACCCTCGGTTGAGGGGGGGGCCTGGGAGGGGGGATGGTGTGATGGCCTGGGATTCCGATTCGGAGGATGAAACAGAGGAATCCCAGCCTGCACAGGAGTCCCCGCCTCCAGGGCCGGCTGAACTGGGGCAAGGCCTAGATGCTGAAGAGCCTGCACCTGTGGCAGTGCATCAGGAGCTGGCCCCAGGTGAAGCCCTTCTGGCCCCAGAGAGGCTTGACGACTCAGTGGCCACAGGTGAGCCTCCTCCAGGGCCCAGTAACCCTTCGGCCTCTCCTGATCTGCAGAGGCTTAGAGCAGAGAGGCGAAGGGAACTGGTTGCCCCCAGGAGGAGTGCTCGCCTTAAGGCCAGAGGAGGCGGGGCTCCTGGGGGCCGGGACCGCCCCTGGCCTTAGAAGAGGATAAAAGCCCAGTCAGCCCGGCCCCAGGTTGCGGGAGCAACGTCGTTGTTGGCTTCGGACCTTCCTGCGTTCCTGATCCCTGCTCGGCCTCCTGTTCCTGACTATCCGGTACTCCTGTTCCCTGCTCGGCTTCCTGTTCCTGACTATCCGGTACTCCTGTTCCCTGCTCGGCCTCCTGTTCCCGACCATCCGGTGTTCCTGTTCCCTGCACAGCCTCCTGTTCCAGCGTTCCTGTTCACCGCCCGGCTCTCTGCCTCGGACCTTGCCCCTCTTCGTGTGGACTCTGCTACACCCAAGGTACCTTACCCCCGGGACCAGCACAGTAAGACTAACACAGGAACACCACAGGGATGCATACTCAGTCCGCTCCTATATATTCTCTACACGTACGATTGTGTCGCTGCTCACCCTAGTAATAGGGTTGTCAAATTTGCAGATGACACAACCGTGATTGGGCTCATCTCTGAAAGGGAGGGTGAAACGGACTATACAGATGAGGTGGAGGACAAAGAACCCCCTAGAAAGAGAGGGAACTTTCTTCTCTGAAGCCCAACTGACATGGACAAGAATCGACCAAATATGGACAACTAGAGGGCTGGCACCTAAGATAAGAAAGGTGGAAATCTGCCCAAAGACCTGCTCCGACCATAACGCAGTAAAGATGGATATGAGACTAATGCCAACTGGCTCCTTTAGATGGAAGATGAATGACAATCTGTTTAGAGATCAGGAGATTATTAAAAAGGCCCAAAAAGTTTTGAAGGACTACTTTGAAATAAACTTGAATACTACAGTGGAAAAAAGAATAATCTGGGATGCAAGTAAAGCAGTTATGAGGGGGTTTCTGATACAACAAAATACCATAAAGAAAAAAGCACAAAATGAGAAAAAAGATAGGATTTTGGAGAAAATTAAAGACTGTGAGAAGAAGTTAAGCTCAAGACCGAAGTCACTGGAGATTTTGAGAGAAATTAAACTCTACCAAGGACAATATTCTAAATTGATAAATCAAGAAGTGGAGTGGAAAATTAAGTTAATGAAACAAAGGTCTTTTGAGTCGGCAAATAAATGTGGAAAACTGTTGGCATGGCAATTGGAAAAAAGACAGAAATTGAACACAGTTACAAATTTAGAGATTGACGGGAGAAATATCCAAAACCCCGTGGAGATTAGAAAGTGCTTCCAGAGATACTTTAAACAACTATACACCCAAGGGCCACAAGATGAGACTGAGATAGACCAATTTTTGAGGAGTCATGGACTACCAAAGTTGTCTCAAAGCAACAGGACAATCCTGAACCAAAAAATAACTCAACAAGAGATTGAAGGAGCCATTCAGAACATGCAATTGGGCAAATCTCCAGGGCCTGATGGGCTTACCTCCAAATATTATAAGATACTGAAAGACTTTTTGATGCATCCTTTATTGGAGGTTTGCAATGAGATTATGGAGGGGAAAAGAGCACCGGATACGTGGAAAGAAGCTTTCATCACATTGATACCTAAATTAGAAACTGAAAAGACACAGCTTAAGAACTACCGTCCCATCTCCCTTCTAAATGTGGATTACAAAATTTTTGCAGATATTTTAGCAACTAGATTCAAAAAAGTGTTAAATGAAGTGATCCACAAGGACCAGGCAGGCTTTCTCCCAGGTAGACAGTTGTTTACCAATACAAGGAACATTATTGACATTTTGGAACTTTTGCAAACAAACATAAATACAAAAGCAGTGTTAATATTTATAGATGCGGAGAAGGCCTTTGACAATATCTCATGGAGGTTTATGAAGAAAAATTTGGAAGGGATGGGAGTGGGACGGGGGTTTGAAAATGGTATAGAGGCAATCAATTCAGAACAAAAGGCCAAATTGATAGTTAATAATGTGGTGACAGAAGAGTTCAAAATTGAGAAAGGAACACAACAAGGTTGCCCTATTTCCCCTTTGTTGTTTATTTCGGTCCTGGAGGTGCTCTTGAACATGATCCGTGGGGACCAGTTGGTGGAAGGAATTCAGGTCGGAGCCAAACAGTACAAACTGAAAGCTTTTGCAGATGACCTAGTTTTGACACTACAGGAGCCAGAATCTAGTACGAAAAGGGTATTACAACTGATTTATGAGTTTGGTCGGGTGGCAGGGTTCAAATTAAATAAGCAGAAAACCAAGGTTTTGGAAAAGAATTTGACAACATTAGAGTCAGAAAGGTTTCAGAAAGAGACAGGTTTAAATGTGGTTAAAGAGTCAGAAAGGTTTCAGAAAGAGACAGGTTTAAATGTGGTTAAAAAAGTGAAATATCTAGGGGTAAACATTACAGCTAAGAATCTGAGCCTATTTAAGGACAACTATGAAAAATGTTGGTCAGAAATTAAGAGGGATCTAGAAGGTTGGTCCAGACTGAAACTTTCCTTGTTGGGTCGAATCGCTGTTATAAAGATGAATGTATTGCCAAAAATGCTGTTTTTGTTCCAGACCCTACAGATTATGGATAAAATGGAGTGTTTCAGGAGGTGGCAGAGAGACATTTCTAAATTTGTCTGGCAGGGCAAAAAGCCCAGAATTAAGTTTAAAATATTAACTGATGCTAAAGAAAGAGGGCCCCTTCATGGATCACTGCCTTGCCGTGGCGAAGGGGCTTGAAGAACTCAGAGAAGCTATGAACTATGCCGAGCAGGGCACACAAGTTGAACAGGTCATAGTGGAGAGTTTTGACCAAACGTGATCCACCTGGAGGAGGAACCGGCAAGCCACTCCAGTATCCTTGCCAAGAAAACTCCATGGACAAAGACAACAGGCATATAAAAGTTATGACGCTGGAAGATGAGCCCCTCAGGTCGGAAGGCGTCCAACATGCTACTGGGGAAGAGCGGAGGGCAAGTACAAGTAGATCCAGAGCTGATGAAGCGGCTGGGCCAAAGCCGAAAGGACGCTCAGTTGCGGATATGCCTGGAAGCGAAAGGAAAGTCCAATGCTGTAAAGAAAAATATTGCATAGGAACCTGGAATGTAAGAACCATGAACCTGGGTAAGTTGGAGGTGGTCAAAAATGAGATGGCAAGAATAAATATTGACATCCTGGGCATCAGTGAACTAAAATGGACGGGAATGGGCGAATTCAGTTCGGATGACCATCACATCTACTACTGTGGGCAAGAAACCCGTAAAAGAAATGGAGTGGCCCTCATAGTCAACAAAAGAGTGGCGAAAGCTGTACTGGGATGCAATCTCAAAAATGATAGAATGATCTCGATACGAATCCAAGGCAGACCTTTTAACATCACAGTAATCCAAGTTTATGCCCCAAATACTGGTGCTGAAGAAACTGAAATTGACCAATTCTATGAAGACTTACAACACCTTATAGAAGTGACACCAAAGAAGGATGTTCTTCTCATTATAGGGGACTGGAATGCTAAAGTAGGGAATCAAGAGATAAAAGGAACAACTGGCAAGTTTGGCCTTGGAGATCAAAACGAAGCAGGGCAAAGGCTAATAGAGTTCTGTCAAGAGAACAAGCTGGTCATCACAAACACACTTTTCCAACAACACAAGAGACGACTCTACACATGGACATCACCAGATGGGCAGCATCGAAATCAGATTGATTATATTCTCTGCAGCCAAAGATGGAGAAGCTCTATACAGTCAGCAAAAACAAGACCTGGAGCTGACTGTGGCTCAGATCATCAGCTTCTTATAGCAAAATTCAAGCTTAAACTGAAGAAAGTAGGAAAAACCACTGGGCCGGTAAGATACAATCTAAGTCAAATCCCTTATGAATACACAGTGGAAGTGACGAACAGGTTTAAGGATTTAGATTTGGTGGACAGAGTGCCTGAAGAACTATGGATGGAGGCTCGTAACATTGTACAGGAGGCAGCAACGAAAACCATCCCAATGAAAAGGAAATGCAAGAAAGCAAAGTGGCTGTCCAACGAGGCCTTACAAATAGCGGAGGAGAGAAGACAAGCAAAATGTGAGGGAGATAGTGAAAGATACAGGAAATTGAATGCAGATTTCCAAAGAACAGCAAGGAGAGACAAGAAGGCCTTCTTAAATGAGCAATGCAAACAAATAGAGGAAAACAACAGAATGGGAAGAACCAGAGATCTGTTCAAGAAAATTGGAGATATGAAAGGAACATTTCGTACAAAGATTACCATAATAAAAGACAAAAGTGGAAAGGACCTAACAGAAGCAGAAGACATCAAGAAGAGGTGGCAAGAATACACAGAGGAACTATACCAGAAAGAAATGGATGCCTCGTACACCCCAGGTAGTGTGGTTGCTGACCTTGAGCCAGACATCCTGGAAAGTGAAGTCAAATGGGCCTTAGAAAGCACTGCAAATAACAAGGCCAGTGGAGGTGATGGTATTCCAGCTGAACTATTTAAAATTTTAAAAGATGATGCTGTTAAGGTGCTACACTCAATATGCCAGCAAATTTGGAAAACTCAGCAGTGGCCAGAAGATTGGAGAAGATCAGTCTACATCCCAATCCCAAAGAAGGGCAGTGCCAAAGAATGCTCCAACTACCGCACAATTGCACTCATTTCACACGCTAGCAAGGTTATGCTTAAAATTCTACAAGGAAGGCTCAAGCAGTATGTGGATCGAGAACTCCCAGAAGTGCAAGCTGGATTTAGAAGAGGCAGAGGAACCAGAGACCAAATTGCAAACATGCGCTGGATTATGGAGAAAGCTAGAGAGTTCCAGAAAGACATCTACTTCTGCTTCATTGACTATGCAAAAGCCTTTGACTGTGTCGACCACAGCAAACTATGGCAAGTTCTTAAAGAAATGGGAGTGCCTGATCACCTCATCTGTCTCCTGAGAAATCTCTATGTGGGACAAGAAGCTACAGTTAGAACTGGATATGGAACAACTGATTGGTTCAAAATTGGGAAAGGAGTACGACAAGGCTGTATTTTGTCTCCCTGCTTATTTAATTTATATGCAGAATACATCATGCGAAAGGCTGGGCTGGATGAATCCCAAACTGGAATTAAGATTGCCGGAAGAAATATCAACAACCTCAGATATGCAGATGACACAACCTTGATGGCAGAAAGTGAGGAGGAATTAAAGAACCTTTTAATGAGGGTGAAAGAGGAGAGCGCAAAATATGGTCTGAAGCTCAATATCAAAAAAACGAAGATCATGGCCACTGGTCCCATCACCTCCTGGCAAATAGAAGGGGAAGAAATGGAGGCAGTGAGAGATTTTACTTTCTTGGGCTCCATGATCACTGCAGATGGTGACAGCAGCCACAAAATTAAAAGACGCCTGCTTCTTGGGAGAAGGGCAATGACAGGCCTAGACAGCATCTTGAGAAGTAGAGATGTCACCTTGCCAACAAAGGTCCGTATAGTTAAAGCCATGGTATTCCCAGTAGTGATGTATGGAAGTGAGAGCTGGACCATAAAGAAGGCTGATCGCCGAAGAATTGATGCTTTTGAATTATGGTGCTGGAGAAGACTCTTGAGAGTCCCATGGACGGCAAGAAGATCAAATGCATCCATTCTTACGGAAATCAGACCTGAGTGCTCACTGGAAGGACAGATCGTGAAGCTGAGGCTCCAGTACTTTGGCCACCTCATGAGAAGAGAAGACTCCCTGGAGAAGACACTGATGCTGGGAAAGATGGAGGGCACAAGGAGAAGGGGGTGACAGAGGACGAGATGGTTGGATAGTGTTTTCGAGGTTACCAGCATGAGTTTGACCAAACTGCGGGAGGTAGTGGAGGACAGAGGTGCCTGGCGTGCTCTGGTCCATGGGGTCACGAAGAGTCGGACACGACTAAACGACTAAACAACAACAACAAAGAAAGAGGGGGGTTTGCCCTGCCAGACTTAAGGTTGTATTATGAAGCAGCAGCGTTTTGCTGGCTGAAAGACTGGCTACTTCTTGAAAACACTGATGTCCTAGATTTGGAAGGTTTTAACAACGCTTTTGGATGGCATGCATATCTGTGGTATGACAAAGTTAAAAGTCACAAGGCTTTCAAGAACCATATTGTTAGGAAAGCATTGTTTAATGTCTGGATAAAATACAAAGACCTACTAGAGAATAAGACTCCAAGGTGGCTGTCACCAATGGAAGCTAAGGCCCACAAAAGACTCAACATGGAGGCCAAATGGCCGAAATATTGGGAAATATTAGAAAAGGATGGAGACTCTTGGAAGCTGCAGAGTTTGGAAAAACTAAAAGATAAAGTGAGAGATTGGCTACACTATGCTCAGATTAAAGAGGTGTTTAATTTGGACAAAAAGATAGGATTCCAGGTGGAAAAGTCAAAGTTAGAAACAGAACTGTTAGAACCTAAAACTAAGGTTCTTTCAAAAATGTACAACTTGCTGCTAAAATGGAATACACAAGACGAAACGGTCAAATCAGCTATGATAAAATGGGCACAGGACATTGGGTATAATATTATGTTTGCTGACTGGGAAAGGTTATGGACCACCGGTGTGAAGTTCACGGCATGTAATGCCTTAAAAGAAAATATTATGAAAATGATATACAGGTGGTACATGACCCCAGTCAAGCTTGCAAAAATATACCATTCGCCTGATAACAAATGTTGGAAATGTAAAGAAACTGAAGGAACGTTCTTTCACCTCTTGTGGACTTGCCCTAGGGTTAAGGCTTTCTGGGAAATGATATATAACGAGTTGAAAAAGGTATTTAAATATACCTTCCCTAAGAAACCAGAGGCCCTGCTTTTGGGTATTGTCGGCCAGAGGGTGTTAAAGAAGGATTATACATTTTTCATGTATGCAACAACAGCAGCAAGAATACTCATCGCTAAACACTGGAAAACTCAAGACTTCCCCACGCTGGAAGAATGGCAGATGCAACTGATAGACTATATGGAACTAGCAGAAATGACTGGCAGAATCCGTGACCTGGGAGAGGAAGCAGTGGAAGAGGATTGGAAGAAATTTAAGGACTATCTACAAAAACATTGTAAATTGTATGAATGTTAAGATGATGTAAGAGTAAGAATAAAGGTGGCATCAGTAAATTAGTTGATAAGAGCTTGAGAATAGATGATATTTGAGAAAAAGTTAATCCACTGGTTAATATTATGCATATCTAAGTATCTAAGACTTTGGAAAACAAATTTAAAATTGGAAGACATAATATGGGGAAAATATAACTAAGAAATTGAAACAAGGTGATAATTTGCTGTCTAGAATTTTATAAATTTGGAAGTGGGAACGAAAGACGTGAGGAAGTCCAAAAGTGAGGAAAGTAAGAAATTGATGATGATGTTATAACTTTTTCTTCTTTTCTGTATGTTTTTCTTTGTTTTTTCTTTTTTGTCTGTTTATTGTATTGTTGGGGATGGGGTTATATGTGTTGGAGGATAAATGTTTAGAAAATTTTGAATAAAAAATTTAAAAATAAAAAAATAAAAAAATATAGAGATGAGGTGGAGCGGCTGACAGAGTGGTGCAGAGCTAACAACTTGCTCATAAATACAAGGAAGACAAAGGAGCTTGTGGTGGACTTCAGGAGACAGAAGAGCAATGTCCAGCCACTTTTGATTGATGGGGTCTGTGTGGAGAGGGTAACAACGTTCAGATTTTTGGGCATTGAATTACAAGAGGATCTGTCCTGGAGTGTCAACATAAGGGGGCTTGTGAAGAAGGCGCAGCAGAGACTGTACTTTTTGAGAATTCTAAGGAAAAACCATCTTCCGCAGAAACTGCTGCTTGCCTTCTATCACTGTGCCATTGAGAGCGTGCTCACTTATGGCTTATGTGTGTGGTACGGAAGCTGTACTACCCAGGACAGGATGGGGTTGTGCAGAGTTGTTAAGGCAGCAGAGAGCATTGTTGGCTGCCCACTCTCCACCTTAGAGCAGATTTATGCCACAAGGTGCCATAGGAAGGCACTGGACATAGTAAAAGATCCATCGCATCCTGGTCACTGTCTCTTCGAGCTCCTGCCGTCGGGACGGAGATACAGGACGATGAAGACAAGAACGAGCCGTCTTAAGAACAGCTTCTTCTCCAGAGCGATCTCGGCCCTGAATGGGAAGCCTGGACTTCGAAAGTCATCTAATCTTCCTTGCTGTATTATACTGTATTGTTTTAATTAGTGTTTTTATACTTGTTTTGATTTTGTGTGGAGTGCCCTACCTGGGTGGATGGAGCAGCCAAGTAATTTCGTTGTCCCCGAGAGGGGGCAATGACAATAAAGATATTATTATTATTATTATTATTATTATTATTATTATTATTATTATTATTATTAGCTTATATCTTCAAAGGAAATAAGACATCTCCAGCTGAGCAAGACCTGGTATTTTCCCCTCTTCAGATAGCTCTGGATCTTCAGCTGCGGAGGGGAAATGCCCACGGTCCTTTCAAAATTTCCAATGTATTCGTAGGAACATCATCTGTCTTGGAAAAAAGGAAGGAACAAATGTCTCAGATGCAAGCCCTTTAATCTGGAATTGCTATTCTTAACTCCATGTGGCTGGGGTGTTCTGGGGCTTCTGTACCTTGAACTAATAATTTCTTGTTTGCATGTTCTACCCCAGCTGCTGCTCCCTGTTCAGTTCAGCTGGGGGATTAATTATGCCTTGTCATTTGATTCGTCAGGGTCTGTTCCATACATGCCGGGTGGATAAAACGACTAATTCATGTCATGTCTAACTGGTTTGAGCGAAAGGCTTCTCAGTAGCTAGGGCATGTCATAAAATACGGCAATGTACAAAAGCGGGTGGAGGGTGGACATTAAAATCAGTCCAAAGAATTCAAATGTCTGGGTGCTCAAGAAATGTTTAAATGGTAGCACAGACCTGTTGGCATAAACCAATAAAGCTCAACTTCTGCAACCAATGAGCTCCTGCAGAGTGTAGCCACCAAAGAGAGTTTTGGGAGGACTGGAGGACAGGCTTGCAGTTCATTCAGGGCAGAAGCAATGGGAGAAGGGCCATAGCTTAGTGGTAAAGCAGCTGCTTACATGCAGAAGCTCTCAGGTTCAATCTGTTGTATCTCCAGCTAGAATGTCCTCTGTCTGAAACCCTGGAGAGTTTTTGCCATCCATTGTGGACAAGACTGAGCTAGATAGAGCCATAGTGGGACTCAGTATAAGGCAGCCTCCTATTGTCCCAGCAACAAGCCTTTGCCACGCACAGAGGACTCCTTAAAGACACGAAATAAATAAAGCTGCCCTGGAAAGGGATGCTGAAAATGAGTCAAAATTAGACAGCCCTGGGACAACAAAACACTCGGACACAGTGCCTTTAAAGCACGGACCTGGGCCTAGGAAGCATGGGGCACCAGGTACCTGTGGCTGAGCCTGGAGAGACTGCTGTCCAAGGTGCTGAAGGGATTGAATACAAAGATGCAACTGTTAGAATGTCAAGGGGCATGATGGTGCTTTGAATGCATAAAGCAGATGCGGCATAACTTGCACAGTTGCAGAATGAACTGAATTGAGCTGGAAGAAGCAGGACTACATGGGATGTAGAACGCTATACAGGAAATGGCTGTGGGTGGCCCACTGGGAGAGGCACATGATGCAAAAAGCGGCAGTTTCAACCCATTCATGGGAAACTGAGCTCTGAAATCCTGGAGAGCAGCTGCTGGCTGTGGCAGACCATACAGAACTAGATGGCCCAGTGGTCTCACTGGGGTTTCAAGCCAGAACACAGCTACAGCGCCCCCAGAACAAACCAATTTTTAATTCCCCAAACTCTTACTAATCAGAGTTTCGTTTTTAAAGCGACAGTAGTTGAAAGCATTGACTAGGGTCTTTTCAATGTTCAAAGGCACTTTGGATGCCTTGACTTGCAATCCTTACAACAACCCTGCAGAGCAGTTCAGTGATATCTCGAGTTGCAGAATAGCGAGGCGCGATGCCGAGGCGGACGTAGTGTTCTCGAAGCTACCAACATGAATTTGACCAAACTGCGGGAGGCAGTGGAAGACAGGAGGGCCTGGCGTGCTCTGGTCCAGGGGGTCACGAAGAGTCAGACATGACTAAACAACAACAAACAACAAAGCTCTCCATTCCTTTTCTGCACCAAACTTGATTATCGGAGGACAGGAAAATACTAGCAAAAGAAAAGGGGGAAAAAGCTGACCTTGTCTTGTGTTTCTTTCCTGGAATAAGAAAAAAATGAAGAGACACGAGAATTCTAAGGTGCCAGAACAAGCTTTGCCTGCTACTGGTAGTAAACAAACCAGAAGAGACAGAAGATGACCGACTTTCCATTGAAGAAGCCTTGACCCGTTTGAATAAAAGTAAGAACAAAGATAGGGCTCAGTGCTTATGCCTCAATCCAGCAAAGAAGAACAAGACATGTAAATCAGCTCCAGTACGTTTGTCTCTTGCTGGATCACGAACTGGGAATAAAGCTGGTGCATATCTGAGTGTTAGTACTGAACTGCATTGTTTCCAATATGATGTGCTTCTGAATGGGTACTCCTATTCATCTTTTAGCTCATCAAGCCATACTTTAAAATGGTGTTTACATGTGACTAGGGTTGGGTAAGGTCCTTACCGTCAGGATGTTAATACTTGGATGCTCAGTTGAGGTTTATCCCCTTCTCTTCAGCTGTTTAAGGACTGCCCCTCTTTCTGATTTGCTGCCGCTGAACTTTGTGCCATCTGCAGATTTCAACATGCTTCTACTTCACCTGACCCAAACCATTGGTTGGCTTTCATTGAGTTCTGTGGACACAGTAAAACAAAGCTGCCATCTGGTTTCTCTCTGGATGTTCGGATTGTTGAACACAGATTTGCTCTCCACCGTAACCATGTCTCTCAGCATACCACTTTATTTCCCCCCAGAAAGGTGGCTACTATTCACTTGTAGGAAGATGTGCTTATTTAGATTACAACATTGCAGTGGGAGCAAAAGCCACCTTTCTTCTCTCAAGAGGGTTAGTCGAGTTTCTGTTGTTACGGAAAAATCCAGGTGGGAGGCTGCTCAGAGCCCGTGGGTCCCTGCGGAACAAAGAAGGAGTCCAGCCACCAACCGGAGCAAATAGCGGAGACCAAAGTTGATTGCGCAACAGGTTCAGAGAGGAATTGAACCCCGAGAACGAGAACGGGGTGACAAGGACTTTTAAAAGTGCCTATCTTATCCCAGCAGACAGTTCGCTAAACATTACCACTCCATCAGAAAAGGGGAGGGTTATACATGATTAACATAGGAGGAATGTGTTGGGGTAACATGCAAATACAGGATATGTCTTGGGAAGTACATTCTAAGCACCTACTGCAAGAGGACAATAGAACTTTGGTTTGCATAGTCTGCCGCCTCGGTAAGTCACCTCCCGCTTGGGGAATTCTGGTGGGGACCGAGGGGTTCCCAAGTCCTTGGCCAACAAAGCAGACTGGCAGTGGAATGAAGAGAATCGGTGAAACCAGTGGTTTTCTATGAATTTCCAAGTGTTTTTAGGCTTTTTTAAGACAGACGGTTCTTTTCGGAAGTGGCCTGGCCTGACATTTCTACATTGTATCTAGCTGGACCATAAAGAAGGCAGATTGCCGAAGAATTGATGCTTTTGAATTCTGGTGCTGGAGGAGACTCTTGAGAGTCCCATGGACTGCAAGAAGATCAAACCTCTCCATTCTGAAGGAAATCAGCCTTGAATGCTCACTGGAAGGACAGATCCTGAAGCTGAGACTCCAATACTTTGGCCACCTCATGAGAAGAGAAGACTCCCTGGAAAAGACCCTGATGCTGGGAAAGATGGAGGGCACAAGGAGAAGGGGATGACAGAGGACGAGATGGTGGGACCGTGTTCTCGAAGCTACCAGCATGAGTTTGACCAAACTGCGGGAGGCAGTGGAAGACAGGAGGGCCTGGCGTGCTCTGGTCCAGGGGGTCACGCAGAGTCGAACACGACTAAACAACATCTAGTTTTGATTGGATTAACAGGGTAACGAGGTTTCGATTGACTCAGTCCGTTGTTCTCGCAGCAGGAGCTGTCATCACCTTGTCAGCGCTCAGTGGAGCGTGCAAAACAGCTGGAGCTGAGCTGCCTCTGCAGAGCCATGGCATTGCTGCAATTAGCTGAAGGGCTACATTCAACGCCATCTGATTGGCTAGAGCGCATCCTCATGCAAATACATTGTTCATTCATAAAATACATCGATCGTGTATAGCATCGGGATACGGGGTCAGAAATGGCGCTTTCTTCTCGGGGTTTTGGACTGGTACGCAGGCTGAGACCCTACCTGCCCGCGGACTGTCTCGCCAGAGTGGTGCATGCTCTAGTTATCTCCCGCTTGGACTACTGCAATGTGCTCTACGTGGGGCTACCTTTGAAGGTGACTCGGAAACTACAGCTAATCCAGAATGCAGCAGCTAGACTGGTGACTGGGGGCGGCCGCCGAGACCACATAACACCGGTCTTGAAAGACCTACATTGGCTCCCAGTACGTTTCCGAGCACAATTCAAAGTGCTGGTGTTGACCTTTAAAGCCCTAAACGGCCTCGGCCCAGTATACCTGAAGGAGCGTCTCCACCCCCATCGTTCTGCCCGGACGCTGAGGTCCAGCGCCGAGGGCCTTCTGGCGGTTCCCTCATTGCGAGAAGCAAAGCTACAGGGAACCAGGCAGAGGGCCTTCTCGGTAGTGGCGCCTGCCCTGTGGAACGCCCTCCCATCAGATGTCAAAACGATAAACAACTACCTGACATTCAGAAGACGTCTTAAGGCAGCCCTGTTCAGGGAAGTTTTTAATGTATGATATTTTAGTGTTTTTTGGTTTCTATGGAAGCCGCCCAGAGTGGCTGGGGAAACCCAGCCAGATGGGCGGGGTACAAATAATAAAAAATTATTATTATTATTATTATTATTATTATTATTATTATTATTATTATTATTATTATTTTGTGCGGTGCTTGGTGCAACGTTGTGACAGGGCGAGGGGAGTCCTAGTGTGGCAGGGTTCCCTTGTGGTCATCTCCTCGGGCTCTACGTCTCTTACTCGGGAGTAAGACTTCGTTCATATGCCCCCCCTCCATTCCCTAACACTCTTCATATGGACTTCATGGAGTGTGCACTCTTGCAGGGTCTGCTTCCAGAAACTACTATTGCAGATGTAGATATTTTGGCAGAAATGGTTTACAAATATGCACGATGGCAAGCAGGCAGATAGGAACAGTTACATGTGAAGAGAATCAGAACTTACAGGGTTAAACAGTTCTGAGTGACGTCTCACATTCTGAGGTGTGGCTATGTTCACAGAGGGGAGTGTTTCTCTGTGTGCTTTAGTTCTTTCGCTTTTGCGGCGAGGCAGCAAGATGTGCGCTCTTTCGCTGGGCTGATTTATGTTGTTTTTCTACACGATTAAAGACTGTTGGAGATAAGCAAGAAAGCCTGCGTGCAGTCTGAATTATTACACACACATTGCAACAGTTTCTACCGCTGCGACGACTCTGCTACAGGAAGCTGACGGAGAGCGTTCCACGGGAGTCAAGTGGGGCGCAGGGAAGTGTGCCGGACTCCATCCAAAAGCCCGAGGTTATGGGAGGTCAGCCAAACGTTTGAAACTGTTGCCAAGTCGTGCCGGTGTGTGTGGAAGCCAGCTGAGGAGAAGCTGAAGCCAGCTGGAGTCCTGCCTAACGTTTGAGGCAGTGGAGCTCGCTGGGAGGAACGGATCTCCAAGGACCGGGTGCCGGAGGAGCTGCTGCTGTTACGTGAGTACGCTGAGCCCCAGGGGAGAAGATGGCAGACGGCCAGGATTCATTTTCGGTCCCGTTTGAAAAGCTCACAACCCAGTCCTGGGATATCTGGGTTAGAAAAGTGAGGGGGGGGGGGGTTGGCCAAAGGGCTCTGGAGTATAGCCCAGAAGGAGCCGGCACCACCCATGCCAGTTGCTGCTGAGGTTGACGCAGCAGGCTCTGAGGCTGCTTTTCTGGAGGATAGAAAGCAGAGAGAGCAAAGGGAATTCTGCATGTTGAAAGCAAGCGTGGACGCTTTGCTGTTGCCCCACTTGGAGGGCGTTGAGTCGGCTCATGCTGCCTGGGAGGTGCTGAGGAGTTTGTGTGTAAACTCAGCAGGAAACCAGGGCCGGGAGGAAGCCGAGAGCCCAGAGCAAAGCCCTGAAGTCACAGCCTCAAGGAGAGCTGCTGACAAAGTCGGGGGGGCAGAAAAGACCAAAGGCAAGTTTGGAAAGTTTTCTACTGTGTGTGACAAGGAGGAACGCCGTTTCAGAGGGGGCAGAGCTGGCACAGAGAGCCCGGGGGCCAGGCCAGCTGGAGGCCCAGACCAGTTTTTTTCCACTCGTCGCTGTTTTATCTGCAAGTCTGCTGACCATCTGCGTTGTTCCTGCCCGCGGAGAGCCAGAGAGGCCGGGCAGGATGTCTCCAAGGTCGCTTCCCATGGCAGCCAGTCCAGGAGAGGAGGCCAGCGTGGGAAAGCGAAGGGAGGACGTGACTCAGGGAGTGAAGACGGTGCTTATCACCTAACTGCCTCCATGGCAACGCTTAAGGACAACTCCAGTGAGGACAGAATGATGCGCTGGGTCATTGACTCTGGAGCCAGCAATCACCTGATAACAGCGCCACCTGGTGTCGAAATGTGGAACCGCAGAGCTGTTTCAGCTGGGAAAACAGTTGTTTTTGCTGATGGATCACAGAGGCCTTTGTCTAACGTGGCAAATGTTTATGTTTCTTTCTTGCAGGCGGAGCTGGAAGTCTACGTTGTGCCTGAGATGAAACACTGTCTTTTATCTGTATCTTGTCTCTTACAGGAGGGGTACAAGGTTTGCTTTGAGAATGCTGTCTGTTCTATTTCCAGGGGTGGGAGACAACTGGTCAGTGTTGCAAAAGGGCAGAACAACCTCTTTGTTCTGGAGACACCTCTGGAGGGTAAGGGGGACGCTGAGGGAGCACAGGCGAAGTGTGCAACTGTTCCCACTCATGATTCATGTGCTTGTTTGTGGCACAAAAGAATGTCACATGGCTCTTGGGAAGATATCCAAGGGTTGCCCCAGTACACAGTAGGGTGCAGGATAAAATCATGTGACCAATCCCTAGATTGTAGGGCATGCAGAAAGGCAAAGGTGAAAGGGTGCAGTTATCCCAGGTTGGAGAGGGTAACCACAAAACCTTTTGAGCTTGTGCACACAGACCTTTTTGGGCCCATGCCAAAGCCGAGTCTGGGCAGGGCCAGGTTTGTGCTGACACTGACAGATGATTTTAGCCAAGTTGGCTGGTGTTTCTCGCTGAGAACGAAAGGAGAGGCAGCGCAACTGATCAAAGATTGGGTTGCCGAGGTGGAACTACGGTTCTCCACCAAGGTGCAGGGGTTCCAGAGTGACCGAGGTGCAGAGTTTACTGAGTCTGCTCTGCAGAAGTTTTTCAGCCAGAGAGGAATACGTCACAAGGTGACGGGTGCTACTTCTCCTCAGGAGAGGGGCGTGGCGGAGCTTAGGAGTAAAGCTCTGGCTCAAGCAACAGAGGTTCTACTGTATGACTCTGGTTTGCCTCAAAGTTTTTGGGGAGAGGCGATGAAGACGGCCAATTTCACGATGAACAGGTCCTACAATTCAGTGGTAGGTGACACCCCATATTTCATGCTCCACGGAGTGAAGCCGAAGCTGCATTTCTTCCGTGTGTTTGGGTCACAGGCCTGGGTGCCTGTGCCAAAGGCTCAACAAAAGCAAGGTGGCCCGAGGTTCCAGAAAATGATCTTCTGTGGATATGAACCTGCGACAAAGGGGTGGAGGTTTGCATATCCAGAAGGTGATCAGTCCAAGCTTCTAGTCAGCAAACATGCTGAGTTCTGTGAACAGGATGGTTGGTCAAGGCTCCAAGCGAGTCCTGACGTTCTCTCAGAATGTCTGTCTGATTCTCAGGAGGAGGGAGAGGCAGAAGCTGAACCTGTTGATGAGGACCAGGTCGCTGACCAAGGTCAAGAACAGGGTTGGGCATCTCCACAGGTTGTTAAAAGAGAGCCCAAGAGTGAGCCTTCGTCTCCTGTTAGCAAAGTGCAGAAGGCACAAAGACGCAGTAAGTCAGAGGGGGAGTCTTCTGATGTAGAGGACACACTTGCTGGCCACAGTGGGTCAGAAGGAGCACCTGAGACAGTGCTCAGATGGTCCGCTCGCGCCACGAAGGGAGTTCCACCTGAGAGGTTTCAGGTCACCAGTGCGTGGGTTGGTTTCGCACAGTGCGAACCTGGGAGTTTTGAGGAGGTTCAACAGTTGCCTGAGAAAGACGCCAGGAAGGGGCGAGAGGCAATGGGAAGGGTGTTGAACTCTCAGAGGTCTGAAGATGTGTGTTCACAGTTTCCCTCAGGATGCGAGACGAGAGGGGGTGTGAAGAGAATCAGAACTTACAGGGTTAAACAGTTCTGAGTGACGTCTCACATTCTGAGGCGTGGCTATGTTCACAGAGGGGAGTGTTTCTCTGTGTGCTTTAGTTCTTTCGCTTTTGCGGCGAGGCAGCAAGATGTGCGCTCTTTCGCCGGGCTGATTTATGTTGTTTTTCTACACGATTAAAGACTGTTGGAGATAAGCAAGAAAGCCTGCGTGCAGTCTGAATTATTACACACACATTGCAACAGTTTCTACCGCTGCGACGACTCTGCTACAGGAAGCTGACGGAGAGCTTTCCACGGGAGTCCAGTGGGGCGCAGGGAAGTGTGCCGGACTCCATCCAAAAGCCACATTACAAAGCAACCTTGGTCCTGCCTAGCCTGGAAGCTGTTTCCAACTAGTGAACTAGAAACCTTTTCAGCAACCTTTACAACCATCTACAAAGCCCGAAGTTTGTATTTTCTTGAGCTTTCTCTAGAGAAGGGGCTGTTTTGTATATTGGAGCAGAATAGTGTATTAGCTCTCATGTTTTGTGTAAAGCAAGCCCTTGTTAAGTACCGTCAGCTGAATTGGGCTTGTGCACACTAACCGATAAAACAGGTGAGGGTAACCTCTGGCCCTCCAGACGTTGCTGAACTACAATTCTCATCATCCTGCCCATTGGCAATGCTGGCTGGGGCTGAGGAATTTCAACGAAGCTTTCAACTTGCCCCTACCTACACCTACCTACCCACTGAAGGAAGGAGCAAGAAAGCAAAAGGCAAGTTCAGCATTCCAGAGTTTTCCAAATGCCATGGCATCTCAATGGGGCTCCCTTGCCAATTGATGGTAAAGCAAGCCATTGGACAGGCCATCATGCATGAGGATGGTTTTTTGAATGGATTTGAATCACACTTTGACTTTTTTCTAATTCAAGATAGTGCCTCACGGAAGCAGGGAGCTTTGGCTTACTGAGATCTGTCTTCTCCCTATAGGTGCTCATTCTAAAATGGATAATTGTAACGTTTGACTTCATTGATCAGAAGGAAAATATGAATGCTCTCTATGGTTTCTTCTTCTGCTTCTTACAATATGAGAAATTGTTAAGATAAAAAGGAATGTGTTATTTTGAAGGAACTCGCTTTTATTCTGACATTAACCCAAATCAAACAATAAAGAGTACTTTAAGACCACACAACAGGACACCATGTGAAAAGTGGGGCCTTAAAAAAACCTCTCCCATTTCCTTCCTTTTCCTGTCTTGTTCCTTCCCAATGGGCGCCGGTCTCAGCGCCCCCCGGGGGCACGGCATGTTCAGGCAGGCAGGCATGCAGGCAGGCAGGCAGCTATCCGATGTCGATCCCGCCCGTTCCTCCCTCCACCCCCCTCAAAGACAGCCGCGCAGGCAGCTATCCGATGGAGGGAGGGGGGAAAATCCTGTTCTGCATAGCTATCAATTCGGGTGTGATAGTCTTATGTTTGCATACTTATGGGAAAATAAAACTAATTTATTTTAGAGCTTGTATTTGTGTGTATTCATGGTATTATTTGTAGACCCAGTAGATGGCAGTGTGGTGTGGAGAGTATATATCCACATTTTCCTAGCTACGTTTTCCCATAAAAGTATACACTCGAATACATTTCTATCAAATACATTTGGAACAAGAGATTGTTACATTTAAGAAACATTCTCTAGGCGATGAGATTGGGGGGAAATACAAAAACCCATTCGTATACATTTAGATACATTTAGAAAAGTACAGCATTTTGAGGAAAAATACATTTGAGTCGAAAAATACATTCAGATCCATTCTTAAAGTCAATGAGAAAGATAGGGAAAAGGTAAAAGGCGGATCTAGACGGATCCTCGTGAATTCATATGATTTTTTCATTCAAATTAAATAAAACCACCATGATACTGTAGACCATGTCTTACTCTGTAGACAGCATCAAAAAAAAT
The DNA here is from genome assembly GCF_964188315.1 of Podarcis muralis. Lineage (NCBI taxonomy): Eukaryota > Metazoa > Chordata > Lepidosauria > Squamata > Lacertidae > Podarcis > Podarcis muralis. Next base: position 17,640,516 of record NC_135674.1, read on the forward strand.
CATGCATCCACTATTTCGCGGGGTCGCAGAGGCGCAAAAACATGGTTAAAAAACAAGGATCCTCATGATTTTTGCACAAGACCAGCCCAAAGTCACCATCAGATCAAACATCATGGCCAGGGGCACAGAATCCACCACAAAAATCACGGATCCACGGCTTCCTGGCCATACTGTGGCCCAAAAACGTGGTTTTGAAGCATGGATCCTCATGGATCCTCATGATTTTTGCACAAGATCAGCCCAAAGTCATCTTCAGATCAAACATCATGGCCAGGGGCACAGCATCCACCACAAAAATCACGGATCCACTGCTTCCTGGCCATACCGTGGCCCAAAAACATGGTTTTGAAGCATGGATCCTCATGGATCCTCATGATTTTTGCACAAGACCAGCCCAAAGTCACCATCAGATCAAACATCATGGCCGGGGCACAGCATCCACCACAAAAATCACGGATCCACGGCTTCCTGGCCATACCGTGGCCCAGAAACGTGGTTTTGAAGCATGGATCCTCATGGATCTTCATGCTTTTTGCATTGGGCCACCCCAAACACACTGTCAAATCACACATCATAGCCAGGAGCACAGCCTGCACCACAAAAATCACGGACCCACGACTTCCTGGCCATATCGTGGCCCAAAAACGTGGTTTTAAAGCACGGATCCTCATGGATCCTCACGCTTTTTGCATTGAGCTACCCTAAACTCACTGTCAAATCACACATCATGTCCAGGGGCACAGCCTGCACCACAGAAAACTCAGATCCACGGTTATCTGGCAACGGCATGGCCCAAAAACGTGGTTTTGAAGCACGGATCCTCATGGATCCTCACACTTTTCGCATTGGGCCAACCCAAACTCACCGTGAGATCACACATCATAGCCAGGGGCACAGCCTGGACCACAAAAAACTAGGATCCACGGCTTCCTGGTCATACCAAAGCCCAAAAACGTGGTTTTGAAGCATGAATCCTCATGGATCCTCACACTTTTCATATTGGGCCAACCCAGACTCGCTGTCAAATCACACAACATGTCCAGGGGCACAGCCTGCACCACAGAAAACTCAGATCCATGGCTTCCTGGCAACACCATGGACCCAAAACGTGGTTTTGAAGCATGGATCCTCATGGATCCTCACGCTTTTTGCACTAGATCAGCCCAAATTCACCGTCAAATCACACATCATGTCCAGGGGTACAGTCTGCACCACAAACGACTAGGATCCACGGTTATCTGGGAACACCATGGCCCAAAAACGTGGTTTTGAAGGTCGGATCCTCACGGATCCTAACGCTTTTTTCATTGGGCCAACCCAAACTCAACGGCAAATCACATATCATAGCCAGGGGCACAGCCTACACAACAAAAAACTCGGATCCACGGTTATCTGGCAACGCCATGGACCAAAAACATGGTTTCAAAGCACGGATCCTCATGGATCCTCATTATTTTTGCACTAGATCAGCCCAAAGTCACCATCAGATCAAACATCATGGCCAGGGGCACAGCATCCACCACAAAAATCATGGATCCACGGCTTCCTGGCCATATCGTGGCCCAAAAACGTGGTTTCGAAGCACGGATCCTCACGAATCCTCACACTTTTTGCATTGGGCCAACCCAAACTCACTGTCAAATCACACATCATGTCCAGGGGCACAGCCTGCACAACAAAAAAACTCGGATCCACGGCTTGCTGGCCATATCGTGGACCAAAAATGTGGTTTTGAAGCATGGATCCTCATGGATCCTCACGCTTTTTGCACTAGATCAGCCCAAATTCACTGTCAAATCACACATCATGGCCAGGGGCACAGCCTGCACCACAAAAAACAGAGATCCACGGCTTCCTGGCCACACCATGGCCCAAAAACGTGGTTTCGAACCACGGATCCTCACGGATCCTCACACTTTTTGCATTGGGCCACCCCAAACTCACTGTCAAATTACACATCATGGCCAGGGGCACAGCCTGCACCACAAAAAACTCAGATCCACGGCTTCCTGGCAACTCCATAGCCCAAAAACGTGGTTTTGAAGCACGGATCCTCATGCTTTTCGCATTGGGCCAACACAAACTCACCGTGAGATCACACATCATAGCCAGGGGCACAGCCTGCACCACAAAAAACTAGGATCCATGGCTTCCTGGTCATACCACAGCCCAAAAACGTGGTTTTGAAGCATGAATCCTCATGGATCCTCACACTTTTCATATTGGGCCAACCCAAACTCGCTGTCAAATCACACAACATGTCCAGGGGCACAGCCTGCACCACAGAAAACTCAGATCCATGGCTTCCTGGCAACACCATGGACCAAAAACGTGGTTTTGAAGCATGGATCCTCATGGATCCTCACGCTTTTTGCACTAGATCAGCCCAAATTCACCGTCAAATCACACATCATGTCCAGGGGTACAGTCTGCACCACAAAAGACTAGGATCCACGGTTATCTGGCAACACCATGGCCCAAAAACGTGGTTTTGAAGGTCGGATCCTCACGGATCCTAACGCTTTTTTCATTGGGCCAACCCAAACTCAACGGCAAATCACATATCATAGCCAGGGGCACAGCCTACACAACAAAAAACTCGGATCCACGGTTATCTGGCAACGCCATGGACCAAAAACATGGTTTCGAAGCACGGATCCTCATGGATCCTCATTATTTTTGCACTAGATCAGCCCAAAGTCACCATCAGATCAAACATAATGGCCAGGGGCACAGCATCCACCACAAAAATCATGGATCCACTGCTTCCTGGCCATACCGTGGCCCAAAAACGTGGTTTCGAAGCACGGATCCTCACGAATCCTCACACTTTTTGCATTGGGCCAACCCAAACTCACTGTCAAATCACACATCATGTCTAGGGGCACAGCCTGCACAACAAAAAAACTCGGATCCACGGCTTCCTGGCCATATTGTGGACCAAAAAATGTGGTTTTGAAGCATGGATCCTCATGGATCCTCACGCTTTTTGCACTAGATCAGCCCAAATTCACCGTCAAATCACACATCATGTCCAGGGGCACAGCCTGCACCACAGAAAACTCAGATCCATGGCTTCCTGGCAACACCATGGACCAAAAACGTGGTTTTGAAGCATGGATCCTCATGGATCCTCACGCTTTTTGCACTAGATCAGCCCAAATTCACCGTCAAATCACACATCATGTCCAGGGGTACAGTCTGCACCACAAAAGACTAGGATCCACGGTTATCTGGCAACACCATGGCCCAAAAACGTGGTTTTGAAGGTCGGATCCTCACGGATCCTAACACTTTTTTCATTGGGCCAACCAAAACTCAACGGCAAATCACATATCATAGCCAGGGGCACAGCCTACACAACAAAAAACTCGGATCCACGGTTATCTGGCAACGCCATGGACCAAAAACGTGGTTTCGAAGCACGGATCCTCATGGATCCTCACGCTTTTTGCACTAGATCAGCCCAAATTCACCGTCAAATCACACATCATGGCCAGGGGCACAGCCTGCACCACAAAAAACAGAGATCCACGGCTTCCTGGCCACTCTATGGCTCAAAAACATGGTTTTGAAGCACGGATCCTCATGGATCATCACACTTTTTGCATTGGGGAACCCCAAAGTCACCCTTTATTCAAATATCTTGTACATAACTACAGATCTGACCACAAACATCATGGATCTACTGCTTCATGGCCCTGGCCAGATGCTACCCTGGATATATTGGCCAATTTTTAGGTGGGTGTGCTGGGATGGAGGAAACGGAGTCGGCTGAATCTCTATCCATTAAAGATGGGCGTCCAATGGCTGGGCCAGAATAATTTCAGTTTGGTTTGCCAGTTCCCAGCTCTTCATGGGGTGCAATAGTCACCTGTAGCTGACATCAGGAGTCCCGGTGTGATCCTGGATGCTTCTGTCTCTATGGAGGCATTGGTCACAAATGTAGCCAAACTGGAATTTTTGAATCTATGTCAGGTTAGGCAATCGGTACCGTACCTGTCCCTTTCCAACCTAGCCATGGTGATCCATGCAGTAGTCACCTGCAGACTGGATTACTTTAACTTGCTGTACACCTGAGCCGGGGAGTGCAGGGTATAAGTGTGTGTGTGTGTGTGTGTGTGTGTGTGTGTGTGTGTGAGAGAGAGAGAGAGAGAGAGAGAGAGAGAGAGAGAGAGAGAGAGAGAGAGATATGCAGGGCTACCCTTGAGACTGCTCCAGAAACTCCAAATGGTCTAAAATGCAGGTGCATGAGTTCTTACTTGGACTTTGTGGAGAGCCCACATTCAGTTGGTTGTTCATCAGCTGGATTGGCTCCAGGTGGAGTATTGAATCAGGTTCAATGTTTTGGTGCTAATCTTTAAAGCCCTAAACAGTCTGTGACCTTTCTTATCTGTGGGAATTATCTTCCAATACACCCCCATGAGTGTGACGCTCATCTAACAGCAACCTACTGGTGGTCCCTGGCCCAAAACATATCCAGCTGTCCTCAACCAGAGCCAGAGCCTTTTTGGTGGAACACTTTGTCTAATGAGACTAGGGCTCAGTGCAATCTATCTCAGTTCTCTCACTTGTCATGGTGAGTGGGCTTGCACATTCCTATGACCCTTGTGAGCGAAGCCGTTGGGAATCTCGTACTCCCAGCAGGGTCACCCAAGGTGGTAAGGTCAAAGAAAATTAAATATGCTCAGAGTCCTGTAGTGATTTCATGCTCTTTATTGCAGCTTGTAAAACAGTGACTGAATTCCCCCCAAACCTCAGGCTTTTATATACATTATTTACACAATGAGTCCCGTCTGACTGGCTGATTCTGCTTCCCTCCTGGAGCCTGATTGGTCTTTTCCTGCAAGCCAATCAGTTCTTGCATTCTAGGATCCTACTTGCCTATTGTTCTAGGATCCAAGCTTAGTACATAACAGGGAAGGAGCTAGACAAAGAATGATCCAAGAAGTCCTCAATGGCAGAACAGGCGGGTGATAACAAGCAGTGTGTTACAACGGCTGTGAAGGCAGATGAAGGCTGCAGCAGATAGGATCCACCAGTTCGTCGTGACTACTCATGCCATCAGAACAGAGCCCTACTGCGAAGACTGTGCGTTGGTCAGTGTGCACTGATCTACACACATAAAACAAATTCACGCACAGGCGTCTTCCAAAAACCCAACACAACCCCCCCAAATCCTCCCCCCATGGCGATCACTAAATGGCTACGGGGGCAGGAATGTGAAGCCCCTAGTCATGAACCGACACATGGGCGTTCAGTCGTTCTGACTCAAGGAATGGGGCAGTTGAGCAGCTCAGCAGCTGTATCCATGACTGAGCAGCCCTTTTTAGGATCCACTATGCTCACCCCGAAAAGGGGAAGGGGCTGGAAACGGTGCCCTAAACTTAGTATGCCTCCCTTTTTCCCTGACTGGATTACCGCGCCCAGGTGGAATCTCTTTTCCCATAGTTTGAATCCATTATTCTGCATCCTAGTCTCTAGAACAGCAGAAAACAAGCTTGCTCCCTCTTCAACATGACATCCCTTCAAATATTTAAACATGGCTATCATGTCACTCCTTAATCTTCTCTTCTCTAGATTAAACAAATCCAGCTCCCTAAGTCTCTCCTCATAGGGCTTGGATTCCAGACCTTTTACATTTTGGTCACCCTCCTCTGGACATGTTCCAGCTTGACAATATCCTTCTTCAACTGAACACAGTATTTCAGGTGTGGTCTGACCAACCAGAATAGTGTGGTAGCATTCCTTCACTTGATCTAGACACTATACTCCTATTGATGCAGCCCAGAATTGCATTGGCGTTCTTAGCTGCCACATCACACTGTTGACTCATATTCAGCTTGTGGTCGACAAAGACTCCCAGATCCCTTTCACTGGTACTGTTGCCAAGCCAAGTGTCCCCCACCTGTGCATTTCATTTTTTCTATCCAGGTGTAGTACCTTACATTTCTCCCTATTGAACTGCATATTGTTGGTTTTGGCCCAGCTCTCTAGGCTATTCAGGTCATTTTGAATTCTGACCCTGTCCTCTGGTGTATTAGCAACCCCTCCCAGTTTGCAGTCATTTGCAAATTTGATTAGCACGCCCTCTATTCCACCATCCAAATCATTTATAAAAATATTGAATAGCCCCAGGCCCAGGACAGAACCTTGTGGAACCCCAATAGTCATTTTTTCCCCAGGATGAAGGTGAGCCACTGATGAGCACTCTTTGGGTTCAGCCCGTCAACCAATTACAAATCCACCTAACAGTAGCTTTGTCTAGCCCACATTTTACTAGTTTTTTTGCAATAATATCATGGGGGACCTCTTCAAAGGCATTACTGAAGTCAAGGTAAGCTGGTACAAGGGAAAGCAGGATTGTAATTACCGTAAAAATTACTGATCACTTTGGATCAGCAGTCTCAACCTAACCCGCTATGTGGGGAGAGCCACGTGTTCCTTTGGAAGGCAAGTGGAATACAGTGTGATATACTGACAGCTGTTTTAAAAGATGTAACTGTAACTTAAAATCCAGTATCAGAAAAAAACAAAAATAGATGGTCCCTGTGTGGATAGTCATGTTTGCATGATGGGGCCACCTCCAGTGACCATGTGGCCTGATATAAGAGGGTTCTAAAATCAGTCCTGAAAGTAGACTGATTGAGAATGACACACACATAGCTTTTGCTCTGCCATTAACAATGTGAGCTGAAGCAAATTCTTGCCTCCCTTTGGGCTTAGCAATATTTCCTACAGCATTCTTGTTGAAGGGCATTGGAGAGTTAGGTGAAGGTCACTTTTCTGTTTTTCCATCAAGCCCCCAGACAAGAATGCTACAGGATCAGCCCCAAACACTCAGTCTCATAACAAAAAATACTCAACGGAGTTAGGGCTGAGGGTAGGGGAAGTACAATCATGATCTTTCCAGTCCTCTAGAAGCTGACCCTTTTGGTCATTTTGGTCATGGAGCCAAATATCTGTTCCCAAGTTTAAAGATCTAAACAAGTAAAGAACAAGCTTGCCCTTTACATGCAAAAGCCCTGAAATTCAGCCCATTGGGCAACTGATCATGGGGCTGGGAGGAGGGAGGTAAGGACTAGCACCTTCTCTGCCCTCCACCTCCAACAGCTACACCTGAAAGTTTCATTATGGGGTTCGAATGTTTATAAAGGGGTGCTGAATGTTTATAAAGGGGTGCTGAATATTATGGGGTGCTGAATGTTTATAAAGGCACTTAGCCAAATTCTGCCACGGAAATTCTGAACAGAAACACTCTGCAGGTTCAGCCCCCAAAAGAAACTGCTCTATGGTCTCTGTGTTGGGAAATGGGAACAGATCTTGCTCATCACCAACCTTCCCTCCACAAATCAGTTTCACTATGAGGCCGAACTGAACAGCTTGCTCCAGAGTTTTAAGAGATACGTTTCTGTGGTGTAGTGGTGAGCTGGGTTCGCTTCCCCGCTCCTCCACATGCAGCTGCTGGGTGACCTTGGGCCAGTCACACTTCTCTCTGAACTCTCTCAGCCCCACCTACCTCACAAGGTGTCTGTTGTGGGGGTGGAAGGGAAAGGAGATTTTTAGCCACTTTGAGACTTCTTCAAGTAGAGAAAAGCAGGATATAAAAACTAACTCCATAAATAAGAATTCTATGGAAAAGGACCATCCCTGCCATGATGATGAAAACTATATGTTTGGATTTTGCTGTATTATACCAACCTGTGGAATATGACAGTTCGCAGTTTCAAAATCTATTTGGATTGACAGTCTGGACACACGAAAACCTCTGGAAGATCTTTTGAATCAATGCCTATGCGAAAGCAGTGGTACCAGTCCTTGCAGTTTCCTTCACAGTAAACCATAGTTAGGTCACCACTGGGCCTCCTGCACCCTTCCTTCAAGAAACATAGTGACCAGCAGCCTTCAAACAAGGAAGGTAAAATATCTGAGCAATAGGTTAGTGTATCCTTCCATCCCTCTGGGCATGATCGAGACACAGTAATGTAACTCTCGTTCAAGATTTGTCTCTTCTTGGGAGGAACAGCATCAATTTCCACTTGAAAATATTCGTCTTGTCTTTCAAAATAGGTTTTCCCACAGTACTGTATTATTTCTTTTGCAATCCAGGGTCTAATGGCAGCCATATCCTTTTGTATGAACTGTAATTGGGCAGCAGAAGCAATCAGATGGGCAATGGTACATGTGAAAGGACCGTAGTCACTGGAATTACCTTGCCTGGGTATATCAATTGGTGCAAAAAATGACCAGCCGCAAAACTATAGGGATATTTTGAATCCATCTCATACAGACATGCTAAGAAGGATGTTATTGCATCAATCACAGAGTGGTTCAATCCATGTTTGGAATCTAGATAGAACATGGTCTTCCTTTTAAAAATGATTACTATCAGTATCCAGTGGACTTCTCTGTCATTTACTGGAATAATCAAAACATCTTTATTTAGCACTCCAAATCTCAAACAGTTCTTCAGAGCTTGCATTGGCAATCTTTGACATATCTGCATGAAGTGGCAAGTATGGTAAGTGGGAAAATTGTTCCATCATGACCTAGCACTTTGGCCATGATCACCCTGGAGGCAAGAAAGGCATCTATTATGCGGTCATTTATCCAGTTTGATCCTTTCAGTGTGTTTATGTCATAGTCATACACACAGATGTTGCCAACTGAACCCACAAGTCCCATGGTTTGTAGACTGAGTGTGGGGAAGGTACAGTTGTGCCATGGGGGAACTGATGTACAAATCAGTGATTTGTCCAAACATTTCTCACTTTGTGTTGAGAATATGGGGCTGCTATCAAAAGAATCAATATTGATCACTGTCAAATCCTCTTTCCCACTTTTTGGAGTGGAGGTCATCTGAGGCTGAGTGCTTTCCAGGTGTCTCATAGTCAGTTGGTGATCTTAAGGAGTCAAACCCCTCAGTAGCCTGCACTGAGTCAGCTGCTGGAGCTACTGTTATCTTTTCCTGTAGTCTGGGGAACTTTCTTCCTGATCTACTCTTCTGTCTTTTATTTCACTTCAACTGTGTGAGCTGCAACTGGCAAGGCTTCCCTGGTTCTGGTGGCATGCCGATAGATTTTGTGGCAGCTATAATATGGTAACAAGTCCTGGGTGATGGTTGCGCACACAATGTCCTGTACAGACTGTGCATGCATGGCAGCCCATATGGTCGCCAGGAGAGCGGCTGCCCATACAGCCTGTACGACCGCCGTGAGAGGGGCTGCCTGTATGGACGCTACGCGAGCAGCAGCCTGTACAGTCACCGCGAGAGCAGCTGCCCATATGGCCCATACGGTCGCTGCGAGAGGGGCTGCCTGTACAGTTGCCACAAGAGCGGCAGCCCACACGGACGCCGCACAAGCGGCAGCCAGTACAGCGACTGTACTGTCACTCTCCCCCCAGCATGGCACCCCGGGGCACCATCACCCCGCTGCCCCTTCATATGCCCCTGCAGTCAATCAAATGTACTATGAACAATCTGAAGTCATGCTGGGCACAATTCACCACTAATCCTGTTCTTTTTCTAAAAACACGTGGTGGACTCCAGGAAAGCTGTCAGCAGGCACCATGATGCCCATCCGCATATTGATGAACACCAAGCCCAAACCGGCTAATAAGTGTGGAAAGCTGCTAGCTTGGCAGCTGAAGAAAAGACAAAAACTAAATACTGTGACTAATCTTGAAGTAAATGGAAGGAACATACAAAACCCAAAGGAAATTAAAGACTGTTTCCAGAGATATTTCAAACAATTGTATGCACAAGGGCCACAGAACGAGACCAAAATTGAGAAATTTTTAGAAATAAACGGATTACAAAAGATATCTCAAGAGAACAAATTAATATTGAATGAAAAAATTTCTGAACAGGAGGTTGAAGGTGCTATAAAGAATTTGCAACTAGGCAAGTCTCCAGGCCCGGATGGGCTATCCTCCAAATACTACAAAGTTTTGAAAGATTATTTAATCCAACCGTTAATGGAGGTTTGTAACGAAATTATGGAGGGGGAAAGAGCGCCGGAATCGTGGAAAGAGGCCTATATCACACTCATACCGAAAAATGAGTCTGAAAAGACACAACTTAAGAACTACCGCCCCATATCCCTACTTAATGTGGATTACAAAATTTTTGCTGACATTTTGGCTAAAAGACTGAAAAAAGTTTTAGTTGGAATGATACATAAAGACCAAGCTGGCTTTCTTCCAGGCAGATATATGTCAAATAATACGAGGAATTTGATTGACATTTTGGAAAAACTGCAAGTTAATATTAATACAAAAGCTGTTTTGATATTTATTGATGCGGAGAAAGCCTTTGATAATATTTCTTGGAGTTTTATGAGGAAAAACTTGCAAGGGATGGGGGTGGGAGAAAGGTTTGGAAACGGTATAGGTGCGATTTATTCAGAACAAAAGGCAAAATTAATAGTGAATAATGCAGTTACAGAAGAAGTTAAGATAGAGAAAGGGACACGACAAGGCTGCCCAATTTCCCCTCTGCTTTTTATTTCAGTCCTGGAGATCTTGCTGAACATGATTAGAAGGGACCAACAGATTCAGGGTATACAGGTCGGAGTTAAACAATATAAACTTACAGCATATGCAGATGACCTAGTATTGACATTACAGGAGCCAATTCCCAGTACGAACAGAGCTTTGGAAATAATACAAGAATTTGGTCAGGTGGCAGGTTTTAAATTGAATAAATCGAAAACTATGGTCTTGGAGAAGAACTTAACATCGACTGAGAAGGAAAGGTTTCAGGGAGAAACAGGTTTATCATTGGTGAAAAAAGTGAAATACCTAGGGGTGAATATGACTTCAAAAAATGCTAATCTATTTAAAGATAATTATGAGAAGTGTTGGTCAGAAGAGAAAAAAGATCTTGAAATTTGGACAAATTTGAAGCTTTCCTTATTGGGTAGAATTGCGGTTATTAAAATGAATGTATTGCCAAGAATGTTATTTTTGTTTCAGACGTTACAAATCATTGACAAGATGGACTGTTTCAAGAAGTGGCAAAAAGAAATTTCTAGATTTGTCTGGCAGGGCAAAAAGCCCAGAATAAAATACAAAATTCTTACTGATACTAAGAATAGAGGGGGGTTTGCCCTGCCGGACTTTAAGTTATATTATGAAGCAGCAGCTTTTTGCTGGCTGAAGGAATGGCTACTTCTTGAGAACACCGACATTTTGGATCTAGAGGGTTTTAATAATGCTTTTGGGTGGCATGCATATCTGTGGTATGATAAGGTTAAAGCTCATAAAGGTTTTAAAAATCATATTGTCAGGAAAGCACTATTTAATGTCTGGACTAGGTACAAAGATTTGTTGGAAAGTAAGACTCCTAGGTGGTTGTCGCCAATGGAGGCTAAAGCTGTGAAAAAGCTTAATATGGAATCTAAATGGCCGAGATATTCGGAAATTTTGGAACAAGAAGGGGACAGGTTGAAATTGCAGAGTTATGAGAAACTTGAGAATAAGGTGCAGGATTGGTTACATTACTTTCAAGTAAGAGAGGCCTATAACTTGGACAGGAAAAATGGCTTCCAGGTGGAAAAATCAAAGTTGGAAACAGAACTGTTAGAACCCAATGCTAAGATATTGTCGAGAATGTATGATTTGCTGTTGAAATGGAATACTGAGGATGAAACGGTTAAATCGGCTATGATAAAATGGGCACAAGACATTGGTCATAATATTATGTTTGCTGACTGGGAACGGTTGTGGACCACCGGTATGAAATTTACGGCATGCAATGCCTTAAGAGAAAATATTATGAAAATGATTTATAGGTGGTACATGGCACCAGTCAAGCTTGCAAAGATTTATCATTTGCCTGATAACAAGTGTTGGAAATGTAAAGAAACTGAAGGAACATTCTTTCACCTTTGGTGGACGTGCCCAAGGATTAAGGCGTTCTGGGAAATGATCTATAATGAACTGAAAAAGGTATTTAAGTATACTTTTCTGAAGAAACCAGAGGCCTTTCTCCTGGGCATAGTCGGCCAATTGGTGCCAAAGAAGGATAGAACCTTTTTCATGTATGCTACAGCAGCAGCAAGAATACTTATTGCAAAGCATTGGAAGACGCAAGATCTACCCACCTTGGAAGAATGGCAGATGCAAGTAATAGACTATATGGAACTGGCAGAAATGACCGGCAGAATCCGAGATCAAGGAGAGGAGCAGGTGGAAGAGGACTGGAAGAAGTTTAAAGTCTATCTACAAAAATACTGTAAAATTTATGAATGCTGAGGGCTCTGAAAACGAAATGAAGGGGTTTCTAGTGATTAAGATAAATAAGACTATAAAGGGAGGGATAAAGGCTTAAAATGAATAATGAATGATCTTGCTTAACTAATTTTTAAAGTAGAATTCAAGAAGGGAAGGCGGGTGGAAGTAAAGAGAATAAGGTTTTGAAAGTTACCAATATGAAAGAGTGTTCTTTTTTATGTTAAATTTTTTCTTTTGCATTTTTCTTTTTTCTGTTTCTCTGTTTGGATTTTTGATGTTTGTTGTCTGTTTTTTTGTGATTTTTGTCGACTTTTGTTGGTGTTAATTTTTTGGAAAAATCCTAATAAAATATTATTATAAAACAAAACAAAACCAAACCAAACCACGTTTTTGGGCCACGGTATGGCCAGGAAGCCGTGGATCTCAGTTTTTTGTGGTCCGGGCTGTGCCCCTGGCCATGATGTGTGATTTGACGGTGAATTTGGGCAGATCTAGTGCAAAAAGCGTGAGGATCCATGAGGATCCGTGCTTCAAAACCACCTTTTTGGGCCACGGTATGACCAGGAAGCCGTGGATCCGTGATTTTCGTGGCGCAGGCTGTGCTCCTGGACATGATGTGTGATTTAACGGTGCGTTTGGGTTGGCCCAATATGAAAAGTGTGAGGATCCATGATGATCCGTGCTTCAAAACCACGTTTTTGGTCCATGGCGTTGCCAGATAGCTGTGGATCCGAGTTTTTTGTTGTGTAGGCTGTGCCCCTGGACATGATGTGTGATATGACAGTGAATTTGGGGTGGCCCAATGCAAAAAGCGTTAGGATCTGTGCGGATCCGACCTTCAAAACCACGTTTTTGGGCCATGCCGTTGCCAGATGACCGTGGATCTGAGTTTTCTGTGGTGCAGGCTGTGCCCCTGGACATGATGTGTGATTTGACAGTGAGTTTAGGGTAGCTCAATGCAAAAAGCGTGAGGATCCATGAGGATCCATGCTTTGGAACCACGTTTTGGGGCCACAGTATGGCCAGGCAGGCGTGGATCCGAGTTTTTTGTGGTGGGTGCTGTGCCCCTGGCCATGATGTTTGATCTGATGGTGACTTTGTGCTGGTCCTGTGCAAAAATCATGAGGATCCATGAGGATCCGTGCTTCGAAACCACGTTTTTGGGCCACGGTATGGCCAGGAAGCCGTGGATCCATGATTTTTGTGGTGGATGCTGTGCCCCTGGCCATGATGTTTGATCTGATGGTGACCTTGGGCTGGTCTTGTGCAAAAATCATGAGGATCCATGAGGATCCATGCTTCAAAACCACGTTTTTGGGCCACGGTATGGCCAGGCAGGCGTGGATCCGAGTTTTTTGTGGTGTAGGCTGTGCCCCTGGCTATGATATGTGATTTTACAGTGAGTTTGGGTTGGCCCAATGCAAAAAGCGTGAGGATCCATGAAGATCCGTGCTTCAAAACCACGTTTTTGGGCCACGGTATGGACAGGAAGCCGTGGATCCGTGATTTGTGTGGTGCAGGCTTTGCCCCTGGACATGATGTGTAATTTGACGGTGAGTTTGGGCTGATCTAGTGCAAAAATCAAGAGGATTCATGAGGATCCGTGTTTTTTAACCATGTTTTTGCGCCATTGCGGCACCACGAAACAGTGGATGCATGATTTTTTTGGTTCTGCCTACAGACTAAGATGTGGTCTACAGTATCATGGTGTTTTTATTTTGTTTCAATATAAAAATCATATGAATTCATGAGGATCCGTGCCTCAGATCCATGTTTTTGTGGTGCTGCAGCGTGGCAAAGTGTTGGATCCACGTTTTTTATAGTCCAGTTTGTAGGCGTGCCTTCTAGGTGTGATTTGACACTGCATTTGTTGGAGTTATTTTTAAAAAAGTGGAGGATCCATGAGGATCCGTGTATATCCGCCTTTTACCCAGACCTTGAAATCCTTTAGGCTTTCCTTGTTCCTAATTAGTGGAGTGCTGCAGCCAATTTCAGCGTTAATTCTAGATCGCAGGAAGGGATAATATCGTGCCCTCTGCAGCGCTCCCCCGACCTAGGATCAGTCACCCTGTGTGCGTGCGTGTGTCTGTGTGCGGGAGTTGTGTGTGTCTTGGGGGGCTCCCGCGCTGGTGAGTGCTCACAGTGTTGCCATGCTGGTTTGAGAGGGGTTTTGGGGGGCATTTAATTTTTTGCCAGGCAGCGCCATTATGTCCTGTTAGTTCCTGTGTATATATTCCTTCAGGGCTGTATCTCCTCCCCCTCCATCGCTGGCCGGCTCTGTACCTTTAAATCACCGGCCTCTCTCTTGCGGTTAAAATTGTATTGGGTTGAGGGGATTTCGTGAAGTCAGGCTGCTTGTGCCCCTTGAGGCTTACTTTACTTGAAAACCTGTTATCCCCCAACCCCCTTCGACATTTCCTCCCCCATTCTTATTCATTTTTCTCGTTTGAAGAATTGCATTCTGTTGCCATAGAAACAGTGCCTGTTTGCAACTGACTCATTCTGTTGCCATAAAAGATCATGGAATCACAGAATTGTAGAGTTGGAAGGGACCCCCCCCAAGGTCACCCATTCCAACCCCCTGCGATGCAGGAATCACACTGTAGCCTTATTGGAGTTCACCGATTGGGTCTGCGTTGCTCCGGGACAGGAGGAAGGAGGTCAAAATGACACCGAGTTGGTTCAAAGAAAGAGTTTATTCTGCTCTCCGGATAGCAGAAGGCACTTGTGTGGTGAGTCCACAGCAAGTGCAAAGAAATGACAAGTTTCATGCAGTATATATACCCTCCAGGCATCCTCTCCCCCTTCCCCAGCTGCGTCAACTTGTATACGCAGGTTGACATCACATATGTTCCTGCTCTGGTACTCTCAATGCTTTTGGCGTTCAACACCTCAAAATAAACCCTGACAAATGACCTGGCAGATGTTTTTAACTGTTTTTAGAATGTTTTGGTTGATTTGGAATTACTTAAGAATAAGTGGGTGTGTTTGCCACTTTGGGCTCCTTCAGGTGGAAGGTTGGAATATATAAATTCTATCATCATCATCATCATCATCATCATCATCATCATCATCATCATCTTAACATTTGAGTGCACATCCCAAGAAGGGAGGCCTTGCTGCCTCTTGGAATAAAACAAAGTGGCTTGAAAACAAGACAGTCTCACAGGTTTACTTAAAAAGCACACACACACAGAGGGTGTGTGTGGATACTAATGCTTTTTGTTTGATATCAGGATGCAAGGCACTTTCCAGAGACAAAGGTGTGTGTAAGACACGACTTTGATAGCAGATAATATACTAAAGACCCAAGAGCAGAAATCCAGACTCTACAGCCAAAGTCCTGTCCGATGCCATGTCAGGAGAACATTAAGCATAGCCTCCTGAATCCTGGCTGGTATTGTTTTCACCAGAGCTCTTTGGTCCAAGTTTGATCCCACTCGCGCAAATCGATTTGCAGTTGCAGGTCCGTTTCCCAAATCTGCTACAAACCATGATAATCTCCAGTACCCTTGCTAATTAGCTGCTTGTATTTTGCCAAGGCTGCATTGTTGAGTTCCGTTTTAGGATGAACCAGCACCATCAGAACCTCAGTATTAAAGTGCATACCCCAAGAAGGAGTCTCTTGCTGCCTCTTGAAATAAGATAGATAAGCGAATTGGTATTTATATATTTTATTTTTTATTTGGAGCATTTGTACCCTGCTTGTCAGCCAAAGAAGGCCCCTAGACTGGCTTGCATACTGTCAAGTAAAACAAGACAGTGCCTGCTGGAATCTTACAGTGTTAACAACACAACACACACATGAAAAAGGACAGGGAAGGGAAAGGAAAGGGGGGGGGAGCAGATTTTGAAACAATATGCTTCTTCACACACAAACTGAGCACTAAAAAGATTTGTTCACTTCAGAAGCCAAGATGAAAGCAACTATTTACAAACACCTAGAGGTCCAGGAGAGATTTGATTCTGTCGGTGTTTAAAAGAAAACTTGCCTAGTCTGTGCTACCCCAAACAAGAAGCAATGGAATTTTGCAGTGCAGCTTCCCAACAAAAAATGTATGAGAAGGGAGTGTGAATGAAAAGCATATATTAGTCAAAATAAATGTCTGATCTAGAGGGTCACAGGCTCCCCCATCTTTCAGGTTTATTCAGTGGAGCACACTGTTTGGGGTAGAGGTTTGACATCTGAGACTAGATCTGCAGTACTCATAAACATTTCACTCTTTAGAGATGAGTAGTCAGCACCGTCCAAGTATAGGAGGAGGGGGGTGGGGGTGGAATACAGGGTTGAGAAATAGAAGAATGCGTTCAATCTCCTACACGAAGCCAGAACCAATTATGAAGATTTACCAGTTGCTTATAGATCAAATGCATGAATCATGCAGCTGCAAAGAGGTCTACCCAGCCGCTCCCACAGGCAACATGGAATTCTTCTGTGCAATTTACTGTGTTGTTGTTGTTGTCTTTGGTTTTTTTTTTGGGGGGGGGGGCACAGCCCCAGGTGCATTTTTTTTTAATTTTTTTTTTTAATGATTTTTATTAGGTTTTCCAAAAACTAAAGAAAAACTAAAGAAAAAAACAGACAACATAAAAGTGCAATACATAAAAAACTTAAATAAAACATTCTTTACAACTACCGTATTTTTCGCTCTATAACACGCACCTGACCAGAACACGCACATCGTTTTTAGAGGAGGAAAACAAGGGAAAAAACATTCTGAATGAAACAGTGGATGTATCATTTTTGTGCTTCATGCTGTGGCCACAGACATGTGATCTGATGGTGAATTTGGGGTGACCCAATGCAAAAATCCTGAGAATTCCTGTGGATCCATGCTTTGTAACCACGGTTTTGCACCATTGCAGCCCCAGGCAACAGTGGGTGCGTGATTTTTTGGGTGCAGGCTGTAGCCATGGACATGCTATGTGATCTGATGGTGAATTTGGGGTGACCCAATGCAAAGATCCTGAGAATCCCTGTGGATCCATGCTTTGTAACCACATTTTTGCACCATTGCAGCCCCAGGCAACAGTGGGTGCGTGCTTTTTTTGGTGCAGGCTGTAGCCATGGACATGCTATGTGATCTGATGGTGAATTTGGGGTGACCCAATGCAAAGATCCTGAGGATCCATGTGGATCCATGCTTTTTAACCACGTTTTTGCACCATTGCAGCCCCAGGCAACAGTGGGTGCGTGATTTTTTGGGTGCAGGCTGTAGCGATGGACATGCTATGTGATCTGATGGTGAATTTGGGGTGACCCAATGCAAAGATCCTGAGGATCCATGTGGATCCATGCTTTTTGACCACGTTTTTGCACCATTGCAGCCCCAGGCAACAGTGGGTGCGTGATTTTTTTGGTGCAGGCTGTAGCCATGGACATGCTATGTGATCTGATGGTGAATTTGGGGTGACCCAATGCAAAGATCCTGAGGATCCATGTGGATCCATGCTTTTTAACCACGTTTTGCACCATTGCAGCCCCAGGCAACAATGGGTGCGTGATTTGGGGGGGGGGGGGCAGGCTGTAGCCATGGACATGCTATGTGATCTGATGGTGAATTTGGGGTGACCCAATGCAAAAAGCGTTAGGATCTGTGCGGATCCGACCTTCAAAACCACGTTTTTGGGCCATGCCGTTGCCAGATGACCGTGGATCTGAGTTTTCTGTGGATCTGAGTTTCCTGAGGATCCATGTTGATCTATGCTTTGTAACCACATTTTAAGTGGGGAGCGAAGGAAAAACAAAGAAGGGACATGAGAGGGGTGTGCAGAGAAGCAGCTGGCTAAGAATGCTGGAGAGGGATTTTACGGGTGGGAGGAAAGAAAGGCAAAAGTTCCCCCCCAAGCCAGCCATCTCTCTCTCTCTCTCTCTCTCTCTCTCTCTCTCTCTCTCTCTCTCTCTCTCTCTCCCTCCCTCCCTCCCTCCCTCCCTCCCTCCCCCCTCTCTCTCCCTCCCCCCCTCTCCCTCCCCCACTCTCTCTCGCTCTCCCCCAGCAGCACCGGAGCACAGAGAGGAATTAGAAAGAACGACACTCTGCTTGCCTGGAGGGGAGGGGCTTTCCCTGCTCTTTGTTCCGTTTCAGCAATCACAGCAACGAAACAGAGGAGGGTGGGCAGTAAGACCCTGAGGCAGAATGCAGGAAAGCAGCCACTTCCTCTTTTCTGGTTTCCCTTCTCCGTGACTCACGATTTGACTTTTGCCTGATTTTTTGGCTCCAGGGACCACACATTCGCTCTATAACACACACAGACATTTCCCCTTCCTTTTTAGGAGAAAAAATCTGCGTGTTATAGAGGGAAAAATACGGTATACATATTGTCAACTTATCTACTTGCGTTATATCACGCCTCGACTTCCCTCCTTCCCAGTTTCGGTTTTCTTATTATTTCTTATCATTTACAGTTTCTTCATATTCTCTCTCTCTCTCTCTCTCTCTCTCTCTCTCTCTCTATATATATATATATATAATGTCACAAGAGTTAAACTAACCCCGAGGATGTGGACAGGCTGCTTGGACGCGTGAAACCAACCACCTGTCTCTTTGATCCTTGCCCATCCTGGCTAATAAAAGCAAGCCGGGAAGGGCTGGGCGATGGGCTCTGCGGGGTGGTGAATGCTTCCCTCTGTGAGGGAACATTCCCAGATCCGCTGAAAGAGGCGGTCATTAAACCGCTTCTTAAAAAACCATCTTTAGACCCGGCCAGTATGGCCAACTATCGCCCAGTCTCAAATCTTCCATTCTTGGGCAAGGTGATTGAGCGTGTGGTTGCTGAACAACTCCAGGCACGCCTGGAGGATGTGGACCATTTGGATCCCTTCCAATCGGGGTTCAGGCCTCATCATGGGACTGAAACTGCCTTGGTCGCACTGGTTGATGATCTCCGGCGAGCTAGGGACAAAGGTGAGAGCTGTTTCCTAGTTCTGCTGGATCTCTCAGCGGCCTTTGATACAATCGACCATAACATCCTTCTGGACCGTCTAGAGGGGTTGGGAGCTGGGGGCACTGTTATACAGTGGTTCCGCTCCTTCCTCCTGGGCCGTGTTCAGAAAGTGGTGGTGGGGGATGAGTGTTCAGACCCTTGGGCCCTCACTTGTGGGGTACCTCAGGGTTCCGTCCTCTCCCCCATGCTTTTTAATATCTATATGAAGCCGCTGGGAGAGATCATCAGGGGGTTTGGACTGGGTGTCCATCAATATGCAGATGATACCCAGCTCTACCTCTCTTTCAAATCAGAGCCAGTGAAGGCAGTGAAGGTCCTGTGTGAGTGCCTGGAGGCGGTTGGAGGATGGATGGCGGCTAATGGGTTGAAGTTGAATCCTGACAAGACAGAAGTACTGTTTTTGGGGGACAGGGGGCGGGCTGGTGTGGAGGACTCCCTGGTCCTGAATGGGGTAACTGTGCCCCTGAAGGACCAGGTGCGTAGCCTGGGAGTCATTTTGGACTCACAGCTGTCCATGGAGGCGCAGGTCAATTCTGTATCCAGGGCAGCTGTCTACCAACTCCACCTGGTACGCAGGCTGAGACCCTACCTGCCCGCGGACTGTCTCGCCAGAGTGGTGCATGCTCTAGTTATCTCCCGCTTGGACTACTGCAATGCGCTCTACGTGGGGCTACCTTTGAAGGTGACTCGGAAACTACAGCTAATCCAGAATGCGGCAGCTAGACTGATGACTGGGGGCGGCCGCCGAGACCACATAACACCGGTCTTGAAAGACCTACATTGGCTCCCAGTACATTTCCGAGCACAATTCAAAGTGTTGGTGTTGACCTTTAAAGCCCTAAATGGCCTCGGCCCAGTATACCTGAAGGAGCGTCTCCACCCCCATCGTTCTGCCCGGACGCTGAGGTCCAGCGCCGAGGGCCTTCTGGCGGTTCCCTCATTGCGAGAAGCAAAGCTACAGGGAACCAGGCAGAGGGCCTTTTCGGTAGTGGCGCCTGCCCTGTGGAACGCCCTCCCATCAGATGTCAAAACGATAAACAACTACCTGACATTCAGAAGACATCTTAAGGCAGCCCTGTTCAGGGAAGTTTTTAATGTATGATATTTTAGTGGGGTTTTTGGTTTCTATGGAAGCCGCCCAGAGTGGCTGGGGAAACCCAGCCAGATGGGCGGGGTACAAATAATAAATTATTATTATTATTATTATTATTATTATTATTATTATTATTATTATTATTATTATTATTACCCTGCTGTAGACCTTAAGCTTCTACAATTGGTTTGTATATATATGACAAATTTACTCCATTCTTCTACAAACTTTGATCCTTTTTGGTTTCTCATCCTATGTGTCATTTTCGCTAATTCCGTATATTCAAATAGTTTTACTTGCCATTCCATGACGGTTGGAATTTCTGGTGACTTCCATTTTTGCGCTACTAAAACCCTAGCTGCCACCGTTGCGTACTGAAATAGTTTGTGGTCGGCTTTTTTTATCTCTTCTCCTATTATGCCTAATAAAAATGCCTCCGGCCTTTTTGGAAAGGTATACCTAAATTCATTATATATTAGTTCCCAAAATCTTTTCATTCTCTCGCATGTCCACCACATATGAAATAGGTCTCCATCTTTGCTTTTACATTTCCAACAAGCCCTGTTTCCCGTTTTATACATTTTTACTAGTTTAACTGGCGTAACGTACCACCTGTACATCATTTTTTCTAGGTTCTCCCTTAGTGTGGAGCATGCCATAAATTTCATTCCCTTATTCCATAAATTCACCCATTTATCGTAATCTATATTATAACTCAAGTCAATTGCCCACTTTACCATCACCTCCTTAATTTCCTCATCTTTGGTATCCCATTCCAGCAAAAGATTATACATTTTCGATAAGAGTTTTGTTTTCCCTTCCAAAATTTCTGTTTGATATTTAGATTTTTTCTCACTAAACCCTAATTTTTTATCTTCGTTCCATAGCACATTTACTTGATGATATTGTATCCACCCTGTCAAATTATTTTTAAATTCCTCATATGTTTTAATTTTCCAGCCTCTCTCTGTTTTTACTAAAATTTCCTCATAAGTTAATCTTTTCCCTTCCATATTCGATTTTTTTATTGTTAGTATATCTATCGGTGAGAGCCACCAGGGTGTTTTCCTTTCTAATGTTTTTTTATTTTTCTCCCAAACTTCGTGTAAGGCACCTCTAAAGATATGGTTCAAAAAATCTTTATGAACCTTAACCTTATTGAGCCATAAATAAGAATGCCAGCCATATCTGTTGTTGAAACCTTCTAAGTCCAGTAAATCCGTATTTTCTAACGTGATCCATTCTTTGATCCAACATAAACAGGATGCTTCATAATACAATTTTAGATTTGGGACTGCGAATCCCCCTCTTTCTTTCCGATCTGTTAACAGTTGAAATTTGATTCTTGGCCTCTTTCCCTGCCAGATGAATTTTGATAATGTTTTTTGCCAATCTTTAAATTGTGTTACTCCCTTAATTACTGGAATTGTTTGAAAAAGAAGCAGCATCTTTGGGAATATGTTCATTTTAATTGCAGCCATTCTCCCAGACCATGACAATTTTAATCTGTTCCATGTATCCAGATCTCTTTTGATTTCTTTCCATATTGTATTATAGTTATCACTGATTAAATTGATATTTCTCATTGTTAATTTGATCCCTAAATATTTCACCTTTTTCACTGTTTTGATTTCATATTTTTGTTACAATTGTTCTATCACATTCCTCTCCAAATTTTTTACCATCATTTTTGTCTTTGTTCTATTTAATTTAAATCCTGATAATTTACCAAATTCTTCTAATTCTTGTAATGCATTACCAACCGTAGTTTGTGGTTCTTCTAATGTAAGTACCAAATCATCCGCATATGCTTTCAGCTTAAATTCCTTTTTTCCAATTTTGATTCCTCAAATTTCCGGTGTCTTCCTTATCTTGTTTGCTATCAACTCTAGAACCATTATGAATAGCAGGGGGGATAGAGGGCACCCTTGTCTGGTTCCTTTTGTAATTTCGAATGACTCTGTCAAATTGTTATTAATGATTAATTTGGCTATTTGTTTAGAATATATAGCCTTTATACCTTTCATAAATGTTCCCTCTATCCCCATTGCTTCCATGCTTTTTATTAGAAACTGCCACAACACATTATCAAACGCCTTTTCTGCATCAATAAAAATTAGCACAGCTGGTATTTCATTTTTAATTTCCAGGTATGGTGTGATGGCCTGGGATTCCGATTCGGAGGATGAAACAGAGGAATCCCAGCCTGCACAGGAGTCCCCGCCTCCAGGTCCGGCTGAACTGGGGCAAGGCCTAGATGCTGAAGAGCCTGCACCTGTGGCAGTGCATCAGGAGCTGGCCCCAGGTGAAGCCCTTCTGGCCCCAGAGGGGCTTGACGACTCAGTGGCCACAGGTGAGCCTCCTCCAGGGCCCAGTAACCCTTCGGCCTCTCCTGATCTGCAGAGGCTTAGGGCAGAGAGGCGAAGGGAACTGGTTGCCCCCAGGAGGAGTGCTCGCCTTAAGGCCAGAGGAGGCGGGGCTCCTGGGGGCCGGGACCGCCCCTGGCCTTAGAAGAGGATAAAAGCCCAGTCAACCCGGCCCCAGGTTGCGGGAGCAACGTCGTTGTTGGCTTCGGACCTTCCTGTGTTCCTGATCCCTGCTCGGCCTCCTGTTCCTGACTATCCGGTACTCCTGTTCCCTGCTCGGCCTCCTGTTCCTGACTATCCGGTACTCCTGTTCCCTGCTCGGCTTCCTGTTCCTGACTATCCGGTACTCCTGTCCCCTGCTCGGCCTCCTGTTCCAGCGTTCCTGTTCCCCGCCCGGCTCTCCGCCTCGGACCTCGCCCCTCTTCGTGTGGACTTTGCTACACCCACGGTACCTTACCCCCGGGACCAGCACAGTTTGCTCCTGCCACACCCGCACTCCCCCTTCATAGGGGTGCGTTCGGGAAGAGCCAGAGGCCATGGCTGACCAGGCGGCTGCACTGGTGGCTTTGGCCCAGGAGAACCAGGCCTTGACTCACACCGTGCAGCAGCTCAGTAACGCGGTTGCGGCACTTCAGCAACGCTTGGAAGCCCTACCGGCTCCTGGGGCCGACGCCCCGGCTCCTGGCAAGTACCCAGTGGCTTTGCCTGAGAAATTTGATGGAGCCCCGGCCAGCTTTCCCATGTTCCTGGCCCAGGCCAAGCTGTATATTCAGGGGCGAGCCCGGAACTTTCCTGACGACCGCACCAAGGTGCACTTTTTGATTAGTTTGTTAAAGGACCAGGCGGCCAAGTGGGCGTTGCCGCTACTCAGGCAAGACTCCCCCTTGCTGGCAGACTATACGGGGTTTTGCAATCGTTTGGAGGCTGCGTTCGGCAACCCCCAGAAAGGGAGTCAAGCCAACCGGGCGATTCGGCGTTTGAAACAGGGCAAGTCCACGGTGGCCGCATATACCACGGAGTTTCGGCTGTTGGCACAGGACTTGACCTGGAATGACGCGGCACTGCGGGACCAGTATCTCGAAGGGCTTTCGGACGAGGTACTGGACCAGTTGGCCACAATGGAACACCCCACCACGCTAGACACTCTCATTCAACGGAGTCTACAAATAGACGACCGGTTGGAGGATCGTCGTCAGGCCCGGGGTCGCCGACACTTCCAGTTCGCGGCACCAGCTGTTTCCGGCAGCCCCACGGTCACAACTGATTTAACGGAGGAGCCTATGCAGCTCGGGGCAGTGCGGCCACGCCTTTCCCCCGCAGAGAAGGCGCGGCGTCGGGAGGGAAATCTCTGTCTTTACTGTGGCGGAAGTGGACATTTCGCTCGGTCCTGCCCTGAGAAACGCCAGCCGCAGGGAAACCGCCAACCCCAGTAGCTGATGGCCCTAGCTACCGGGGGTCCCAAACCGCGCAGAATGGGCCCGCACCAATGGACTTGCAACATCTTATGGTTTCGGTACGTTTATACCCTCCAGGTGGGCCCTGGATCCTCACCCATGCTTTGGTAGATTCAGGGGCAACCCGCTCCTATATGGTCGCTGCTTTTGCCGCCCATCATCAGGTGCCACTTCGGAACAAGCCAGTACCGGTCCAGGTGGAAGCGATTGACGGACGACTTCTGCGTTCAGGTGCCGTTACTCAGGAGACCCAGCCCCTGGTCCTGTGTCTCCAGCAGCACCGGGAGATGCGAACTTTGGACATTGCCTCTATGCCCCGCTTCCCCCTGGTGCTCGGGATGGACTGGCTGGAAGCCCACAACGTTCAGATTGACTGGGTCAAACGGACCGTGCACTTCCCAGACCCATGTTCCCATGCTCAATCTGGGACGCTGGCGGCCGCGCCCTCAGAGGAGGCAGCACCCACGCTCCCAGCCGTGTACCAGGACTACCAGGACGTGTTCGAGGAACGGGGGGCAGACCAGCTGCCGCCGCATCGGCCTTTTGACTGCGGCATAGACCTCCAACCCGGAGCGCCTTTACCAGTGAGTCGCTTATATTCTCTAACAGAGCCAGAGCGCGAGGCTTTGCAGGACTTCTTGCGCAAGAACCTGGAGCGTGGGTTCATTAGGCCTTCCACCTCGCCTACCGCAGCACCAGTGCTTTTCGTTAAGAAGAAATGTGGGGAACTCCGCCCTTGCCATGATTACCGAGCCCTGAACAAAATTACCGTCCCAGACCGGTACCCCTTGCCCCTTATCTCGGAGCTGCTGCACCACGGTCGTCTGTACATCCCGCCAGGGCCACTACGGCTGGAGGTTCTCCGGATGGCCCATGATGCCCCAGCAGCGGGGCACTTTGGACGGTATCGGACCACCCATCTGGTCAGTCGTGAGTTTTGGTGGCCCCGCCTGAAGGCTGACGTGGCTCGCTACGTTGCTGGTTGTGATGTCTGCCGGCGCGCCAAGGGACCTACCGGGCGACCCCCCGGCCTACTTCAGCCATTGCCAGTTCCACCGCGCCCTTGGCACACGGTTTCGTTGGACTTTGTAGTGGACTTACCCTCGTCTCGTGGCTGTACCTGCCTTCTGGTTTTCTCCGACCATTTCACCAAGATGGTGCACTGCGCTCCCTGTCCATCTGTACCCACAGCCAAGGAAACTGCTCAGCTGTACCTTCAGCATGTCTTCCGCCTGCATGGCCTACCTGAGCGCGTGGTGTCCGACCGTGGCGTTCAGTTCACATCCCGGTTCTGGCGAGCATTACACCAGACCCTCGGGACAGAGGTCTGCCTCTCGTCAGCCTACCACCCACAGACCGATGGCCAGACGGAACGGGCGAACGCGGTGCTGGAGCAGTACCTCCGGTGTTACTGCAGCTACCAGCAGGATGACTGGGTCGACCACCTGGCATTGGCGGAGTTCGCCTACAATAACACGGTGAATGCGTCCACCCAGCAGACCCCGTTCCAGGCCAGTTATGGTTATCATCCACGGCTGTTTCCAGAGGTGCTGCCGGCATCCGCGGTCCCGGCGGTGACGGAGTGGCTTCAAGAGCTCCAGTCCCAGCAACAGCTTTTGGTGGAGCAACTGCACCAGGCCAAGGAAGCGTACAAAGCTCAGGCCGACCGCCACCGCCAGGTGGGGCCGGAACTTCGCGTCGGTGACCTGGTTTGGCTCTCCACTCGCCACCTCCAACCCTCTCGACCTTCGCGGAAGTTGGACGCCCGCTTCACCGGCCCGTTCCCTATCGTAGACCAAGTCTCTCCTGTGGCATTCCGTCTCCGGTTACCCGCAACCCTGAAGGTTCACCCGGTCTTCCACAGGTCCCTTTTGAGTCCGGTGGCCCCACCCGACGAGTTCCACCCGAACCGTCCCCGACCGCAGCCAGTGTTGGTTCGGGGAGAGCCTGAGTACGAGGTGGAACGCATCCTGGACTCCCGATACCACAGGGGAAAGCTGCAGTATCTCATTGACTGGAAGGGGTACGGACCGGAGGACCGTTCCTGGGAACCAGCGGCCAACGTCCACGCACCTGCCTGCCTCCGAGAGTTCCATGCGACGTACCCCGGCAAGCCGGGTCCGGACCCTCGGTTGAGGGGGGGGGCCTGGGAGGGGGGATGGTGTGATGGCCTGGGATTCCGATTCGGAGGATGAAACAGAGGAATCCCAGCCTGCACAGGAGTCCCCGCCTCCAGGTCCGGCTGAACTGGGGCAAGGCCTAGATGCTGAAGAGCCTGCACCTGTGGCAGTGCATCAGGAGCTGGCCCCAGGTGAAGCCCTTCTGGCCCCAGAGGGGCTTGACGACTCAGTGGCCACAGGTGAGCCTCCTCCAGGGCCCAGTAACCCTTCGGCCTCTCCTGATCTGCAGAGGCTTAGGGCAGAGAGGCGAAGGGAACTGGTTGCCCCCAGGAGGAGTGCTCGCCTTAAGGCCAGAGGAGGCAGGGCTCCTGGGGGCCGGGACCGCCCCTGGCCTTAGAAGAGGATAAAAGCCCAGTCAACCCGGGCCCAGGTTGCGGGAGCAACGTCGTTGTTGGCTTCGGACCTTCCTGTGTTCCTGATCCCTGCTCGGCCTCCTGTTCCTGACTATCCGGTACTCCTGTTCCCTGCTCGGCCTCCTGTTCCTGACTATCCGGTACTCCTGTTCCCTGCTCGGCTTCCTGTTCCTGACTATCCGGTACTCCTGTCCCCTGCTCGGCCTCCTGTTCCAGCGTTCCTGTTCCCCGCCCGGCTCTCCGCCTCGGACCTCGCCCCTCTTCGTGTGGACTTTGCTACACCCACGGTACCTTACCCCCGGGACCAGCACATATTCTATGATGTTTACAATGTGTCTTATATTCTCTTTAAGTTGTCTGTTTGGCAGAAACCCAGCTTGATCTTTATGGATATGGACCTTCAGGCTTCTTTTCAATCTTTCTGCCATTATGTTTGTAAAGATTTTATAGTCGTTATTTAACAGAGAGATAGGTTTGTAATTTTTGATATTTAGTCTATCCGTGTCAGGTTTGGGAATCAAAGTTATATGCGCTTCCCTCCACGTATTCGGTATATTCCCTCCTTGCAGAATATTGTTCATGACTTCACATAATACAGGAGTCAATTGTTCATCCAAAACCTTATAGTATTTTGCTGAAAGTCCATCTGGGCCTGGGGCTTTGCCAATTTTCATCTTTTTTATTGCATTTTGAATCTCTTCTGTTGTTATTAACTTATTCAGTTGTTCTTTTTCTTCCTCTGCTATTTTTTCCCCTTTAAACTTTCCTAAATATTATTCTATTTTACTTGTCTCCTCATTCTCCTTCTTATATAAATTTTCATAAAATTCTTGAAAAATTCTTTTAATTTCCTTTGGGTCTTCTGTCTGACAGTCTCCTGATTTTATCTTATTTATCACGCTTTGTTTTTGTCTTTTTCTTAATTGCCATGCAAGAAGTTTTCCTGTTTTATTGGCTGACTCAAAATAATTCTGTTTCATTAGTTTAATTTTCCATTCGACCTCTTGGTTAACTAATATAGAAAATTGGGTTTGTAACATTTGAATTGCTTGTTTATTCTGATCATCTTTGGGTTTTGCTATTAATTTCTTTTCACACTCTTCCAATTGTGCCAGGACTTCTTTTTTCTTTTCTCTTAACCTTCTTCTATAGTTATTTTGTTGAATCGTTGTTGTTGTTGTTGTTAAAGATGTAAGACAAGCCTATATTGCACTTCATTAAAAATGCCAGGTCACTTCACAACAATATACTGATGGACTCAATAGAATTAGCAATAAATACTGGGGCATGGGCCTTGGCTGGCACCCTGAAATGCACAGCCCCTGCGCCAGTCCTGAAGACTGAGGAGGCTCAAGGCTAGGGGTCAGCAACCTTTTTCAGCCGTGGGCCAGTCCACCGTCCCTCAGAGCATGTGGGGGGGGGGGCGGGCTATATTTTTTTTGGGGGGGGGATGAATGCATTCCTATGCCCACAAATAACCCAGAGATGCATTTTAAATAAAAGGACACATTCTACTCATGTAAAAACACTCTGATTCCGGGACCGTCCGTGGGCCAGATTAAGAAGACAACTCGTTGATAAGGTAGCTTGCTTGTGTTTCTAGAAATAGTATAAGAGGAGCATTCATAGGAAGTTGCACTTGACAGAGTCAATCTAGCCTAGCACTGCCTACACTGACTGGCAGCAGCGCTGCAGGGTTTTCAAACAGGGGACAGTCCCAGTCCTGTCTGGTGGAGATCCTGGACTGAACCTGGGATCTCCTGCATGCAAAGCAAGGCCTCCCTAAACTCGGGAGGCGTGAGGTCTCTACTGTATTTCAACAAATGGTTGGGTGACCTCTCTTTAGAAACGTTGCAAGAAAATGTATGAACTGGTTTGTGATAAAAAGTGATTCGTAAAGCTGCAAACAGCAAGTGTCCCAAAGTTAGGGAGAAAACATCGCAACTAAAGAGGGGGGAGATTAGTTCAGGGTCAAGCTGGGTGGGTTGTCAAGGAAACAGTGCCCTGCCCATCTTTGTGACATCTCTTGCTGCTTGTATAAAAGCCAGCAGCTACACATACCGTCGTGGGTTAGTTGGGAGGAGTTGGCTGAGACAGAACTGGGACGGAGAAGCAAGCAAGCAAGCGAGGGACCAACAGGGGAGATAGGTGTAGACTTTGCTTTGCTTTGCTTTCACTTTATCATTTCATTTTCATTTGTATATTTTGTGTACATATTTTCCTGTATATTTTAGACAGAGAGGAGTAGCAATAGGGTTACAGGCAAGGTTCAGAGTTAGTGTTGTGTGAGCATTTTAAAGCAGTTTAGTTTAAACAGGAGGGGATTTTACCTGAAGAGATGGCCAGCATCGTGAATCTGTAAGTAGGATTTCTTCTGCTTCTTTTTTTTTAATCTTCTGGGGCGAGGGCTTGGGGTCCCCCACACGGCCAGCATCCCCATGGAATTTATCCCCTTCCTGAACAGCTTAACTTCTCTTCCCGCCCCCTCCCTTTCCCTGCCTTCCCATTCTCCCTCAAATCTCATTGCAGCTCAGCTGGTTAGAGTGAGCTGCAGATAGCACCAAGGTTGCAGGTTCGATTCTCATAAGGTACAGCTGCATATTTCTGCATTGCAGGGGGTTGGACTAGATGACCCCCAGGGTACCTTCCATGATTATTATTTTTTGGATGCTTTTTATTACATTCATAGCCCACTTTTCATCCAAGCAGTTCAAGGTGGCATTGATGGCTTGCCTTTCCCCCCGTTTCCCCCCTCATAACAAACCTGTTAGGCAGGCTAGGATGAGAGTGACTGTACCCAACATCAAACAGTGCACTTCATGACTGAGTGGGGATTTGCACTCGGATCTCCCAGGTTCTCCTAGTCCAGAATTCTAACCACTATACACACACACCCTCTCTCTCTCTCTACCCCTTCTCCGTTTCTCAACTCTTCAGCCATCAACTGCAACAGACAGGCATTCTGTCAGTCTTCCTGTCAGTCACTCTGGCTCTAAGAGAATTTTCATCGCGTTCTTTGGCTCATCTATGCCTTGATGCTTTGACGACCTTCCTAGCAGCCCCCTTCGCTCTCCAGGCAGGGCTGCTGTCCTAAAAGCATTATGCTGAGGGTTCTTTTAAATGCTGGAAATGCTTCCCTTATCTTTGCTTTGCCAGTAGTGAGGGTGGTGTGTGTGTGTGTGTGTGTTGGAATCCCCCCGCACACAAACATGAGATGCACCACTGTGTTCCTGTGAAGAGCCGTTTGGGGTCTGTGGGTGCATAAAGAAACGAAAAGAGCCCTATTGCTGGATCAGAGGGAAATCCCATCTAGTCCAAACTCACAAGCAGTAGCCCACTCCTGTTGCTTGTCCTCTAACAGTTGGCTTCAGAGGTAGAGTGCCTCTGTTCCTGGAAGCTCTCTATAGCTATGTTCAGTAATAGTAAGAGTTGCTGTTTTTCTCCTCCAACAATTGGTGTAATCTGCTTCCCAGCCCTGCAGGCTACTTGTCCTTGTAGCATCGTGTGCCTGCAAATTTCAGAAACTGATTAAACATGATGTGAAAAATTTCCCACCAGCATTCTAAAATTAGTTGATTCAAAGCTCTCCCTCTATCTGCTTTCTCTCCAAGGCCATGATCATCTTGTATAACTCCTTCCTGCTCCTTTCCTTGTTGGTTTTTAAAATAATAATAAATAAATAAATAAATAAATAAATAAATTATTAAAGATTTCTTAGTTTACAAAAAAAGTGCATTGTCTCTTTTTTCAAGTTGTGTTTTCTACAGATCAGTTTCATTTGTTGTGAGACATTAGTGTTGCATGCAGTGTTAGGTTAGGAAGAACAGAGGGGGAAAGAAGGGGAGGGTGGGGTGGGGTCGGGCGGCAATGCTTCTCTTCTACTTAGTGTGTGTGGGGGGGGGGGTTGTGTCAGCATCACTTGTGTGGGTTCACTTACTATTCCCTTGTTGCATTTGTTTGGCGGTGAGAGAGGTTGGGGGGTGACCTAGGGTGTGGTTGGTGGTCTTTGGTTGGCTGCAGTGAGATTTGTTTTTGTGCGTGAGTGGGCACCTAGGGTACAAATAGCCAGAAACCTCGTCAAACTGTACCTCCACAACTACAACCCCTTGTGGTGACAAATCAACAAATACCCGAGGAGATGCAACAACACCAAATGCTCCTTGTTGATACGATGTCCTGCAGCCGAAGTAGTGTGTGAAATGATATGGCTCTGCCTGCAACTGTTAGGCTACCCGTATTTGTGTTATGACTATGCTGCAAAGACTCCCTGTCTTCTCTTACACACCCACCCCCCCATTTTGGTTGTAGGTTTCTGTCTCAGCTTTTGAAATGTGTTGGGGAGGGGGGGTTTACTGGGATATTTTTCACATTTATTATGCATTTTGTTTTTTTTATATATTGTGATTTTTATGTTGTAACCAGTGCTTTATTTTCTAAAAAAAAATATGTTTAGGGGTACTCTCGTTTTGACTCAAGAAAATCACCATTTTATAGTTCAAATTGGGGGAAATAAATGCAGTAGAGTAAATGGACAAAAGCGCAAAGATTCACAAAATGTTTAGGGATATGCATCCCCCTGCATCCCCCCAGAAAAAAAGCACTGGTTGTAACTGAGACCTGCGGGTATAGGGCGGTATAACAAAGCCACTTCTGAGCTAGGGAGGAGGTGGGGTTGCGGGCTTCACGCCCCTCCCCCACACTCGTGGGGGCTGGCTTCTGTTAGGATATTTCCGTTCCACCTTAAGAGAGAGCAGGCTTGTGAGTCACAGAGTCTGCGTATTTCCTGTTGAGGATGTTTATGTTTGCTGTTTCCTTTCGATTGCAGTCGGTCGGAGACACTGACACAGAACGGTCATGTTTTCCTTTGTTCTGTTCAACGCTAAATAAAGTCTGTAAATTATGCTCTCTTCTACGGTGCAAGCTTTCTGGCTGTGGTTCTGCTGATAAAGAACAGTGTGCACAAGCCTGGAATGTGGCAATCTATTTCTGAGGCTTCGTGTCGCTAACTGCTGGATCTGCCTGGCTACGGGAGATCGATGGAAGTCCGGCAGCCGGCTTGGGGCCATGATGGACTATATCTCCCTGGCAGTTTCCCAACAACAAGGTTTCGGGCCCAGATTCACAGCACCTACAGGAGAGTAAAGCTGCAACAGACTGCGTTTGAGAGGTATGTGAAAAGCGAAAGCAGCGAGAGCAGAGGCTTTTCTGTGGGCCCCGGCAAGAGCTTTGAACTCCGGCAAGGCTTAATTGGCCTGGGAGCCAAGCCAGGGAGTTCGTGATTAATGGGCTGCCGAGATAATAAGTCTTTGAAGGCATAAAGACTTGGGCTCACGTAAAGACCTGAGATGGATCTTTTACAATCCTCAGAAGTAGCTCCGTGTCCACCGAAGCTAAATGGCCACAACTATCAGACCTGGGCAAAATGGTGTGAGAGTTTGCTGCGTCAGTTTAGGGTGTGGCATACCGTGAGTGAGGCCCCCCCAGTTCCTCTGACAGAGAGATGGAAAGCCGATGATTCGAAGGCGATTGACGTAATAGTCTTATCCGTATCTCTTGAGGAAATTAAGACGCTGGCTGGCAACACCACTGCACGTGGAATGTGGTATGCTTTGATGAAAGCTCACAACTCAGTTGTCCCAGCCCAGAGTTTGACTGCATCGGAGGTCCAAGCTGTTTCCCAGAATGCGAGTGTATGCAGGGATGCTGAGGGCACCGGTTGCAAGCTGCAGGGGGATCAGACTGTGATGTCATCCCAGGCAGCATTCCAGCCTCCAGGGGGAGCCAAGGAGTCAGCAGCTGAGAGCTCTGTTTCTCGTGAGAACCAAGGTCATCGCCTTTGCAGAGGCCGGAAAGGCAAAGGTAAACAGGCGTCTGCAGATGGCCAGGAGCGAAGGGAGGGTGAAGAGCCCGCGCCAGGGAAAAACAAAGCTATGTTTGCTGGCACAGCTTCACCAAAGGCTAAAGGCACGTCTGCTGACCAGAAGCAGGGGGGCAAGCAAAAAAGGGTTTTCTTGTGTGAGTTTCTTGTGGCTGTTTAGCTGCGCCTAGCGGCGCGCGCAGTTTGATCCATATTTTAGATTTAGGGGAGCTAGTCTCAAACATTTGTTGGGGGAGACCTAGGTTTTTTGGGAGGGATTTATTTGTCCTGTCTCCACACTTTTTATGATAGAGGACCACTGTAGTCACCCCCAACGACACGTTCCCAAGATGGAGGGTGAGGGAACAGCTGCAGTCGCCTGTGGTTCCTGCGCAATGTTTGCCATCTTGCCAAAGGTTGCAGGCAGCTTTACCTGCAGCAATTGCATGTTGATTGCCCTCTTAAAAGACAAAGTCCAGCAACTGGAGGAACGTGTAGCTACGCTCCAAAGAATTAGAGAGCTGGAACTCTTCTTGGAAGCAACAGAGCACACCGTCTCCACCAAGGAACAGACAGGGGACTCCCCTGAGAAGGTGGCTAGTTCACCAACACAGGAGCCAGATATATGGAGAA
This sequence comes from Podarcis muralis, assembly GCF_964188315.1. Taxonomy (NCBI): domain Eukaryota; kingdom Metazoa; phylum Chordata; class Lepidosauria; order Squamata; family Lacertidae; genus Podarcis; species Podarcis muralis. Next base: position 17,673,634 of record NC_135674.1, read on the forward strand.
ACGTGACTCAAAGAAGTAGGAGGCCCAGGGTTCGCTCTGATTGTTTAGAAATACGCAATCGCTTTGAGGTCCTTTCCCCTAGCATGGAAGACGAAGAGCAGACTCCATTTGAGGATCTCTCCCTCGTTACAGTCGATCAGGTATATGAAGACGAGGAGCAAAGGCAGTCCTCTGGGAATGTCCAGGCGACCTTGGAACCGACAGCTCACAGAAGAACCCCGACCAGACCTAAGAGGAGGCGTGTAGTGGTGATAGGGGATTCCCTACTGAGGGGAACAGAAGCAGTGATCTGTGGGCCTGACAAGATGTCTCGGGAAGTGTGCTGTCTTCCCGGGGCTAAGATCCAAGATGTAACTGAACGACTGCAAGGAATCATAAAACCCACTGACAAATACCCCTTCCTCTTGGTCCATGTGGGAACCAATGACACTGCAAGCAATAGCCTCCAGAAGATCAAAAGAGATTACGAGGCTCTGGGCAGGAAATTGAAGCAATTAAATGCACAAATTGTCATCTCATCTGTCCTCCCAGTTGAACGACGTGGCCCAGGGAGAGAGGGAAAAATAGTGGAAGTGAACAACTGGCTTCGCAAATGGTGCAAACAGGAACGGTTTGGATTCTTAGATCACGGAATGCAGTTTCTTGAAGATGGACTTCTGGCAAGCGATGGGCTGCACCTCACAACGGTTGGGAGGAATGTTTTTGCAAAAAATCTCAGAAACCTCATCAGGAGGGCTTTAAACTGACTAATGTGGGGGAGGGAGACAGTGCTCCTGAAGGTAGGAGTCTATCAATTGATGAAGATGATCATCCAAATGTCATAGACCGAATGGAGCAAAGAGCATGCAGACCTAGTGGTGGGAGGAAAAAATCCTTAAATAAGAGACACGGGGGAATGATTAATGGACTTCAATGTCTGTACACTAATGCGCAAAGCATGGGAAATAAACAAGATGAGCTTGAGCTCCTGGTACAGCAAACTAAATATGACATAATAGGAATCACTGAAACCTGGTGGGATAAATCCCACGATTGGAATGTAATAATGGAGGGATACAATCTATTTCAAAGAAACAGACCAGACAAGAAAGGAGGAGGAGTGGCGTTATATGTCAGGGATGTGTATACCTGTGAAGAGATCCAAGATTTAGAACCTCAAAGCCAAAGTGAGAGCATTTGGGTCAAAATTAAGGGAGAGAAGAATAACAGTGACCTCATTGTGGGAGTTTACTATAGATCCCCAAGCCAAACGGAGGACATAGATGATGCCTTCCTGGAACAGATGGCCAAGCATGCAAAAGGAAGGGAGATAGTAGTAATGGGGGACTTCAATTACCCGGATATTTGTTGGATGTCAAACTCAGCCAAGAGCATAAGGTCAAACAGATTCCTCACTGCCCTTGCAGACAACTTCATTGTCCAGAAAGTGGGAGAAGCAACAAGAGGAACAGCCATTTTAGATCTGGTCCTAACCAATGTTGATGACCTGGTTAGTGGGGTAGAAGTGGAAGGATCATTAGGCGCGAGTGATCATGCTCTTCTGAAGTTTACTATACAGCGGAAAGGAGCAGCCAAGCATACTAGGACTCAATTTCTCGACTTTAAGAAAGCCGACTTCATAAAGCTTAGGGAAGTGCTGGGTGAGATCCCATGGACAGTAATACTAAAAGAAAAGGGAGTTCAAGACGGCTGGGAGTTTGTTAAGAGGGAGATAGTAAAAGCACAACTTCAGGCAATACCAATGAGACGGAAACATGGAAGGTGCCTAAAGAAGCCAGGGTGGCTATCTAAAGAACTTTTAACTGAGTTAAGATTAAAAAAGGATGTGTACAAAAAATGGAAAAGGGGGGAAACCACCAAAGAGGAATTCAAACAAATAGCCAGCACGTGTAGACACAAAGTCAGAAAAGCTAAAGCACAAAATGAACTCAGGCTTGCTAGAGAGGTTAAAAGCAACAAAAAAGGCTTTTATGGGTATGTTCGTAGCAAAAGGAAGAACAAAGAAACCGTGGGGTCACTCAGAGGAGAAGATGGTGAAATGCAAACAGGGGACACAGAAAGGGCTGAACTCCTCAATGCCTTCTTTGCCTCAGTCTTCTCCGATAAAGAAAACAATGCCCGACCTGAAGAATTTGGAGCAAATGATTCAGCAGAGGAAACACAGCCCAGAATAACTAAGGAGATAGTACAAGAATACTTGGCTAGTCTAGATGTATTCAAGTCTCCAGGGCCAGATGAACTGCATCCAAGAGTATTAAAAGAACTGGCAGATGTGATTTCAGAACCACTGGCAGTCATCTTTGAGAATTCCTGGAGAACAGGCGAAGTCCCGGCAGACTGGAGGAGGGCAAATGTTGTCCCTATTTTCAAAAAGGGGAAAAGAGAGGACCCAAATAATTACCGCCCAGTCAGTCTGACATCAATACCAGGGAAGATTCTGGAGCAGATCATTAAGCAAACAGTCTGTGAGCACCTAGAAAGGAATGCTGTGATCACCAATAGTCAGCATGGATTTCTGAAAAATAAGTCATGTCAGACTAACCTGATCTCGTTTTTTGACAGAATTACAAGCCTGGTAGATGAAGGGAACGCAGTGGATGTAGTCTACCTTGATTTCAGCAAGGCATTTGACAAGGTGCCCCATGATATTCTTGTAAAGAAGCTGGTAAAATGCGGTCTTGACTATGCTACCACTCAGTGGATTTGTAACTGGCTGACTGACCGAACCCAAAGGGTGCTCATCAATGGTTCCTCTTCATCCTGGAGAAGAGTGACTAGTGGGGTGCCACAGGGTTCTGTCTTGGGCCCGGTCTTATTCAACATCTTTATCAACGACTTGGATGATGGACTCAAGGGCATCCTGATCAAATTTGCAGATGACACCAAACTGGGAGGGGTGGCTAACACCCCAGAGGACAGGATCACACTTCAAAACGACCTTGACAGATTAGAGAACTGGGCCAAAACAAACAAGATGAATTTTAACAGGGAGAAATGTAAAGTATTGCACTTGGGCAAAAAAAATGAGAGGCACAAATACAAGATGGGTGACACCTGGCTTGAGAGCAGTACATGTGAAAAGGATCTAGGAGTCTTGGTTGACCACAAACTTGACATGAGCCAACAGTGTGACGCGGCAGCTAAAAAAGCCAATGCAATTCTGGGCCTCATCAATAGGAGTATAGCATCTAGATCAAGGGAAGTAATAGTGCCACTGTATTCTGCTCTGGTCAGACCTCACCTGGAGTACTGTGTCCAGTTCTGGGCACCACAGTTCAAGAAGGACACTGACAAACTGGAACGTGTCCAGAGGAGGGCAACCAAAATGGTCAAAGGCCTGGAAATGATGCCTTATGAGGAACGGCTAAGGGAGCTGGGCATGTTTAGCCTGGAGAAGAGGAGGTTAAGGGGTGATATGATAGCCATGTTCAAATATATAAAAGGATGTCACATAGAGGAGGGAGAAAGGCTGTTTTCTGCTGCTCCAGAGAAGCGGACACGGAGCAATGGATCCAAACTACAAGAAAGAAGATTCCACCTAAACATTAGGAAGAACTTCCTGACAGTAAGAGCTGTTCGACAGTGGAATTTGCTGCCAAGGAGTGTGGTGGAGTCTCCTTCTTTGGAGGTCTTTAAGCAGAGGCTTGACAACCATATGTCAGGAGTGCTCTGATGGTGTTTCCTGCTTGGCAGGGGGTTGGACTCGATGGCCCTTGTGGTCTCTTCCAACTCTATGATTCTATGATTCTATGATTCTAAGCTGCAAAAGCCCACGCCAGTGAAAGACAAGGTTATGTCTGCTGGCACAGCTTCACCAAAGGCTAAAGGCACGTCTGCTGGCCAGGAGCAGCAGGGGGGCAAGCTGCAAAAGCCCAAGGAAGTGGAAAACAAGGGTTTGCTTGCTGTGAAGGCTGCTCCAACAGCCAAAGGCAGCTTTGTTGTTGATTCGGGCTGTACCCGCCACATCTCAAAGGATCGACACCTCTTTATCTCCTTCAAGCCTCAGGAAGGTGAGATCCACCTGGCTGATGGAAGGACGTTGCAAATTGCAGGAGAAGGGACTGTGAAACTTGCAAGTTTGCATACAACCATCAGTAATGTTCTGTATGTTCCTGGAGCTGCAAGCAATTTGTTGAGCGTCCCGCAGCTTACTGGACGTGGTTTTCAGATTTCCTTCAAGAGGAGCGTCTGTGTCATCAGTAAAGGCAAAGAGGACTATTTGCATGCAAAGTTTATGGATGGTTTGTTCCATATAACTTATGAGGACACTGCTGTTGTATCTAATGCTAATTCTTGTTGTGTTGCACAAACTAACAAAGTTCTTCATGCAGGTTGCATTCATGAAGCGCATCGAAGGTTTGGTCACCTCTCTTGGAAGGCACTGGCCAAGATGCCAGAGGTGGTTGAGGGTTTGAACATCAAACCCTGTAAATATCACATGAAATGTGTATCTTGTGCTGAGAACAAGGTGAAGGTTGCTCCAAAAGGCAAAGAGTCTAGCAGGCAGGCTTCCAAGCCCTACCAGCTAGTGCATGCAGACCTGGTTGGGCCACTTACGCCCTCTTTAGGAGGAGCAAGGTTCTTCATGGTTCTAATTGATTCTTTTTCTAGGTACATTCATGTGTTTTTGCTCGAACAGAAATCGCAAGCGTTTCCGAAGTTTAAGGCATTCTGTGCTTGGTTGGAGAATGCTCACGGTAAACGTATTTCCTGTCTTTTTACCGATCGGGGCGGGGAATTCACTTCTCAGCAGTTTGAAGCTTTCCTGACTGAGAAGGGAATCCAGCATGACATGTCAACCCCCAGATCGCCATGGATGAATGGGCTTGCGGAGAGAGCAAATCAGACATTGCTGCAAGGAATGAAAACCTTGTTGCATGATGCCAATCTCCCTGATAAGTTTTGGGGGGAGGCTTTGGGGAATCTGGTTTACTCCGTTAATCGCAGATTGTCGTCACCCATTGGTTGTACCCCCTATGAGAAGATGTTTGGCAAGAAACCCAACACCAAACACATGAGAATTTTTGGTTCTGACATGTGGGTACGCACCCCACAAACCAACAAGCTTGGGAAGCGTGGGGCACATGGTTTGTTCATGGGGTACGAAAAAGGTGCATACAGGGTATGGATGACTGACTCTAAATCCATAAAGTTCACAAGGAGTGTTGAGTACAATCCTAAGTGGGGGGAAAATGTGGGAATTTTCCAGAGTTACCCAGAGGAGGATGAAGGTGATGTCAAGCAAGCAGCTAAAGCTGAGGAAGCTGCTGAGGATGATGAGGATGAGGATGATGATGATGATGATGATGATGATGATGATCAGAGTTCGGATTCCAGTTCAGTGGGCGGCGCGGCTGCTGGTGTCAGTGACAGTGATGACACAGCAGACTACCAGAGCGCAAAGGCCTCAGTCAGACCATCTGATGCGTCTGACAATGAACTGGAAGAACCACTGTTCACCATTGGTCATTTTTCTCCTAAGAAAGAGGAGATGAGTCCAGAAGACTTGCGTCTAGTACGTAGGTCTGAAAGGGCGACCAAAGGCAGACCTCCTAAGAGATTTGCTGATGAGTTTGCTAAGACTGCAACTGCTGTTCTTAGTAGCTCAGAGAAGGTGTGGGAACCTTCAAGCTTCAAAGAGGTTCAGGAGTTAACCTCTAAAGATGCTGAGCCTTGGCTGAATGCCATGAAGGCTGAAGTTGATTCCTTGAACAGGAACCAAACTTGGGAACTGGTACCGGTAGTCCCAGGTATGAGACTGGTTGGCAGCAAATGGGTCTTCAAGGCCAAGACAGACCAGAATGGCAAGGTTGTCAGACACAAAGCCAGATTGGTTGCCAGAGGTTTTTCACAGGTACCAGGACAGGATTACCACGAGACCTACTCTCCCACTGTCAAATATGAGAGCATTCGGCTGATGCTCAAGATTGCTGCGGAGGAGAAACTGCATGTTTCCCACCACGACATTAATACAGCTTTTTTGTATGGGATTTTGAACGAGGAGCTGTTTATGCTTCCACCTGACGGGATGCAGATACAGAAGGGAATGGTCTGTAAACTGCGGAAATCCTTATATGGTCTCAAGCAGAGTGCTAGGTGTTGGAACACAAAACTCACTGAAACGTTGCTTTCTCTAGGTTTTCACCAGGGCAAAGCTGATCCATGTGTGTTTGTCAAGGAGGAGGGGCAAAACAAACTGTATTGTTTATGTTTTGTTGATGATCTTCTGATGTTTTGGAAGAATCAGGCTTTCTATCAAAGCACCCTAGCTCAGCTGAAGGAGCACTTTGACATGAAGGATCTTGGTGAGGTATCCAACTATCTTTCTCTGCAGGTGGAGAAGGACCAAGCAGGTAATTTTCTGGTACACCAAACACAGAAAATTGCTGATGTGTTAACCAGGTTGAATTTGGTTGATGCAAACCCAGCAGACACACCGATGGTGACAGGTTACCAGGTAGATAGTACTGCTGAAGCGTTTTCTGACACAACGCTGTACAGATGCATTCTAGGCAAGCTGAATTTCATTGCCAGATGTTCAAGACCTGACATAGCTGTAAGCTGTAATCTGCTTAGCAGACATGCCAACAATCCTACGGTTCAGGATTGGAAAGCTCTGAAGCGCATAGCCCGCTATTTGAAAGGGACTATGCACTACAGGCTGAGGTTCACCAGTCAGAAGACTGGAGGTCTTGAAATCTTTGCAGATGCAAGTTTTGGAAGTGACACCACAGATGGTACAAGCACTTCTGGAGTATGCTACATGTACAACCACTGCCTGTTTGACTGGTTGTGCAGGAAGCAAACAACAGTGAGCCTAAGTTCCTGTGAAGCAGAACTCAATGCTCTGTCATTTTCACTCATGGATTGTGAATGGTTGATGCAACTGTTTAAGGACATCGGGGTTTCTGTGAAATGTCCTATACAAGTGTATCAAGACAATAGATCGTGTTTGGCTTTGCTGAACTCTGAGAGTTGCAAGCAAAGAACCAAGTACTTGCAGATTAAGCTACATCGTGCAAGAGAGTGTATTCAGAAAGGACTAATTCGGGTGTCCTACATGGCAGGAAATGAAATTCCTGCTGATCTGTTGTCTAAGGTTGTTGACAAAGAACAACTTAAGGTTTACACACAAAGGTTGCAATTGAGTGAACCACAGGTACTACAGGTTACACGGAAAGGGGGAGGATGTTAGGATATTTCCGTTCCACCTTAAGAGAGAGCAGGCTTGTGAGTCACAGAGTCTGCGTATTTCCTGTTGAGGATGTTTATGTTTGCTGTTTCCTTTCGATTGCAGTCGGTCGGAGACACTGACACAGAACGGTCATGTTTTCCTTTGTTCTGTTCAACGCTAAATAAAGTCTGTAAATTATGCTCTCTTCTACGGTGCAAGCTTTCTGGCTGTGGTTCTGCTGATAAAGAACAGTGTGCACAAGCCTGGAATGTGGCAATCTATTTCTGAGGCTTCGTGTCGCTAACTGCTGGATCTGCCTGGCTACGGGAGATCGATGGAAGTCCGGCAGCCGGCTTGGGGCCATGATGGACTATATCTCCCTGGCAGTTTCCCAACAGCTTCAGCCCCCACCAATACCAGGGAATCCTTGGACGCGTCGTCTGCATTTAGGCCACGCTGCATTTAGGTCTGGCGCTGCCAAGAGTCTCCCTCTTTTCCGCGCTGCAGCTAGCCAGGTTTTGCCAGATTCTTTCGTCTGAGGATTCTTTCTTGCCTGGGACCTTCGCCTCGTGGTTTAGAGCAACTTTCTGTGGAGCGCTGTTTGCCATGCAGCTTCAAGAGCGCTTCTCCTCTCGGGGCTTTCCTCGGCGATCGCTAGCGGTAGCCGGCAGAAGGCTTTACAATTAGAGCTGAAATCACTGGGGTTTTTTAATTTGCAGGTCTCTTCAATTTTGGTTCTGGTTGGTTGCTGGCAACGGCGTATTGGGGGCCCCAAGCGACCCTTCCCGTTTGGTGCGCCGTTCTGCGCTACCGTCTTCTCTTCCTCCCGTGGGCAAAATCTGCACGGATCGTGTCGCGACGCCGTTTCTGCGTCTTGGTGGCTTTCAAAACCCGGCCCTCAGATCGGTAACGTATTGAACAGCTGGTGTTCAATACGTTGAAGAGCAAATTTATTAAGGAATATAATCGGTTGTTGGAGTGGGAAAAAGCAGCCTTTAGAGGCTGGGTTGATTGTGACAAGGCTAAATTTATTATTTACGTGGTTGCCTGGTTACCCCGACAGCGTCGCATTACGGGGAGGCCCACGTGGCCGGCAAGAGGCAGCCATAAGCACCGGCCATCTTAGGAGAGGCATCCCCTGCCTCTAGTTTTTCAGTCCTTTTCTCTGTTCGGGGAGATTGTCCTATTCTTTGCCTAGTTCCCGTGTTTGTCGCAATCGTTACCTAATTCAGTCAGCTTATTGGGGCTTATATTGTTTCCAGTGGGGGCATAGAGATTGGGGCACGTTTCGGCTCCGTTTGTTGAACTGAGGGATCGCACACTCGTTACCTTAGTGACCGCGTGCGTCGCCATTAGTAGCACCCACGTGGCTCTCAGCTGCGGATCTCATCATCGGCCATTTTGGGTGAGGCAAGCCTCCGCCGCAGCCGGGTCTGCGCCCTTCTCTAGCTTAATCTTGGACCTCCCCGTAGCCTCTGTAGCCCCGTCGCAATTCAAGTGGTTTCATTGCTGTTTTAGCCTGGCTATTAAATACAAATTTTGAGATTTAGAAGTCTGCGGCAACAGTTTATTCGCGCAACCGGGGGGGGGGGGGGGAGGCCTGTGAGCAGCCCAACTCCCCACGCAGTCTATATCAAGCTAGCTTATTTGTAACAAGAATTAATTGATCTCAGACCTTAACGAAGGGTCGAATTTAAAGTGCTTGGTGCAAGTCTATAGCGACCATTCAATTGGAGAATTAAACTAGGTTTAGGAGTTGGAGTACAAGATTTGAGTCATATTAAGTCATATTAAGTGCGGTTTTGAATTTGGATGCTGGACGCTTGCGCAAATTTGATCATGCCTGCGTTAAAAAGGTGGTGGGGAGGCCCACGTGGTTGAACAGGGGCTCAGTGCTGCTACCGCGAAGCATAGTAAAAACAGTGGACGCTCCTGGTCATCTGAGGCGCTTTAACAGGATTGGAATTTAACCATCGCAGTGCAAGTACACCCTAATTTAAGAACTTAGTAAATTAAGAGGACGCTTCTGGGCGTCTGGTGTGCCCCTTACAAGACCCGAATTTATCCACCGCGGCAAGTGCATCCCAAATTATTGAGCTTTCTTCCTATCGATTGTTGTATAGCACTTGACATTAGTGGTTCCTTTGGTTTGGTTTGGTTTGGTTATTTTGGCGCAGCAAAAAATATTTTATAAAGGGCATTGAATTCACTAGTAGGGGATTTGCATCTAAGCAATATTACAACCTGTTTGATAAGCAGTGTACTGGTTTGCATTTACTGGCTGGTAGCCCATTTCTATACTATCTTACCTGGAGTGTGTTTCACCTCCAGTGCATCTAATACTGAACTAATTGGGTTACAGTGGGCTTAATTTTCACTGCACAGTGTAGACAATACTGAACTAGCTTGCTTTCTTTGTTCTGATTGTGCTTTCCATTGAAGTACCTCCCGGTGTAGACAATACTGAACTAGCTTGCTTTCATTAGGCCGGATGTACTCAACAGGTGGGTATTTTGACTTAACTTGCTGTTCGTGGCATAATTCACTGCCTGCGTAGTCATTACTGACCCGGGTTGCTGGTACGCCTGTGTCGGCATGGCTTCTGGTAGAAACCAACAGGCATCTTCCCGTAATGGTGGCAGGGCTGGCTCCTCAGGTGGACCTCAAATGCCCGCTATGTCGTGCGATCCTGAAGCATTTGCTCAATTTTTCACCTTTTACATGCGGTGCAGGCCAGGAGTGAGGGCGCTTCCTGCTCCCCCTCCTGCATCCCAGGATTACATACCTGACACCCTTCCGAGTAATCAAGAGTGCCCTAGTACCTCAGCCTCTGGCTCTGGCCCCGCCCCGCCCACAACCACCTCCGGTTCCCGCCCCTTAACATGTTCCCAGTCCTCTCGCTCCCTTAGGTCAAAATCGGCCTCCTCGGGTGTTAGGACGCTTCATCATGGGCTTAACAACACTAACAATCAGCAGGCCATAGATGTGCCCAGTATCTTTCAGGATCCACCACCGCAGCCCACAACAACAGTAGGAGATTCCAGGTCCTCTTCCGATGGGGAACACCAGGACATGCCCTCGGCTGCAGCCCCGACCATGACTACCGGTGAGGAACAGGGCGGAAAAAGGAAATCCAAGAAGAAGCACACGTCAGAGGAGAACGCCGCTTTATCTTATGATGAAGATTTCCGTAAAAATGCTTCCCTTTTACCATCCACTCGCTGGGACCTGAGGGACCAGAACTATTGGATGGAGCACGTAGGCCCATATGTTGAAAAGAAACCGCAGGACTCCTCTAAAGCTGGGAAGGTGGAGCCAAAGCGGCGACATCAATGCTGGGACTTCAACAAGGGGGTCTGTTCTCAGTCGGCCTGTAAGTATGCTCACGAATGTGAGAGGTGCCTCGGCAGCCATCCGGCCTCAGCGTTCTTTAAGGGTAAGCAGCCCTTTCTTTTTTTTTTAAATAAATTTTTATTAGTTTTTCATAAGTAAAAAAGAAACAAAGCAAAAACATAAACAAACACAAAATCGACTTCCCCGTACCACCCCTTTTCTGCATTCTTGTTTCAAGATTTTTCAGCAACCCTTTCGTAATAAACTTGTTTATATTTCATAAATTTAACTTCCATAAGTTATTAATACAACTGTAGTTCTTTGTCTCTTATTACCCTGAGCCCCTAATTTTCCAAATTACAACAGTTTTTAAGATAAACTTTGAATTTGTTCCAATCTTCATCCACCGCCTCTTTCCCCCGGTCTCGAATTCTGCCAGTCATCTCTGCCAGTCCCATATAATCGATCACCTTCGTCTGCCATTCTTCCAACGTGGGTAAATCTTGCGTCTTCCAATACTTTGCTAGAAGGATTCTTGCTGCTGTTGTGGCATACATAAAAAATGTCCTATCCTTCTTTGGCACCATTTGGCCCACCATGCCCAAGAGAAAGGCTTCTGGTTTTTTAATAAAGGTTCTCTTCAGAACTTTTTTAATTTCATTATAGATCATTTCCCAGAAAGCCTTAATCTTCGGGCAGGTCCACCAAAGGTGATAGAAGGTTCCCTCCGTTTCATTACATTTCCAACACTTGTTGTTGGGCAGATGATAGATCTTTGCTAACTTAGCCGGAGTCATGTACCACCTGTAGATCATTTTCATAATGTTTTCTCTTAAGGCATTACATGCCGTAAATTTAACACCAGTGGTCCATAACTGCTCCCAGTCAGCAAGGTCAATGTCATGCCCCATATCCTGTGCCCATTTAATCATACTAGATTTCACCATTTCATCTTGGGTATTCCATTTCAACAGCAAGTTGTACATTCTTGACAAATTTTTAGTGTTGGGTTCTAACAGTTCTGTTTCTAGTTTTGACTTCTCCACTTGGAAGCCTTTCTTTCTGTCCTGTTTAAATACTTCATTTATCTGTCGATAATGTAGCCAATCTCTCACCTTAGACTTCAGTTTCTCGAAACTCTGCAATTTTACTTTTTCACCATCTTGTTCTATGATTTCAGAATATTTAGGCCAATTAGAACCCATATTCAATTTTTTCACCTCTTTTGCCTCCATTGGTGACAGCCACCTAGGGGTTTTACTTTCAAACAAGTCTTTATACCTTATCCAAACATTATACAAAGCTTTCCTCACCATATGGTTCTTAAAACCTTTGTGCACTTTTACCTTGTCATACCATATATATGCATGCCAACCAAATCTGTTATCAAATCCTTCAAGATCCAAGATATCTGTATTCTCGAGGAGCAGCCAGTCTTTCAACCAGCAAAACGCTGCTGATTCATAGTAAAGTCTTAAGTCCGGCAGGGCAAAACCCCCTCTATCTTTTGCATCTGTTAATGTCTTAAATTTTATTCTTGGCTTTTTGCCCTGCCAAACAAACTTCGATATGTCTTTCTGCCACCTCTTGAAACAGTCCATCTTGTCTATTATTTGTAATGTCTGAAACAGAAATAACATTCTAGGCAATACATTCATTTTGATAACAGCAATTCTGCCTAACAAGGAAAGTTTCAGCCTTGACCATATGTCTAAATCTTTCTTGACTTCTGTCCAACATTTATCATAATTGTCCTTAAATAAGTTCACATTTTTCGCTGTCAAATTCACCCCCAAGTACTTCACTTTTTTTGCTATCCCCAAACCTGTTTCATTCTGAAATGTCTCTTTTTCTTCATTTGTTAGGTTTTTCTCCAACACTTTAGTTTTTTGTTTGTTCAATTTAAATCCTGCGACTTGACCAAATATCTCAATCAGTTCTAAAACTCTTTTTGTACTAGTGTTTGGCTGCTGCAGAGTCAAAACTAGGTCATCTGCAAATGCCCTTAGTTTATACTCTTTCACTCCGACCTGAATTCCTTTAACCAACTGGTCCTTTCTAATCATATTTAACAAAACCTCCAGGACCAGTATGAAAAGTAGAGGGGAGATAGGGCATCCCTGTCGTGTTCCTTTCTCTATAGCTATCTCTTCCGTTACCACATTATTCACAATTAGCTTTGCCTTCTGCTCAGAGTATATTGCACCTATACCATTTTCAAAACCTTGGCCTACCCCCATCCCTTGGAGATTCTTTTTCATAAAACTCCAACAAATGTTGTCAAAGGCTTTCTCCGCGTCCACAAAAATCAAAACCGCTTTTCTATTAATGTTCATTTCCAGCAGTTCCACAATATATATTATATTCCTCACATTGTCAGACATATGTCTTCCCGGGAGAAAGCCAGCTTGGTCCTTATGAATCTCACCTATCAATACTTTCTTCAGTCTTTTTGCTAAAATGTCTGCAAAAATTTTGTAATCCACATTTAGTAATGATATCGGGCGGTAGTTTTTAACCTGATTCTTTTCAGTCTCAGTCTTTGGTATAAGTGAGATAAAAGCCTCTTTCCACGTTTCAGGTGCCTTTTTCCCCTCCAGTATTTCGTTGCAGACTTCTTTCAGTGGTTGCACTAAACATTCTTTCAAAGCTTTATAATATCTGGCCGTCAAACCATCTGGTCCTGGAGACTTTCCCAGTTGTGCTTTTTGAATGGCCTCCTCTATTTCTTGTTCTGTTATTTTCTCATTCAGAATCAACTTGCCCTGTTCTGAAATTTTAGGTAGTCCATGATTTTTAAGGAATTCATCTATTTCTTGTTCGTTCACTGGCCCTTGTGTGTATAATTTCCTAAAAAAACTTTGAAAACAATTACTTATCTCATTTGGCTTATGAATATTCTTTCCCTCTATCTCCAAACAGGTGACTGTATTCAATTTTTGCCTCTTTTTCAATTGCCATGCAAGGAGCTTCCCACATTTGTCTGCTGACTCGAAAGTCCTTTGTCTCATTTGTTTGATTTTCCATTCTATCTCTTGATTTGTCAGTTCCATATATTGCATCTGGTAATACTTTATTTCTCTCAAAATTTCTTGAGACTTTGGTTTTGACCTCAGTTTCTTTTCTCCTTCCTTCATTTTTTCTAAAATTCTTTCTTTCCTTTCATTTTGCTTTTTCCTCTTGATTGAATTCTGTTGTATCAGGAAGCCTCGCATCACGGCTTTACTCGCGTCCCAGATTGTTCTTTTTTCAACTTCTGTTCTCAAGTTTATCTCAAAGTAATCTTTCAATGTCTTTAGGGCCTTTTTACAAAATTGTTCATCTCTAAATAAGGAGTCATTCATTCTCCATCTAAAGGATCCAGTTGTTGTCATTTTCATTTCCATCTTTACTGCGTTATGGTCGGAGCAGGTTTTTGGGCAGATTTCTACTTTCTTAATCTTTGTAGCCATCACACTAGATACCCAGATTTGGTCAATTCTTGTCCATGTCATTTTAGATTCCGAGAAAAAAGTTCCCTCTCTCTCGAGAGGGTTCCTTGTTCTCCAGATGTCAATCAAGTCCATATTTTCCGTCATCTCGAAGAAAGTCTTTGGTAGTCTTCCTTCTTTAGAAATTGTCTGTCTTTGTGCCTTATCCATGTTTGTGGAGACCACTCCGTTCATGTCCCCCATCATTATTATTTTGCAGTCGAGGTAGTCCAGTAAGGTCTCATGCAACTTCTTAAAAAATTCTGCCTTCCCATCATTTGGTGCGTATATTCCAATTATCAAATATTTTTCCCCCTGAATCTGTACTTCAATTGCCACATATCATGCTGCTTGGAACAATTCCAAGATGGCGGCGCGCATAGACGCTGCGGCTTAGTGCTCTCCCTTAGCGTTTTGTTTTGTTTTTATTATTTTTACTTGGTCTGAGTATGTCTGACCGGGCAAGAAAGATTTACAGCAGGCAGGAACTTCTGAAGGTCGGGTTACAGTGTGAACAAGCTGTAAGAGCTGATTATTTTCGCCCAGATAACGTTCCTGTGGGAGTAGCCAGGCCACCGGGCTCTCCATGGATTACTATGCCTCCAGGGAGGAGGCGAAGGCGGCGTAGAGATAGGAGGCAAAGGCGGGGTTGTCGGGCTGGCGTCCTGGTAAGATTGCAGAGGAGTCCATCTAAACCACCACTCCCTAGCATATTTCTTGCTAATGTGAGATCTCTTGCCAACAAGATGGATGAATTGAGGCTGCAGGCAGCAAAGAACAGCCTTGTAAAAGATTGCTGCGTTTTATTTGTCATTGAGACATGGCTTCAACCGTCCATACCAGACACAGCTATTCAGTTGGAAGGCTGTGCGGTACATCGTCATGACCGAGGCATGGACTTCGGAAAAACCAAAGGAGGGGGGCTGTGTGTATATGTGAACAAATGCTGGTCCAATAATTCTAAGACTGTGGGCAGTCACTGTTCACCGGATTTGGAATATGTGGCTGTTAAATGTAGACCAGCCTATCTCCCTAGGGAGTTCACAGCTGTTATGTTAACTGGTGTGTACGTGCCACCAGATGCCAATGCCAACTTGGCTTTGGGATGCCTGCAGAGCCTTATCAGCAGCCAGCAAGACAAGTATCCTGAAGCTGTGCACATCATTGCGGGAGACTTCAACCATGTTGAACTTAAAACAGTGCTCCCAACGCTCTATCAGCATGTGAAATGTCCCACAAGAGGGGACAAGACACTGGATAAAGTTTATTCGAATGTAAATCACGGCTATAGGGCTTTACAGCTGCCACACTTGGGCCAGTCCGACCATATGTCTCTGTTCCTGGTACCAGCATATATCCCACTCAGGAAACGGGCTCCCACAATATTAAAATCTGTTAAAATCTGGCCTGAAGGTGCTATTCACCAGCTGCAGGACTGTTTTGAGAGAACCAATTGGGATATTTTCGATCGTTCAGACCTGGAGGAGCACACGGCGGCAGTTCTGTGCTATATCAATCACTGCACAGACACTGTCACAGTAAATAAATCCATCCGGTTTTACCCCAATCAGAAACCCTGGATGAATAGAGAGGTCCAGTGCCTGTTGCGGGAAAGGAACAGGGCTTTCAGGTCAGGCGAGGTGCAGCTTTACAGTGTGGCAAGAGCAAACTTGAAGAGGGGTATTCGACGGGCAAAACTGGATTATAGGCTGAGGATTGAGGATAATTTAAGGAGCAACAACACAAGACAGATGTGGCAGGGGATTCAGCATATTACCAACTACAAACCTAACCTTGGTGCTGTCGACGGTGACCCTTTGCTGGCGGAGGAGCTTAACCTCTTCTTTGCTCGCTTCGAGAAGGAGCCACCTGAGACGCCGGTATTACAGCCATCAGCCCATAGGGGCCCCTCATTCACAGTAGAGGAGCATGAGGTGAGACAGGTATTGAGGATGGCGAATCCGAGGAAGGCGGCTGGACCTGATGGCATCACTGGAAAGGTGTTGAAGGGCTGTGCGGATCAGCTGGCGAGGGTCTTTACTAAGATCTTCAACAAGTCCTTACACCAGTCTATTGTCCCACCCTGCCTGAAGTCGTCAACTATTGTCCCTCTGCCTAAAAAATCCACAATCAGTAGTTTGAATGACTACAGACCAGTTGCACTGACTCCAATCATCATGAAGTGTTTTGAGAAACTGGTGCGCCGTCACATTATTTCCTGTCTTCCATCAACTTTTGACAACTACCAGTTTGCATACAGGGCAAATAGATCCACAGAAGACGCTATCACCACCACTCTCCATGCTGCTCTGTCCCATCTGGAGCAGCCGGGGAGTTATGTGAGGCTGCTGTTTGTGGATTTTAGCTCTGCTTTTAACACTATCCTCCCCCATAGACTGGTGTCCAAGCTAGAGGCGATTGGACTCTCCAACTCCACCTGTCTCTGGGTTTTGGATTTTTTGTCAGAACGTTCTCAGAGGGTTAGAGTAGGGTCACATATGTCCACAGCCCTTAGCCTTAACACCGGCTCACCACAGGGTTGTGTGTTGAGTCCCCTGCTCTATGCTCTCTATACGTATGACTGTACAGCCATCTATTCCAGCAACAAAATCATCAAGTTTGCTGATGACACTACGGTGGTAGGGCTCATTTCAGGAGGGGATGAGTCCGCCTATCGGGACGAGGTGGAGCGGCTCTGTGTTTGGTGTGGAGAGAACAATCTGGCTCTTAATACGGCTAAGACCAAGGAATTGGTGGTGGATTACAGGGAAAAAAAGGCGGACATTCAGCCCTTGTATATCAACGGGGAACGGGTGGAGAGGGTGGCGGAATTCAGGTTTTTGGGAGTAACTATCGATCAGGGCATGACTTGGAGCGCAAATACCACTGCTCTGGTGAAGAAGGCCCAGCAGAGAATTTATTTCCTCAGACTTTTAAAGAAGAACAATCTGAGTGAGAGACTGCTGGTGTCCTTCTACCGAGGCTCCATAGAGAGCATTCTTACATACTGTATTTGTGCTTGGTTCTCCAGTTGTACAGCTAGGGAGAGGAAGGTGCTCCAGAAGGTCATAACCACAGCCCAAAGGATTATTGGTCATCCTCTCCCATCTTTGGAAGAACTGTACGGTTCCCGTTGTCTTAGGAAAGCAAACAACATCCTGCAGGATTCATCTCACCCGGGATACAGTCTGTTTGCACTACTGCCTTCTGGCAGGAGATATAGAAACATCAAGTCAAGGACAAATAGACTGAAAAACAGTTTCTATCCAAGAGCTGTGGCCTTTTTGAATGCTGTAACTCGATAGTGTGACCTGGGAGTTTGATGGGTGTGGGTGTGGGTGTGGCTGGAATGTGGTTTGTTTGGTTGTTGTGGTTGTTTTGCTTTTGTTGTTTTTAAGGGATGGCATCCAATTTCGTTGCACTTGTGCAATGTTGCACTTGTGTAATGACAATAAAGAATCTAATCTAATCTTCCTTCTTCATCCTTAAATTTCATTTTTGGATCCAATTTTTCTTTTGCATAAATCACTACTCCTCTCTTTTTTACTTTATCAGAAGATATAAATTCTTGTCCTAATCTTTTGTTCACCAACAGTTTCCTGTGTGCTCTGGTTATGTGGGTTTCCTGTAGACATATCAGATCCAGTTGTTCCCTTTTCAAAATATGAAAAACTTGTCGTTTTTTTCTGGGAAGGTTCAAACCGTTACAATTCCAGCTAAGAAGTTGCAGAGACATTTTGTTTGTTAGGTGTTTGACCCTCCGACTGCTCCAAGCTTTTCTTCCTCTTCAGTTGGCAGTTGTGGTAGTCCAAATGATAGATTTGCGATGTTCGTTAGCCCTCCTCCTTCTAGTGTTGATCCTTGTCCTTCTCTTGCCGGGTCCACCGTACCTTTCTGTAGGTCCTCTAGGTTTCTCTCCAATAAGTGTTCTTTTTCCTGTACTGTTCTTATTCTTACTTTCTTCCCTTTGTAGTTAAAGGACAACCCCTGTGGAAATTCCCACCTGAAGAGTATAAAGTTCTTCCTCAGCAGATTGGCCAAGTCTCTATAAAAAGTCCTCACTTCCAAGATGTGTTTAGGGATGTCCTTAAAGATTTGGACTTGGATGTTTCCAATTACCAAAGCTTTTTGATAATGGAGGTTCAGTATCTTGTCTCTTTCCTCTTTTGTTCTGAAGGTGATCAGACAATCCCTTGACTTCTTGCTTTGCTTTCTGCCAAGTCTGAAAGCAGTTGTTATCTCTACTTCATCCTCCTCCAGATCTCCTTGCCAATTTTCCAAAATTGCCTCTGTGAGAAATTCCGTCAGATTGTCCTCTTCATTCTCTGGAACCTGTCTTAATTTCAGATTCCGTTCTTTCCGTTGTAGTTCCAATAAGGAGAGGGCCGCTTCATGCTCATTCACCTTTTTCTCTATCGGCGCAAGTTTTTCCTGTGTCTCCCCTGCAACAGATCTTGCACTCTCTGCAATTTTCCTAGTTTCTGTGGATTCCTGAATCAGTCTATTTATAGATTCTGTATTAGTCGCCACTGACGTGGTGTTCAAGTCCAATCTTGCTGTAAGTTCTGTCAATTTCTTTGAATTTTCTGTGGATTGCTTTGTTAAGGCCTCTAGGGATTGATTTATCTTGAGCAGTGCCTGTGTCATAGATTCCATTGATGCTGCTGTCGCACTTTCCGGTGCAGGCACTGTATTGCCAGAGATTGAGGCTCTTTTCTTTTGTGTAACTTTAGCTTTAGATCTGGTTCTTATCTCCTCTGCCGTGCCACTCATATCCCAAGGCCGTTCTCACAGGAAAAACTTGCAATGGAAAATCCCACTGTTAGTCAGTTACTTTGCAGTTTTTTCCCTCTTAGTCCTCAAAAGGGAGCAATTAGTAGTATCCAAGTTAGGGGAAACAAAGAAACAGAAAGCCGGATGTAAAGAATCTAAAGTCCGCCATTAAAGTTTTTTTTTTTAAACTTTTTCTCCAGTTAGATTTAAGTAATCAAATATCTGTAACAAAGTCCCGTTCAAGTCTTAAAAGTCTTAAAACTTTTTCACCATTTAAGATATAGTCTATGTCCACTTCAAACCTATTTTAAAGAACAATTTTCCCGGTGTTAACTCCTGGCAGATCGTCCCCAGGGGATCAGGGCAGTGAAAAACTTTGTTTCCCTTTGAATTAAGAGTATCTTCACTAGACTGTCTTTTTTCCCCCTTCTCCTGCCGATTGGGGGGGAAGAGATACTTTTGACAGCTCAGGGTTGACAGCTCGCAACTAAGTTTCTTGTAACTGCAGCGAGGTCTTTCGTTGCTTTAAATTTCTGCAGTCCGGGGGGGGGGGCAGACTTCCTTATTTTATGCCCTCCCGTTTTCAGCCAAATTTTCAAAATTTTAAAGGTCCCGTTCCTTTTTTTTCCCTGCTCTTACTCACGGGAATCCAGTCCAGATTTTCTTTCAGGAAGGAATCGGCGCTCTCCGCTTATGGCGACGCGGCTTCACTCCGCAGGCTGGGTAGCGACTCTCAGCACCGCGCTCACTCCCGATGCCGCTCCGGAGCCTTTAAAAAGGCTCTTTCACAGTACCGGGGGGCGCAAAGGTGCCCACCGAGTCTCCTTGCTCTCAGGCTTCCGCGCCTGGGATTTTAGGGGTCCCCCGCTCGCCGTAGCGGGTAAGACGGGTAAGCAGCCCTTTCGGGGCGGAAGGGGGTACTCGCACCAAGGCACAAGGGGTACCCTCGGACAACCCCAAGGGACTGCTGGGGACCGTCAGTAATAGCTCTCTAGGGTTAGCCTTCACTCCAGTCAAACTACATGCTTTAAAAACCCTGCTAGATAGTTACCCTGATAAAAAAGCAGCCAGATACCTTTGGGAGCGGTTTTCTTTAGGCTTTAGAATCCCGGTTTCTTTCCCACCCAACCCTTGCAATCCTCCTAATCAGAAATCAGTAAGGGAAATGCCTGAGATCGCGAGAAAGAAAATTCAAAAGGAAATCGCGGCTGGGAGGGTGGCCGGTCCCTTTAAAGTGCCACCTATCGATGGTTTGCACATCTCCCCGCTGGGCATAGTCCCTAAAAAAGCCCCCGGGGAATTCTGCATGATCCATAATCTTTCCTACCCAAGGGGTAGCTCGGTCAACAATGCCATACCACAAGAGCTTTGTTCGGTAAAATACGCTTCTTTTGACCATGCCGTAAATCTGATACGCAGATTCGGAAAAGAGGCGCTGCTGGCAAAATGTGGTATAGATTCGGCCTTTCGTCTCCTGCCAGTACATCCCGAAGATTTTCGTTGGTTGGGTTTCAGGTTCGCAGGATCTTACTTCATCAACAAAGCAATGCCAATGGGTTGCTCAGTGGCATGTGCTGCCTTTGAATCCTTTAGTACATTTCTGGACTGGGCGCTCCAATTCAAAACAGGTTCCACCGGGGTGTCGCATTACCTCAATGACTTTATTCTCGTTGCTGCCACAGAACAGGAGTGCACCAATTTGTTGAAGGCATTCATATCCTTAGCAGAGGAACTTGGTGTTCCGTTGGCGGCAGACAAAACCGAGGGCCCAGCCACAACCATGGTTTATCTAGGCATTGAATTAGACACAATCACCCAGTCCTCCAGGTTACCAAGGGAAAAACTAGTGGCGCTTAAGGACTTAATCCAACAGCTCCTCCCATTCAAAAAAGTTACTCTTAGGCAAATCCAGTCTTTATTAGGCCATCTAAATTTCGCATGCCTAGTAGTATCCCCGGGCCGCCCTTTCTGTGCCCATCTAGCTAGACTGTCGGTGGGCCTTCGGGCACCCCAACACAGAGTTCGTCTTTCCAAGGCGGTTAAATCCGACCTTGAAGTATGGCTGCAATTCCTAGACAAGTATAATGGCATTTCTTTGTGGCAGGACACCATGCTGCTCCATGCTGATTTTCAGGTCCAATCAGATGCGGCAGTCTGAAAAGTAGTCTATTTTATGTCTATTTTCTTTCTCCTGCTGGCATGCAAGGGGGAAGGGAGTGTGCATCTCTCAAGAGGGAGGTGCCGCTCATTGAAGATCTCCCTGGTCTGACCGAAGACCAGCCAGGAAAGATCACCGGCAACAGGCCCCAATGCCTGGGAAGAGGAGTCAGCCTTTCCCGAGGGGGCCAGTTTCCAACAAGTGGTAGCAGAGTTGCTGGTTGTGCTGCTTCCAACGACGTCTGACAGTTCCTGGTGGATGGCTGCCTGATGAACGCGGATCGAAGGATTCTCCGGTTCATCGAAGTTCAGCTGTTTTCCTGCTGTTTGTTTTTTGGATTAAAACACAGCAAAAGTCAAGTTCCTGCATTCCGAGGGAGAGCTGTTTACCCTGCCGGTAACCGCCGAGGAACTGTGAGTACTCTGTGCTGATTTATGGGCTCGTTAAGCATCAAAGGCAAAGGACGCAAGCCGGAGTTGAGCAGTTAAGGCTCAAAGGCTGTTGGAATTTACAGCTTGCTTGCTGCCAAGGATTTACAGCTAGTGGCGGATAGCTGTTAATTGGGATCAAGATGGATGCCAAACCGGGGACGGGGCTCCCCTACCCTCCGCCGTTATCAGATGGCAATTATTCCTCCTGGTCTCTGAAAATGCAAGCCCTGCTCAAGGGACAGAGAATATTTGGAGTAATTCGAAATCCCATTCCTGCTGCACCAACAAGGGCCTGGAATGACTCTAACATGCAGGCAAGGTGTGCAATCGTCTTGTGTGTAGGGGACGATCAGTTGGTGCATATTTCAGGTTTGGAATACGCAAGGGACATTTGGCTTGCTCTACGACGTATTCATATGCGCGAAGCAGCTGGGACTGCACTGTTGCATTTTGAGAAGCTCACAAACTTAAGACTTAAGCCGGATGGGGATATCCAGGCGCATCTGACACAGATGCAATATCTTCGCCAGCAGATGGCGCAGAGGAATTTTCCACTTGATGAATCAGTCTTATGTTTCATGATCATAAACAGCTTGGATCAGAGATTCAAGACGGTTGGGAGTCAACTGGGTTCGCTCCTTGCTGCAGATCTGACGGTGCAGCGCATTTGTGCCGTTTTGCTTAATGAGAATGACAGACTAGCTGCAGTGGCTGTTGCTGATGGGGGGAGTGAAGCTGCCAGTTCTACCCCCACCAATGTTGTTGCTCAAGAGGAGCAGGCTGTAGCCCTAAACGTCATTCGATGCTACAATTGTGGTCAGGCTGGCCATTTTCAGAAGAACTTTAAAAAGAGCCATGTTTCCAAAGGAGCCAAGGGGAGCTCAGCAAAGCCAGAGGCTACAAGCAAGGGTCGTGCCAAGTCACAGGTGAGACCAGCAAAGGCTTTGATGTCGCCAAAGGCTTCATCATCGGTTGAGAATGCGATTGTAATAGACGCAGGAGCTACAGAACACCTAGCAGCACGGCGAGAATTATTCTCTACATTTCAGGATCAACACTTCACTGTGAAACAGGCCAATGGTCAGGAGATGGAAGCAACTGGATTCGGGACTGTATATCTGGAGAGTCTGAATTTGACTATAAACAACGTTTACCTTGTCCCAGGTTTAAAATTCAACTTGCTGAGCGTATCTCAGATGGCAAAGAAAGGATTGGTGATATCCTATGATGAGAAGAGATGCAGGATCTTCAAGGACGGAAAGCTGCATCTTTCTACCAACGAGAAAGATGGACTGTATCTGTTGTATTTTGATGTATGTGATTACAAAGAATGTAATGCTTGTGAAACTAAGATGTCTTCTTTTACAGGTTTATCCACAGGTGCCAAGGAAAAGAAATCCACGAAGGTTACCAAGATTTTTCAGCGGGTGTATGCTGACGTAATTGGTCCTCTACCGCCCTCTAGAGGCAAAGCAAAATTCTATCTTGTAATTGTTGATCATTATTCTCAGTATGTGTGGATTCACGTACTGGAGAAACCACAGGAAACCTTAGCAAAGTTCAGAGAGTTTTGTGATAAGGTTAAATTTGTTCATGATGCTAATGTTGAAAGTCTTTTCACAGATGAAAAGCCAATTTTTGTTTCACAGGATTTTCAAGATTTCCTTGAGAAACGTGAGATAGATCATAAGATTGCTGTCTCTGAAGCTTCATGGAACTGGTGTGTGTGTGTGAAGGTGAACACAGAATTGCAGAAAGGCATGGAAGCCCAACTGCTTAGTTCACATTTGCCCCAAGAGTTCTGGGCCGAATCGCTGAGCGCATTTTCTTACACGTGGGCGAGAAAGGTTTCAGCAGGTATGGAAAGTTCTCCATTTGAGAGGCTGTTCCAGAGGAAACCTTCAGTTAAACACTTTAGGGTCTTTGGATCTCATGTGCGTGTGGATACACCACAGGGAATTAAGGGTGCCAATGGCATTTTTGTGGGTTATGAAAAGGGTTTCTACAGAGTAGTATTGCCTGTGTCTGATCAAGTGATTCTCACAAAGTTTGTAGAGAGCACTGCAAGACAGGAGAGAGAGGTTCTCCACACATTTCCCACAGATGTCAACACAGATGAGTATTCTGATACTGAGAGTGACACAGAGAGCTCAGAGAGTTCTGCTGACACAGTCATTGAGAAGGGTTCATACACAATGTCCAGGCCTTCACAGGTTAAGGCTGAACTGGAATTGACAGAACCACTGTTTACTGTTGGGCGTGGTTCTCCCAAAAGTCCCAAGGATGAACCAGTCAGCAAGGAGGATCTGCACGTCATTCGCAGATCTGAGAGAGTCACAAAGGGAATACCACCCAAAAGGTACTCTCAGGAGTTTGCTAACTCAGCTGTTGCATGTGTTGCTGTAGTTAACAACTCAAGCCAGGTTCAAGGTTTGTCCAAGACAGAGACAAAGTCACTCCTGAAAGTTGCAAGAAGCAACGCAATTCCCCCTAGCCAAGGTAGAGCAGAAGCTCTAATTCCTTGGAAAACAGGCAACCAGAGGTTTACACTGGTGGAACCAGTGGCAGGTAGTTCCAAAGGTGGAACTGAAACAACTGGGGATTGTTATGTGTATAACAACTGTTTATTATTATTATTATTATTATTATTATTATTATTATTATTATTATTTAATTATACCCCGCCCATCTGGCTGGGCCTCCCCAGCCACTCTGGGCGGCTTCCAAAAGAACATTAAAATACTGTGATACATCAAACATTAAAAGCTTCCCTTTGTTTTCTTCTCTAGATGCTGCTTTTGTTTTCGCAACTCGCTTCAACTCATATGGGGGAGGATGTTGTAATATGAGTGCTCAGCAGCTGCAAAGTAGCAGCACATTGTTTACATCACATGAATTGTCTGATGTTTCTGAGCGTGGGACTCAACTCTCTTCTCAGGAATGTGCTCTCAGTGTAACTTGAGACCTTCCTGTTGTTCTTGCAAAGGAGGAGTTTGTGAGATGTTCGGAGCTTTCTGAGAGAGCAGACATGCTTTGTGCAAGCTCTTATGCAGTGTACAGTCCAGGAATAAAGTAGACTTAAAATAGACTACTTTTCAGACTGTTTTCTTTCTCCTGCTGGCATGCAAGGGGGAAGGGAGTGTGCATCTCTCAAGAGGGAGGTGTCGCTCATTGAAGATCTCCCTGGTCTGACCGAAGACCAGCCAGAGAAGATCACCGGCAACAGGCCCCAGCGCCTGGGAAGAGGAGTCAGCCTTTCCCGAGGGGGCCAGTTTCCAACAGGTTCCTTAGGGTTCGGGGTCTATTTCAGAGGGCAGTGGTGCGCACAGCACTGGCCCCCGGCTTGGCAGGGAAAGCCCATCACGCGGGATCTTACCTTCTTAGAATTCTTCCCCATCGTGGTGGCTGTTCATTTATGGGGTGAGGTATTTGTAACCACAGGGTGTGCTTTTGGACCGACAATCAGGCGGTGGTATCTGTTCTTTCAACTCAGTCATCACGCTCCCCAAGGGTTGGCAATCTCCTCCGTTCCTTTGTCCTCTTGTGCCTTGAACGCAACATCTATTTTTCTGCCAAGTTTGTGCCGGGCGTTAATAACGCCATCGCGGATGCTCTGTCTTGCTTTCAGATGGACCGCTTCCACTCGTTAGCGCCAGAGGCGGAACAATTGCCGCAAACTTTCCCGGAGCACCTTTGGAGCCTTGGCAACATGAAGTTATGAAGGGAGTATTGGCCTCAGTGGCACCATCCACACTGAGATCATATAAAAAGGCGTGGTCGGATTTCCTAAAGTTTCGAGATAGGACATGTAACGCTAGCGTTACATTCCCTCCCTCAAAAGCCGAAGTCTTAAAATACTTAGTGCACTTGAAGGGTTTAGGTAGAGCTGCGAAGACCCTAAACATCCAATCCGCCGCGATATCCTTCTTTTGCAAGGCGGCATATTCCACAGACCCTTGAGCGGACTTTGTTGTGCGCAAGGCTCTGGAAGGATGGCGTAGGCTACAGCCCCCTAGCAACGACAAAAGGAAACCTATAACATTCGACATTCTTTTCCAAATTCACAAAAAATTGAGAACTATATGCTGGTTAAAATACGAGGCCCGCCTATTCTCAGCAGCTTACTCCATTGCGTTCTTTGCCGCATTTCGGATCGGGGAAGTGGTATGCGAAGGTGGTCCGAACAATGCTCAGCGGGGTATTCTGCTAAATGAGCTGACCCTTTCCCGCACCGATCTGGTTTTGCATGTGCGCAGTTCTAAGACCGACCAGCAAGGAAAATGCGCCCTGATTTGATTGTTAGCAACAAAGAGGACGGGGCCTTGCCCGGTAAAAGACACTAGGCGTTTCCTATACTTGAGACCTAACCTATCCGGCCCCCTTCCAATTCATAGTGATGGCTCCCTTCTGTCCAGGCACCAATTCACACGGGTGATGCGGATAGCAATTGCGGCTTGCGGCCTCCCTGCAGCAGAGTTCGCTGCTCACTCCTTCCGGATTGGGGCGGCCACCACTGCAGTACACATGGGCCTCTCAGCAGAAAGGATTAAGGACATGGGGCGGTGGAAATCAGACGCATACAAAGCTTATGTTAGAAAGAACCAATAACCAAAAGCGCTATTCCTGATCATTTCTTGTCATTTCATTTCCCTTCCAGGAGACGCAAGAATTCGCATTTGGATTGTGGGCCACAGTATCGTTCACTGGGCAGCGAAGCGGGCTGTTGCGGCTGGCTTAGGGCGAGGGCTGAACTTACCCTCAGATGTGCACGTGACATGGATTGCTAAGAGGGGGAGGCCCTGGGCCGAGTTGATGCCGGTCATGAGGACCAGAGTCACAATCGAAGGCCCACCAGATGCCTTAATTATCCAGCTGGGGGAAAACGACTTAGCTTACCGTAAAGCCATAGACTTACAATGGAACATGTTTAGGGATTTTGATGAGCTACTTACCACCTATCCTAGACTTAACGTTTTGTGGTCATCACTGCTGGAAAGGCGGATCTGGAGGGATTCTCGCTGCCCTATCGCATTGAACAGAGCCAGAAAGGTTTTGCAACGTACTGTGGCGCGTAGAGTGGCGGCACTGGGGGGACGGGTAATCGACCACCCCAATATCCAGTTTGCAAAGGTGGCCCTCTACAGGGATGATGGTGTGCATCTTTCGAATGCTGGAAACGATGTTTGGTTGAACGATATTATGTCAGGGATTAGGGATTGGTTACAGGCTTGAGGGTATTGGCGACGTGCCTGGGCTCGAATGGCGGTTAGGCATTGGTAGGGGCATTGTTCTATTATTATGCAGATGAAAGGGGGGAAGGAAGCGCCATCACCTTCCCCCAAAGCAAAAGGGTAGTCCGATAAAGGATTCCGGGGGGGCGTGGCCTTGTCCTAAGCCTTTGGAGGTGTGGGCCCACGGCACTGTTAGGATATTTCCGTTCCTCCTTAAAAAGGGAGCAGGATGTTGTTAGTCGCAAAGTCTGTGTACTTCCGGCTCACAGGGAGTTTCTGTTTTTGTATATAGCTTTTGTCTCTCTCTGTTGCCTCGACATGCAGGCAGGCAGGCATGTTTTTTCTTTGTTCTGACCAACGCTGAATAAAGCTGTACATATGCTGCTCTCCTTGTGGAATGTGAAACACAGGAGCCGTCAATTACAACATTCCTAGAGTGTACATGTTTAGACATGGGGAGGGATGTTTGTCCAGCCAGCAGGTAAACTTCCTGGGACAGACTTCCTCTGCATGTGACTAGAGGTGGGTGTGGCCTCACCTGTGCAGGTAATGATAAAAGCACAGGGCAGGGGCAGCCATCTCTCTCTTACTCTCTCTATTCTCTTCCTTCAAAGAAGCAACATCTGCTAAGCTAAAGATGCCCTCTTGGCTCCCAGCCAAGAGAGGAGAAAGGGACCATCTTCTTATAAGATAGAATCCAAATGTATATTACTTCACTAAGTTTAAGTCTGCCTTCTGGGATCTGATGTGAACAGAATGTGAGTAAACTCTTTTTATACTTTTGTAAAGGACTGTGTCGTGTCTTCTATTTTAAGAGGGAATAAAGGGGAAATTACCAGAGTGATTATTATAGAGGCTTAAGCAAGCCTGAGCACACGCTGCCGTTGCAAACTTAAATAAAGGGGAATGTTTTACTCTGCTGATATTGGGAACTTGTTAACACAAGTTGGATAAGGATATAATAAGTCAATATATATCCTCTCCTGCATCCCTGAACATTCCCACACTCCTGAGTGCATCTTTTGTTGTGCGAACTGTGCGAAAAGGGTGTGCATGAGTCCTGGGATGTGGACAGCTATTTCTGAGGCTCGTGTCGCTAATTGACTGATACTGTATCTACGGGAGATTGATGGATCGTCCTGAGACGATGTGGAGGCATGATGGCCTTTGTCTCCCTGGCATTGTCCCAACAACAGGTTTCGGGCCCAGATTCACGGCACTTACAGGAGAGTAAGACTGCGAAAGACTGCGAGAGGTATGTGCGGAAAAGTCAGACTTTTCTGTTGCCGCAACACAGTCTTTGAAGTCCGGCAGGCTAATTAGCCTGGGAGACGAGCCAGAGACCTCATGATTTATGAGCTGCCAAGATAAGGAGTTTTTGAAGTGAAAAAGACTCACGGCTCAAGTAAAAACCTGGAATGGAGTTTTTACAAGCCTCAGGTGCTGTTCCGTGCCCAAAGCTTAATGCCCACAATTATGAGACCTGGGCAAGGTGGTGTGAGGGCCTGTTGCATCAGTTTGGAGTGTGGCATACAGTGAGTGAAGCCCCTCCAGTTCCTCTGACAGATAGATGGAGGGCCAAAGATTCAAGGGCCATAGACGTGATTGTCTTATCCGTCACTCTGGAGGAAATTGTAACACTGGCTGGCAACACGACAGCAAGTCAGATGTGGACGTCATCCCAGGCAGCATTCCAGCCTCTAGGGGGAGCCAAGGAGTCGGCAGCTGAGAGCTCTGTTTCCCATGAGAGCCAAGGTCATCCCCACAGATACCGGAAGGCCAGAAGTAAACAAAGACAGAAGCCTGCAGATGGCCCAAAGCAGAAGGGGGGTGGAAAGCCCAGGCCAGGGAACAACAAGGCTTTGTTTGCTGGCACTGCTTCACCAAAGGCCAAAGGCAAGTTTGATGGCCAGGAGCAGGGGGGCAAGCTGCAGCCCAAGCCAGTGGAAAACAAGGTTCTGTTTGCTGGCACTGCTTCTCCAAAAGCCAAAGGAAAGTTTGTTGTTGATTCTGGAGCCACAAGGCATTTATCGAAGGATAAACATCTGTTTATCTCCTTCACGCCTCAAGATGGAGAGATCCACCAGGCTGATGGAAAGACGCTGCAAATCGCAGGAGTTGGGACAGTGAAACTGGCAAGTCTTCAGACAATTTGCTCAGTGTCCCACAGCTGACTGGGCAAGGCTTTGAGATTTGCTTCAAGAAGAGCATCTGTGTCATCAGAAAAGGCAAAGAGGACATTTTGCATGCAAAGTTTATGGATGGCTTGTTCTGTATAACTTATGATGACAATGGTGTTGATGTGTCTAATGTTGAATCTTGTTGTGTTACACAAACTAACAAAGTTCTTCATGCAGGATGCATTCACGAGGCGCACCGAAGATTTGGTCACATGTCTTGGCAGGCACTGGCCAAGATGCCTGGGTTGCTTCAGGGTTTGAACATCAAGCCCTGTAAGTTTCACATGAAATGTGTATCTTGTGCAGAGAACAAGGTGAAGGTTGCTCCAAAAGGCAAGGAGTCTAGCAGGCAGGCTTCCAAACCCTACCAGCTAGTCCACGCAGACCTGGTTGGTCCACTTACGCCCTCTTTGGGTGGAGCAAGGTACTTCATGGTTCTAATTGATTCTTTTTCCAGGTACATTCATGTGTTTATGCTCCAGCAGAAGTCGGAAGCGTTTCCTAGGTTCAAGGCGTTCTGTGCATGGTTGGAGAATGCTCACAGTAAACGTATCGGCTGTCTGTTTACTGATCGAGGCGGTGAATTCACTTCTCAGCAGTTTGAAATTTTCCTGACTGAGAAGGGAATCCAGCACGACCTCTCAACGCCTAGATCTCCATGGATGAATGGACTTGTTGAGCGAGCAAGCCAGACTTTGCTTCAAGGCCTAAAAACCTTGTTGCATGATGCCAATCTCCCTGAGAAGTTTTGGGGGAGTCTCTGTCCACGTTTGTTTACACTTATAATCGCAGATTGTAGTCACCTATTGGTTGTACTCCCTATGAGAAGATGTTTGGTAAGAAACCTTACGTCAAGCACATGAGAATCTTTGGTTCTGACATGTGGGTCCACACCCCACAGAGCAGCAAGCTTGGAAAGCGTGGGGCACATGGTTTGTTCATGGGGTACGAAAAAGGTGCATACAGGGTATGGATGACTGACTCTAAGTCTATTAGGTTCACAAAGAGTGTTGAGTACAATCCTAAGTGGGGGGGGGGGGATGTGGGGATTTTCCAGAGTCACTCAGAGGAAGACGAAGATGATGTGAAAAAAGCAGCTGATGTTGAGGTAGAAGAGGAAGCTGAGGATGATGAGGATGATGATCAGAGTTCGGATTCCAGCTCAGTGGGCAGCACTGCTGCTGGTGTCAGCGACAGTGATGACACAGCAGACTACAAGAGCGCAAAGGCCTCAGTCAGACCATCTGATGCGTCTGACAATGAACTGGAAGAACCACTGTTCACCATTGGTCACGTTTCTCCTAAGAAGGAGGAAATGAGTGCAGAAGACTTGCGTCTAGTACGCAGATCTGAAAGGGCCACAAAAGGCAAGCCCCCAAAGAGATTTGCTGATGAGTTTGCTAAGACGGCAACTGCTGTTCTTAGTAGCTCAGAGAAGGTGTGGGAACCTTCAAGCTTCAAAGAGGTTCAGGAGTTAACCTCTAAAGATGCTGAGCCATGGCTAAATGCTATGAAGGCTGAAGTTGATTCCTTGGATAGGAACCAAACTTGGGAACTGGTACCGGTAGTCCCAGGTATGAGACTGGTTGGCAGCAAATGGGTCTTCAAGGCCAAGACAGACCAGACGGGCAAGGTTATCAGGCACAAAGCCAGATTGGTAGCCAGAGGTTTTTCACAGGTACCAGGACAGGATTACCACGAGACCTACTCACCCACCGTCAAGTATGAGAGCATTCGGCTAATGCTCCAGATTGCTGCAGAGGAGAAACTGCACGTTTCCCAACACGACGTTAAGACAGCTTTTTTGCACGGGGTTTTGGGGGAGGAGCTGTATATGCTTCCCCCTGACGGGATGCAGATACAGAAGGGAATGGTCTGTAAACTTCGGAAGTCCTTATATGGTCTCAAGCAGAGTGCCAGGTGTTGGAACACAAAATTCACTGAGACATTGCTTTCTCTTGGTTTTCACCAAGGCAAAGCTGATCCATGTGTGTTTGTCAAGGAGGAGGGGCAAAACAAACTGTATTGTTTATGTTTTGTTGATGATCTTCTGATGTTTTGGAAGAATCAGGCTTTGTACCAAAGCACCCTAGCTCAGCTGAAGGAGCACTTTGACATGAAGGATCTTGGTGAGGTATCCAACTATCTTTCTCTGCAGGTGGAGAGTGACCAAGCAGGTAATTTTCTGTTACACCAAACACAGAAAATTGCTGGTGTATTAACCAGGTTGAATTTGGTTGATGCAAACCCAGCAGACACACCGATGGTGACAGGTTACCAGGTAGATAGTACTGCTGAAGCGCTTCCTGACACTACGCTGTACAGATGTATTCTAGGCAAGTTGAATTTCATTGTTAGATGTTCAAGACCTGACATAGCTGTGAGCACTAACCTGCTTAGCAGACAGGCTGAGGTTCACCAGTCAGAAGACTGGAGGTCTTGAAATCTTTGCAGATGCTAGTTTTGGAAGTGACACCACGGATGGTACAAGCACTTCTGGAGTATGCTACATGTACAACCACTGTCTGTTTGACTGGCTGTGCAAGAAGCAAACGACAATAAGCCTAAGTTCCTGTGAAGCAGAACTCAATGCTCTGTCATTTTCACTCATGGATTGTGAATGGTTGATACAGCTGTTTCAGGACATCAGAGTTTCTGTGAAATGTCCTAGACAAGTGTATCAAGACAATAGATCCTGTTTGGCTTTGCTGAACTCAGAGAGTTGCAAGCAAAGAACCAAGTACTTGCAGATTAAGCTACATCGTGCAAGAGAGTGTATTCAGAAAGGACTCATTCAGGTGTCCTACATACTAGGAAATGAAATTCCTGCTGATCTGTTGTCTAAGGTTGTTAACAGAGAACAATTTAAGGTTTATGTACAGAGGTTGCAATTGGGTTGAACCACAGGTACTATAGGTTACACGGAAAGGGGGAGGATGTTAGGATATTTCCGTTCCTCCTTAAAAAGGGAGCAGGCTGTTGTGAATCACAAAGTCTGCGTACTTCCGGCTCACAGGAAGTTTCTGTTTTTGTATATAGCTTTTGTCTCTCTGTTGCCTCGACACGCAGGCAGGCGGTCATGTTTTTTCTTTGTTCTGACCAACGCTGAATAAAGCTGTACATATGCTGCTCTCCTGAGTGCATCTTTTGTTGTGCGAACTCTGCGAAAAGGGCGTGCATGAGTCCTGGGATGTGGACAGCTATTTCCGAGGCTCGTGTCGCTAATTGACTGATACTTTATCTACTGGAGATTGATGGATCGTCCTGAGACGACGTGGAGGCATGATGGCCTTTGTCTCCCTGGCAGTGTCCCAACAGGCACGCCCCCAAGCGGTAACTCTGGGGGGAGGTCCTAGTTGACGTGCATCAGCAGGACTCCCCCTATTGGTGGTTAACCCTCACCGGTCTTCAAGCAAACGGGCTGAAGCCGGTTAGTTGTTAGGACCAATGCCTAAGCCAATACCACTCAATTCCTGTAATCAATAAAGTTGTGGCCTAATTCGACCCATTAACCCGAATTCTTGTGTCTCGTGTCTTTATTTCTGAGGGGGGAGGCGGGAACTCGCCACGCAACAACAACAACAACAACAACGTCTGCCCCTCTCCTTCTCTTCTAGGTTCAGGCGACTGAGGGACATGGCAGCCCGCAAGAAAAAGAGGACCCGCAAAGTCCCCAAGAAGTCCAGGGTTGCTGTGGGCCCACGTGAGCAAATGCTTCCTTTTCATTTTGGAGCGTAAGGAGGGGTGGCCTTAATGCTCTAATACTCAACTGTGGAAAATAAGTAGAAATGAACTAACAGATTTGAAAATAAGGGACCAGCAGCCTCGAAAATAAGGGATCAGCAGCCAAAATAAGGGATTTTGCTTAGTTTATACATAAATCCGGCACTGATGGAGCCATGCTGCTTTTGCTGCGACTAGATTGGACTAGATGATCCTAAGGGTCTACAACTCTGACCAAAGAAGAGTGGCAGACAAAACTGATGAACAACGTCGAGATGGCAAAGCTCACAGGCAGAATTAAAAACCAGGAAGAGGACCTCTTTAATAAAGAATGGGGAAAGTTTATAATTTATTTGAAAAGCTATTGTAAATCCTACATTGGTAGGATTGACAGAAAACTTGTAGTAAAAATTTGAACTATGGATGGACAAATGATTTATAAAAATAGAGTTATGAAAGGGATGCAGAGGGGGAAATCGCTACATTAAGATGCTGCACTGGTTGGAGGCTATGCTAAGCAGCACGTTGGGGCTGCCGTCGTCCTGGCACGAGTTCCATCAGCCCTTCCCCGCCCAAGAGAGAGGGAGGGAGGGAGAGAGACTCTTGCCCACGCCGCCCGTGAGCCCGGCATGAGACAGTTGTGGCACCGCCACGGCCGCTGAAGCACCGGCCTTCTGCGTCCTTCCCCATCCCCTACTCTTCCTCCTCCCTCAGGCTGCCTCCTCAGCTGCCGCTGCCCCCTCCGGCTTCCCCTGGCAGTGCGGCGGAAGTCTCGCAAGAGAGGGGCTGCCTGCTCGCCCGCCACCACCCTTCTCCTCACGACGCGCCCCTGAGGGGGGAAAGGGAGAGACGGAGACGCGGCAGCTCGTGTGCGCGCTCTCTCTAGGTGGAGGACCCCGAGCCGCTGCTTCCCTCTCGAGCCGGGCGAGTATGAAACCCAGGAAATTTAAGGGACATCATCAATCCGGGACAGCAGCGGGAAATGGCGCTGGGATAAGGGAGTTTCCCGCCAAATAAGGGACGGTTGACAGCTATGCCAGACCTTGCCACTTCAGTGAATTACAGTGGTACCTCTGGTTACGTACTTAATTCGTTCCAGAGGTCCGTTCTTAACCTGAAACTGTTCTTAACCTGAAGCACCACTTTAGCTAATGGGGCCTCCCGCTGCTGCCGTGCTGCCGGAGCACAATTTCTGTTCTCATCCTGAAGCAAAGTTCTTAACCCGAGATATTATTTCTGGGTTAGCGGAGTCTGTAACCTGAAGCGTATGTGTAATGGGAATTGGGGTTGCTTGTGCGTAAATTCCAAACTGCTCCAAGCTGGTTGTATAGCTAAACCTTTCCCTGGTTTGACAGCCCTTACAACGCGACTGTCTCAGTCACTGGCAGTTCCCTGACATCCACCTCCCTCCCAGGGCCCTCCCCCTCCCCCGTCCGTTCCTTGGACGGTGATGCGGGGAACCCCTGGAAGGAGCTATCCTCTTCCTCAGATGATTCCAACACCGCTCTCCACCTGCTGCTGTCTCTTTCCGCTGCCCAATCTCCCCAGTCGGATTCCTCTCCTTCGGATATCCCCCCTTCCTCCTCTTCGGAGGCGGGAAATCCCACAAACTCTTCTTCATCATCCGTGTTGCCAAATTGCTCCTCCCAGGACCTCCCTAATGGTTTGGGCTTCCGTGGGAACCTGCGATGAAACTCCTCCTGCAGATACTCATCCCTGATCTCTTCTGCAGGAACCCAAGTGTTCTCCGACTCGGGCTCCCCCTCCCAAGCCACCAAATATTCCACCCGTCTCCCTCTCCACCTTGAATCGAGAATTTCCGCTGCTTGACCACTGAGTTCCCTTTCCTCCACCCGTGGATGCATGGGGGTTTCTCTTTCTTGTCCCAGAAATTCCCTCCCTTCCCGGTACGGTGAGAGTAAGGACCTGTGGAACACCGGGTGCAGTTTCATGTTGGTGGGCAATTTGAGTCTAAAGGTCACAGGATTCACCTGTTGTGTGACCTCGAAGGGTCCCAGTCGCCTTGGCCGTAATTTCTTACACCCCCCTTTGAATGGTAGCCCTTGGGTGGACAACCACACCTGGTCCCCAACTCTTATTGTCTCCCCTTCTCTGCGGTGCTTGTCTGCCTGCCTCTTGTACGCTTCCTTCGCCCTCTCCAGGTTAACCTTACGTTGTTGGTGTAAAGCCTCCATTTCTTCCACAAATTGTTCGGCCGCCGGCACACTCCACCTCCCCTCCCCCTCCCCTGGGAAGGCCCTGGGGTGACACCCGTAATTGCCCATGAATGGACTCATCCCCGTGGACACATGTTCAGCGTTATTGTATGCAAATTCGGCCAGCGCTAGTTTTTCCACCCAATCGTTCTCCCTTTCGTTGACGTAGCAGCGTAGGTACTGTTGAAGTATGCTATTAGCTCTTTCTGCTTGTCCATTGGTCTCTGGGTGTCTGGCCGTCGAGAAGCTCACCTCGACGTCAAGCAGGCTCATGAGCTTCCTCCAGAATCTGGAAGTAAATTGCCTCCCTCTGTCGGACAAAACCCTCAAGGGGGCGCCATGCAACCTGAAGACGTGATCTACAAACAGCCTGGCTGTTTCCTCTGCTGTCACTGCATGCGAGCAAGCAATAAAATGGCACATTTTGGTCATCAAGTCAACCACCACCATGACTGCTGTTTTTGTTAGAGGACATTCGGCACAGAAACATGTGTGTATACCTTTAAGAAGTTTCTGGGATTAATTGGCTGCAGGTGACCGTTGCTATAAAGGAAAAAAAGCTGAGTTTTGTTGCTTGCCTGCAGGAATAACATCCACCAGAGTTTGTGTTTATTTGCTTAGTAATAAAGTCTTCGTTTTAGTTTGGGTTTTTACACCTATGTCTCCTGGAGTCACTCTGTCCTCTGCCACCGGCTGGAAATCCCCCTCCAACAGGTTATGGGCCCAGGCCCCAGTCCTGAGTGGGCAGAGACAGAGCGTGAAAAGAACCCAGAGACTGGAAGCAACTCAGCGTTTCTCAAGCAGCTGGCTGTGTGAAGGCATCGGCAGGGAGTGTCTGTTTGGGACCAGGAGCCGAACATTTTTTTCAAGCCACGTGTGAGTAAGAACTGAGTGGAAAGCTGAAAGCTGGGTGGCGCCATGGCTGGACTTGGAGCTGGAGCTCAAGGGGGAGCTTCCTATTTTCCAGTAGAGAAACTGGGAGAGTCCAATTATATGTCATGGAGTTTACAGATGCAGGCATTTTTAAAGAAAGAACAATGTTGGACTGTTATTGTTAACCCTCCTGTAAAAGAGGAGGATGAAGAAGTAGATGAAGCAGACCAAAGGCTGGAGGACAAAGCCTATGCCAATTTAATTTTGAGTTTAGAGAAGTCTCAGTTATCTCATGTGCGAGACCTTGAAACAGCAAGTGAGATTTGGCAAGCACTGAGAGCAATACATGTTAGAGACACTGCTGGCAGCAAAATTACTCTAATGAGAGCTCTGTACCGAGCCAGACTAAGTGAGGGTGAATGTGTTTCAACACACCTTCAAAGAATGCGTGATTTATTTTCACAGTTAAATGAACTTGGGGAACATTTTTCTGAACAGAGAAAAGTTTATATTGTGCTGTCTTCACTTCCTGAGTCATGGGACAATTTAGTGATGACTCTGGAAGCAATCCCAGAAAGCCAATTAACAATGCATTTCTTAACTGGGCGTTTGCTTGATGAGGAGGAAAGACGCCATGAGAGGAAGGCCACAACCCCTCACCGTAACTCCAGAAATGGGAGGCAGTCCAGTAAAAGATATGCAACTGATGAGGAGCGGCATCCTAAAGAGGTTGTAAACCACAGAGAGGAAGCAGCGTTCACAGTTAGGAGATGCTATCGTTGTGGGTCAACCAAGCATTTAGTACGACAGTGCACTGTGTCTGTGGGAGAAAATACAAGACAAGGGCGGCCTGCGTTTGCTGGGAAGTGAGGAGACAGGAAGAGTCGAGTCCAGTATGTTTCTGCAGCAGTTCGAGGCACCAGTCACGACGTTGGACAAGACTGGATTTTAGACTCAGCAGCGACAAACATTTTTGTTAAGTCTGCACAAACCCTTGTAGAAAAGCAGCCTTGTAAATCTGTAAATGTAGTACTAGCTGATGGAACAGTGCATGTGTCAGCTGGAAAGGGTAGTGTGAATATCAACTGTTTAAGTACCAAGTTTACCAATGTTTTATGTGTACCAAGTTTAGAAAATAATTTGCTTTCAGTTACAAGTCTTGTTAAGCAGGGATTTAAAGTAACCTTTTCTGGTTCAGGCTGTAGAATAGAGAAAGCTGGAAAAGTGGTTACAGCGTCGCTACAAAATGGTTTGTTTGTTTTGAAAGACCAGCTAGTAAGTGAGTCTGGGGCATGTGTTAAAGCCTGTAATAGAGCCTTGCATGATGAGTGCCAGCATCTGTGGCATCGTCGTTTGGGGCATGCCAATTTCCGCAGTATTGCTAAAATGCCAGAATTAAGCAAGGGAATTAAAATGAAAAAATGTTCAGTTTTTCTAGACTGCAATACCTGCAAGGAGTCTAAAAGTAAGCAAGGGTCTTATCCTGAAAGTACTAGAATTAGCAAGAGGCCATTTGCTTTAGTACATTCAGACCTTTGTGGGCCATTTGCAGAGTCTGAAGGAGGAGCAAAGTTTTTTTTGGTTCTTGTGGATGATTATAGCCGGTATACTTGGGTATATTTGTTAAAACACAAAAGTGAAACTGGTCAACTGATTAAGAATTGGGTCAACTATATAGAAAGGCAGTTTCCCTACAAAGTTACCCAGTTGCAAAGTGACCGTGGAGGCGAGTTCATGTCCGAAGCCCTCCAAGTTTGGTTGAAAAAACGTGGTATTAGTCACCGTAAATCGTGTCCTTTTTCGCCTGAAGAAAATTCAGTTGCAGAACGCAAGATAAGATCTTTACAAACAATGCTAGATTCAATGCTATGTGATTCTGGCCTATCCAGGAAGTATTGGGGAGAAGGAATTCTGTGTGCTAACTACATACAGA
Source organism: Podarcis muralis (assembly GCF_964188315.1). Classification (NCBI taxonomy): domain Eukaryota; kingdom Metazoa; phylum Chordata; class Lepidosauria; order Squamata; family Lacertidae; genus Podarcis; species Podarcis muralis. The sequence goes on from NC_135674.1 coordinate 17,711,129, forward strand.
ACAGATTGTTTCATTCTACCATAAACAACACCCCTCATTTTTTGCTTTATGGAAAAAAACCCTTTTTGGACCATGTTAAAACTTTTGGTTGCTGGGCTTGGGTTCACATCCCAAAAGGACAGAGAAGGAAAGGAGAGCCCAAGGCAAAGAAACTTAGGTTTGTTGGCTATCAAACTTGGTCAAAGGGGTATCGTTTTGCACTAGGGCGTGGCAGAGTTGTAATATCAAGACATGCAGAGTTTTGTGAGCAAGATGGTTGGGTTCGTTTACATGGAAATTCAGAAGTTGTGTTATCTTCTGATGATACAGATAAATTTGTGAAATCTGAGGAAGAAAAGCCACAAATTAAAGAAAGTTCTGAAAGTGACAGTGATGAGGATTCAGGGGATGAGGATCTCAGTACACAATCTCCTAAAGCTGAACCAATTTCTCCTGAGCAGGATGAATCAGAAGGGGAAGATAGTTCAGAGGGGGAGAGTGTTCAAGTTAGAAGGTCACAAAGAAGCAATAAGGGGGTACCTCCAGAAAGGTTTACTATACAAGAAGCTAAAACTGTTGATGTGAAAAAGGAACCTCGTGATTATGAGGAAGTTTTAAAGTTACCACACCAGGAAATAGTAAGGTGGAAAAATGCAATGAAAGCAGAAATGAAATCTTTAGCAGAACACAATGTCTTTACCATTGAGCCATTGCCAGAAGGAAAAAAGGCAGTGGGCTGTAGATGGGTGTATAAAATAAAACACTTGGCAGATGGTGATGTTAAGTACAAAGCCAGGCTGGTAGCACGAGGCTTTACTCAAAGAAAAGGTGAAAGCTTTGATGAAACCTTTTCTCCTACTGCAAGGAGTGAAAGTGTACGCTTATTGCTAGCTCTTGCAGCACAACGTGGGTTTAAGGTAAACCATTTTGATATTGAAACAGCTTATCTTAACGCAAATCTGCAAGAAGAAATTTTTATGAATCAAGCGCCAGGTTTTGAGGCAGGAGAACAGAATTCTGTATATAGACTGAACAAAGCAATTTATGGGCTCAAACAGTCAGCTAGAAATTGGAACGAGTGTCTTGATAATGCTTTAAAAAATCTTGGTTTTAAAAGAAGCTTAGCTGATAACTGCTTGTACACTAAAGGAAAGGGTGATAAACAAGAATTGTGTTTGTGTTATGTTGATGATTTGCTTTACTCTACAAAAAGTGACAAGCAAGTGGAAAAATTTGCAGAACAACTAAGAAAGGAATTTAAAGTAAGAGATTTGGGGCCAGTAAAAAATTATCTTGGTTTAGAAATTCAAAGAACAAACGATGGAAGTTTTTTGTTGAGTCAAAAAGACAAAATAATGGAGTTACTTGAAAGAAACAATATGCAAAACTGCAAGGGAGTAAAAACCCCAATGGAAATAGGTTTTTTCAAAAATGAAGGAGAATGCACAGAACCTGTAAATCCTGAAATGTACCATTCAATAATTGGAAGTTTATTATACATTTCATTGTGGAGCAGACCAGATTTGAGTTATGCAGTTGGAATACTAAGCAGACTAGTAAGCTGTCCTACAGAAAATGCCTGGAAAGGTTTAAAACGTATTTTCCGGTATCTAAAGCAAACACTTGATTATTGTTTAAGATTACCATCTTCAGGGTCCACAAAATTGCAGTGTTACATTGACAGCGATTGGGCCAACCTGCCTGATAAAAAATCAATTTCTGGAATGGTATTTCAATTTGGAGATTCTTTAATAGGTTGGAAATCCAAAAAACAAAGTATAGTGGCCACATCATCAACTGAGGCCGAATACTGTGCATTGTCGGAATTATGTAATGAAGTTAAATTTTATGTTCAGATCCTCAAGGATATAAACGTACAGTGTAATTATCCTATTCAAGTTATGGAAGATAATCAAGCCGTAATAACTTTGTCTGGATCTGACCTGTTTAGAAACAAATCAAAGCATTTAGAAATTAAATATCAAAATGTAGCTGAAAATGTAAAACAGAACCAGATAATGCTGAAGTATTGTGAAAGTACACAAAATGTGGCGGATGTATTTACAAAAGCGTTAACTTTTGAAAAACATGCACAACTGGTAGCAAAGTTGGGAGTTGCTGTGTGTGATATGTAAATATGTTCTGTTCTGTTTAAAATACTATTGTTTCTGTTTGAATGAGAGGGGGTGTTAGAGGACATTCGGCACAGAAACATGTGTGTATACCTTTAAGAAGTTTCTGGGATTAATTGGCTGCAGGTGACCGTTGCTATAAAGGAAAAAAAAGCTGAGTTTTGTTGCTTGCCTGCAGGAATAACATCCACCAGAGTTTGTGTTTATTTGCTTAGTAATAAAGTCTTCGTTTTAGTTTGGGTTTTTACACCTATGTCTCCTGGAGTCACTCTGTCCTCTGCCACCGGCTGGAAATCCCCCTCCAACAGTTTTCCCCCTGGACTTGGGTAAATCGGTCATAAAATCAATGGATACCACCTCCCATGCTCTTTCCGGAGTGGGTAAGGGTTCCAGTAACCCCGCGGGTGCTGCCTTCTCCCCTTTAGCCCGCTGGCAACGTTCGCACCCCCGTACGTATTCCCGCACATCTTCCCTCACCCTTGGCCACCAGAACTGCCTGGTGACAAGCAACATGGTTTTGTGTTGACCAAAATGTCCCGCCGTGGGGTTGTCATGTAGTTGTTTGAGTATTCTTCTCCTCAAGTCCCCTTCGGGTATGTATAATGCTCCCTTATAGTACAGAGCCCCAACCTTTTCCGCAAAATCCCCCTGATTTTCTTCTGCGTCTCGGATCTCCCTGATTTTAGTTTGGGCGTACTCGTCATTCCTCGTCAACCCGGCTAGTTCTTGTCTCCCTACCAACACTCCCCCACACACCCATCGGTCCTCGGGTATGACATGTCGTACTTCCGGCGCTCCCTCTCCTTCCAAGTACTCCGGTTTACGGGAGAGGGCGTCTACTCTGACGTTCTCCTTCCCCGGCACGTACCGAATCTCAAAAAAGAACTTGGAAAACTCCTGTGCCCATCGCACCTGTCTTTGGTTGAGGACTCGTGCAGTCCTTCAATATTCCAGGTTCTTATGGTCCGTGCACACCTGGATCTTGTGCTGCGCGCCTATAGAAAATGCCTCCAGCGGTGAAAGGCTTCATGAATTGCAAGCAGTTCCCGGTCATACACCGTGTAGTTCTGTTCTGACTTGTTCAGCTTCCTTGGAAAAAAAGGCGCACGGCTTCCACTCTGACCCTTTTCCCGGCTGGAGCAGTACGGCTCCCACCGCTCTGTCTGACGCGTCTGTCTCCAGCCTCATAGGCTTCTGCAGATCCACGTGTAAGAGCTGCTCGTCCGAAGCGAACGCCCTCTTTAGCTCTTCAAAGGACTGCTGAGCCTCTTCCGTCCATTCAAACTTCTTCTTGCTGCTGAGACAATCGGTTATGGGTGCCGTTAAGTGGGCAAAGTTCTTGATAAACTTCCTATAGAAGTTTCCAAACCCCAGGAACCTCTGCACGTCCTTCCGGTTCTTGGGAGTCTTCCATTCTAGCACCGCCTGCACCTTGCCTGGGTCCATGGCTAAGCCTTTGTCCGACAACCTGTAACCCAGGAACTCAACCTCTCGGGTGTGGAATTGGCATTTCTCCAGTTTGACCCACAACTGGTGTTCCTGCAGCCTTTTCAGCACTTCCCTGACGTCCTTAACATGCTGCTCCTCGTTCTCCGAGTAGATTAGCACGTCGTCTAGGAAAGCCACGCAATTCCTGTACAGCAGGGACCCCAGCACATGGTGCATGAAAGCTTGAAAGCAGCTCGAGCCTGATTGTAATCCGAAGGGCATAACTAAATACTCAAAGGCCCCCAGAGGGGTGAACATGGTGGTTTTCCATTCATCTCCCTCCCTCATCCTTATCAAATTGTACGCCCCCCGAAGATCCAGCTTGGTAAAGACCTTCCCTTTCCTTACCCTGGCCAAAATGTCATCAGTTCTGGGCATTGGGAAGGTCACTGGTTCCGACACAAGGTTTAACCCCCTGTAATCTACGACCAATCTGGGCTCTTTAGAGTCTCTCTTGTCCACAAAGAACACTGGACTGCCCCCCACCGCCCTTGATTCTCGTATGAAACCCCTTTTCAGGTTCTTGTCAATAAACTTCCGCAACTCCTGCATCTCCCTGTCCGACATGGCGTACAGCTTACCCACTGGCAGCTGAGCCCCTGGGAGTAGGTTGATCTGACAGTCAAAGGGCCTGTGAGGGGGTAGTCTATCCGCCTCCTTCTCACTGAAGACTTCTTCCAGGTCTGCGTACTGAGGTGGTACTCTCCCCTTTTCTCCTACCGCCATCCCTGCCACCCTGGCTACTGCCATCCTCGGGGTTCCCCCCCCCCCATGGCAGTGCTCTACGCAGTGAGCTGACCCAAAGGTGACTGTCCGCTGGTGCCATCCCACTACTGGATCGTGCAGTGCCAGCCAACTCATTCCCAGTA